>NC_039364.1:175286980-175599480 GCF_003573695.1 Papaver somniferum | reverse complement strand
AGTTTTGAGCAGCGAGCTTTGGGCGTATATTTTTCCTCCACAACAGGCTGTAAACTTCAGTTGCAGCATACTTTTTTCTAATGATTTATTTGGCTGATGAGACAGAAAATTTCCAATTCATATCCGGCATCCAGACCCTGCAATCGTTCCCTCCTTGCAGCGTTGGAAAATTGTTCAAATCAACCCCAGCTTGAACTAAATGCTGCACATGATCCCCCTGCAACTGCCAATTATTGTTAACAATGATATCACTGACCATGACATTACCGTCTAGTTCAATTTCACCTAGCATGTCAGCAATACTTTCATTACCATACCATATGTCAAAATAAAGATAGGTATTTTATTTTGAAGCACCTTGGTATTTTTGTCCACCGTGGAGTGAATTAAACGAATCCCCGGAAGAATCGAAGATTTCACACCATAATGTTTCAGTCTACCAAGCCGAGAAGTGTATTTAGCCCAAAGGAAACGTGCCCATCTCTTATTAGAAGAACGGATATTCCACCATAATTTCATGAGAAGCGCCTTGTTTGTGACAGCCAAACTAGTGATACCTAAACCACCTTCTTTCAAAGGAAAACAAACTTTTGGAAATCCTACAAAACATTTTCTAGCAACATCAGCATCTCCGGACCAAAGAAAATTATGAATCACACGTTCAGCCTGACGGATGAACTTTATAGGCCATTTATAAACAACCATATTGTGAATGGAATAACTAGAAATCACCAAATTGATGAGAACAATTCTATCTTGAAAAGAGAGCATTTCCAAACAGCAAGTTGATTCTTAATCTTATCAATCACATTGCTAATGTGACGATACTTAACATCACCGGGCATTATTTAAACACCAAGATACCTGTCCGGAAAAGTGGAGACTTCCATACCAAGCAAATTATTGACTGTTATACATCGACTCAAAGAGCCACCACCATAGTAAATCTTGCTCTTATGACGACAAACAGTTTGACCCGAAGCCAATTGATATTTCCCAAGCAAGGCAAGAAGATTATGCAAACTCTTCATGTTGCCTTTACAAAAAATCATAATGTCATCCGCAAAGAAAAGATGAGTAGGAGAAATACCTTTTTTCTTTTTTGAAAGCATTGGCGTCATCTTCTTATCAAGAAATAATTTCGACAGATTTCTGCTAAGAACATCTTCAATCAAAACAAAAATTAGAGGCGACAAAGGGTCCCCTTGCCTTAAACCTCTATTAATCTTGAAAAAACCCTCCGGACTACCATTGAGAAGGATAGAAATACGATCCGAATTAAGAATTGAGAAAATCCAAGAACACCAACTCTAAGAAAAACCATATCTCCGAAAAACTTCCAAAACGAAGGACCAACTCACCGTGTCAAAAGCTTGGGTGATATCAAGCTTTAGACCCAAATTGCCATCTTTACGCTTTGTTTTAAGCTCATTAACCATCTCCGACGCCACACTGGTATTTTCATGAATGTTTCTCCCCTTCATGAAAGAAACTTGTTCTTCCAAGACAAGATCATCAAGTACACTACCCAGTCTTGTAGCTAAAATCTTAGTAAAAATTTTAAAGAAAAAATTACTGAGACCAATGGGCCTAAAGTTACGAAGAGTGTTGGCTCCTCTAACTTTGGCTAATAAAATCAAAAGACTAGAGTTTGTACCTTGAGGAATTATTTTTTCGCTCCAGCAAAAAGTAATAGCGTCGTAAAGGTCTTGTTGAATCACCTCCCAACAATACCTATAGAAACAACCCGAAAAACCGTCAGGGCCAGGAGCACTATCCGCACCAAGATCATAAACAACAGCCTTTATCTCTTCCACAGTAGGAATTTCATCCATTCTCTGACTATCATCGGAAGAAATAATGTTACGATCATAATGAAATAAATCCTCATCAATGGGTAATTCCTCACCGTTAAATTTAGACTCAAAAAAAGAAACCGTATGATTCCTTATTTGGTCATAATCCGTGAAAACATTCCCATTTTCATCAACCAATTCCGAAATCAGATTACTGCTCTTGCGAGTTCGAATATTGGTGTGAAAGAAAAAAGTATTGCTAGCACCATCTATGAGCCATTTATTTCTTGATTTCTGTTTCAACATAATGGATTGTTGAGAACGAATTTCCTGAAGAGCCATTGAAGCTTCTTTGGCATAATTCATCTTAGTAATGTATTCTGGACCTTCATCAGAATTACGAAGAGCAACTTCCATAGTCAATTTTGCCTGTTTAAGCTTCGCATAAACATTGCCAAAAACCCTTAGATTCTATTCTTTCATAGCCGCCTTCAATCTCTTGAGCTTGAAAGGAAAAATAAAAGCGGGAGAGCCTGAAACAGGAGCATTCCAACTCTCAGTAACCATGCGCAGGAAACCAGGATGAGAAAACCACATCTTTTGCACCCTAAAAGGATCTCTTTTTGGTCTAGTATTGGCAAAAAGAAAACCAATAAGAGGAGAATGGTCGGAAACTTCACGAGGAAGAGCTTTACACCCCCAATTCTCAAATTTACTAATCCAGACCTCATTAATGATAGCTCTATCAAGTTTGCAAAGGATCCTTCTTGCACCTGATTGACCATTATCCCAAGTGTATTTAGAACCCAAAAAATAAACTTCAAAGAGATCGTTGTCCTCCATCCAATCACTAAACTCATTAATGACTGAAGTTCGCGGCTCACGACCTCCTTTTTTCTCAACATTATGAAGCACATAATTAAAATCACCTATCACCAACCACGGAATATTAATATCACTTGAAGAAAGTTACTGCCATAACCTTCTTCGATGGATTTGAAAACAGCTAGCATGAACAAAGGATACCAACACACCCTCTGTTTCAACAGTAATAGCTTGCCTACTAGTATTCACAACTACTGGCGTAGCCAAATCATTCGACCAGAAAATACAGATGTTCCCTTTTGAAGAACCAACAGAATTATTAATGATGTATTTCTTATAACCCTCTACATGTAACCCTTGCATAAAACGAAAAGTACAGTATACCTTCGGCTTAGCAATGTAAAAGATATCCGGCTTGAATTCTTTAATTAAATCTTGAAGTTTGCACCTTGCAGTATGGCGTGCAATGCCATTTATGTTCCAGTACAGAACACTCATTAAAAACCTGGTGTTGAGGAGTTATTAGCTAACTAAGATGGTGTCCCAGCATTGATTCTCGGAGAATTACCTCTTTCCACATGGTTTCTTAAGTTAAAAACTCCTAATCCAGGTCAGACTCGGATTCAGATATAGTTTCGAGTTGTGAATTCTTTTCAACCGTAGAGTTAACAAGCTTATGCATGGTTTTCATGCGATCTCTTTGTGCTTCCTGCTCCGCCCTGAACTTAGCATCAACTGATCTTTCAGCCACGTCTGGAACTAGATTGAGAATATCAAACTTATTCTGAATATGTGAAAACTCACCATCCATTATTTGATCACAAATAGGAGTCGGAGGGACAGACCTAACAGGTTTAGGAATCCTAGTTATAACCAAACCTGTCTTAGGAAAAGGATTAGTCTCACCCACTTTTCCTTTGTTAACTAAAACTGATTTAGGGGTCTGCGCATGTTTAGTTCTTGTCAATTCAGCATATGCATCCTCAAAATCAGCTTTGGCATGTGCCATATTTACCTCCTTCTGCTTAGCATTCAACAGCTTAGCAACAATCTCCCGATCAACTTCTCCATCAACATTACTCTGAACAACCTCATGAACCAAAGAATTGTTACCTTTCTTCTTGCCTTTCCTCTTACGTGCAACTTGCCATTCACCACCATATTGGGTAAGTTGCGTATTTTGAACAACAAAAGGTTGTACAATATTAGGTTGTACAATATGAGGTTGCACAATATGAGGTTGCACCACACTGTTTTGCTTATTGTTAGCTTCATTGTTTTGCACATTGTTAACAACTAGCTGTCGCTCCTTGTTTTCTTTTGGTTTTCTACATTCCTGATCAGAATGACCAATGAGCTTACAGTTCGAACAATACTTTGGCATTTTTTGGATCTCCACGCCCTTTCAGAAATCCTTACCTCCCACCGTGATATGAATAGTATCAGTAGCAACCTCAGCAAAATCTATATCTACTAAGACTGACGCAAAATAACCATACTCATGAACAAGAGTTCGTCCGTCAACAATAATTGGAGTACCTAGTGAATTAGCTATGGATAGCAGTGTTTTTTCAGTCCAGAATTCCAAAGGTAATCCAGGAAAAGTAACCCATACAGAAGCATGAGAGGTCCGTTGTTTTTCAGCGTCAAAACTAGGGAACCACTCAATTAGGTTTAGCTTTTGATGACCAAAAAACCAAGCTTCAATATCCAACAACCTGTTTTTTGCTTCTTGAGATTGAAGCTTGATGGTGAAGAAACCTCTACTCATAGGGATGAACTGAACCGCACCTTGCCCTAGCTGCCATTGGTGTTCAAGGTCGTTCTTTACATCTTGGAAGTTAATACCCTTTAAATCCAGGCGCCCAATAAGACTATATTTCCATATATCGCATCCTTCCAAGTAGAAAGTTTCAGGGAGAATAATAGCTGGTTTCCCTTCCTTCAAAGTGGGTTTTAGTAACAAACTGAGATGAACAGATGTCTTAGGAAATTGTTGTTTGCCTTTCACTTGATCAGCATACGTGAGTTTTCTCAAGTGAGAAACATCACTCATCTTGAATCACCAAACGATGATTCACAGGTGAAGCGCGAGAAAAAATTTGAAAAAAAATGCAAAACCCTAAAAAACGCCAGAGCAAAATTTAAGAAACATTCAAAGATAATCTTCATTATTATAGGGAATTTTGTTAGTATCATTATATATAAAGAATTAAGTTACTTTCAGTTGGCTTTGAAGAATCCCCTGGCTAGTAGATACTGGTGCTACGAAATATAATTAACTTAAAGTTTTTTCAGAGCTTTTTAGAGTTTTTCAGAGCTCTTTAGATTTTTCCGAGATCTTTAGACATTTTAAAGCTTTTTCGAGTTTTTAGGGTTTTTTTAGAGTTTTCAAGGCTTTTTAGAGAACATTCAAAGTTGATCTTCACTATTGTAGGGATTTGTTATTATCATTCTTTAACGAATCTCCTAGCTTGTAGATCTCAGTGCTATGGAGTATAATTAAATTGAAGCTTTTCAAAGATTTTAAGATTTTTTTTTGCTAGGTCAAAATGGTTTATTAAAGCAAAAAAACGTAATTACAAGAATTACAAAATGGGAGGCGCTAGGCCTCCACACCCCCATAAACCAAAGGGGCAAAAAACTCTAAAAACTCATAAAATAAGCTCTTAAGCACTAAAAAATAGCATAAAGAAGAAAACTAATAAAATCAAAATCGCTTTCGCCCCTTATTTCCAACTCTAAAATTCCTCTTCTTGGGAATGAGATCATCAATTATTTGAGTCAAATCATAGTGCTCTTTGAATTCATCTTCATAATCATCATAAGTTTCATCATTGTCATAATCCTGTTCATTTTCATCTGAAGCATAATTACCACCTGGAACAAGCTTAATAGGAGATTGAACATTCTTTTTTGTTGACATTCTATCCATTTTCTTCTTTTTTCCTCTAAATAGTCTCGTCGAAAGGCTGGATCTCTAATGAATTTATCACGCACTTCATCAAGTTGAATAGTACTTGCCTCATCTAGTTCCTCTGTAGACAAAATATTATCTAGATCAAAAACATTTTCCTCCAACCCTGCTTGAATATCCTTGTGATGCTCACGGCTTCGAATTTCCTCATTAGACTTTGAATTCATAGCAATGATCTCAGCTTTTTTCTCCTTTACCAAAGCCTCACTAGAATCATTAGTAAGGCCTAACTCAGAAGCTAGGGAACCATACTTGTTATTCACCACAAGTTCAGTTTGAAAAAGCTCATCCATAAAAGGAGTTTCAAAAGATTTAAATTTAAAAGATGTACCTTTATTAGGGGAGTTCTTACCCATAACTATTTTCCAATCCTCTTTAGGTGTCCCTGGTTTAGAAATAAACTTAGGTCTGGTCGTACCCTTTTCCATAACAGAGTTTGGCATTGGATTTAGCTTGGACAAGGAATTTGAAGAAGTTTCCATAACTGAGTTTGGATTAGTCACGGCCATAAACTCAGAATCATACTTGGTCACAGACTGAATATTTGGAATATCTTCCAAATTATTTTTAGACACGGACTCTTGCTGGGCTTTAAAATTTTGCACGGACTGATCTCCCAAAATTTGCACGGACTCTTGCTGAGGTTCCCTAGTTTGCATAGACTCTTGCTGAGCTTCCCTAGTTTGCACGGACTCTTGCTGAGCTTCCCTAGTTTACACGGACTCTTGCTGAGCTTACCTAGTTTGCACGGACTCTTGCTGAGTAGTTTCATTAGTCCGGGAATGGCTTTGCTTGCTAGAGTTCCCTTGTCTACTATCTGCATTGTCAATATGGACAGAATTATTACGTAAAGCAAGATCTTTTTTGGCTGAAATACTGTTTTTACATCTCATTAACTTAATCTGAGCTTCACGATACTCAGTAAAAGCTTTTTCGAGCTGCTCTTCTACTTGTTTATCATCAGACTTCTCATGAATTGATTCAATAATCACGTTCCCAGACTTCACAATATCATCATGAACAGCAACCTTATGAACTAAATTTAATCTCCTTACCAGCCTGCACATTATTGACGTTAACTGCATGGCCTGCATGGGAAGTTTCACTAACTTCTTTCCAAACAGATTTTATTGATTTTCTTCTTTGCCATTCTTAATGTTCACAGTAGGTGACTTATTTCAGCATTAGAACCTCCAAAAATTTTCTTTGCAGCAAGGCAATTCTCAAATTTGTTGCCCATAAACTTACAATGAGTGCAGAATTTGACATTCTCTTAAGTCTTGAATTTCAATATACTGCCAGAACTCTTTTCCATTTGCCTTCAAGCGAATTCTTTTAGGAATCATCTAGCAAAGTCAATATAATCAGAACCGCAGCATAGTTTCCAACATCATGATCCAATGTCTTTGATCAATAGCCAATCGGTTTTCCAAGGGGGACTTGTTAATTTGTTCTAATTTAGCAATGGAAAGAGAATTTTCTTAGTCCATAACTCAATGTACAAACCAGGGAAACTTACCCAAAGTGAAGCTCTTGAAGTTTGCTGTCTTTTTGGATCAAAATTTGGGTAAAAATTTAAAAAAACCCTAAGCTGTTGATTCTGTATAACCCAAGTATCACCATGCCATACACGTTCCTTGTCATCTGCTGAAGTTAACTTATGATGAAGAACCCTTTTTCATTGGAACTAACTTACATCTTCCAACACCAAAACCCCATTGTTCCTCCAAACTCTTTGAACATCAGCAAGTTTTAAGCCCTTAAAGTTCAATCTCCCAATGAGACTGAACTGAATATATCGTCCCTCTTGAAGAAGACTATTAGGCAAAACCAAAGAGGTTCTTCCAAATATGTTGATGCCTCAGAGAGAGATAAGAAATATGAATCTGTTGAAACATATATGGTTTTTTTTACCCTTAACAAATCAGCAAAGATACCTTATTGTTCCCATGATTATTCACGTTTGAATCAGGGTTTTCCCCCATCCTAAATCACCAAAGATGATCTAGAATGAAGGAAAAAACGTGATGATGAAAGTGTGAAAACTAACAGAAAAAAAATTCGCCAATTTTTTGGAGAGAAAATTCGCATGAGAGAGAAAAATTGTAAAAACAATTAGATTAAAAATTCGCAAGTCAAGGACAATTGGATGTTAGTAACTTTCAAAGATTTTAAGAGTTCCCTAAGCTTTTTAAAGTTTCTCAGAGCTCCTTCAGGGATCTTTAGTGTTTTTAGTTTTTGTTTTTAGAAAACATTCAAAGATACTCTTCATTTATAGGAATTTGTTTAGTATCATTCTTTATAAAAGAAAGTAAGTTACTTTCAGTTGGGTTTAAAGAATCCAATGGCTCAGTACATACTAGTGCTACGAAATCTAATTAACTTTAAGTTTTTCAGAGCTTTTTAGAGATTTTTAGAGCTCTTTTGATATTTTAGGGCTTTTTAGAGTTTCAGGGTTTTTAGAGTTTTCAAGGCTTTTTAGAGAACATTCAAAGTTGATCTTCACTATTGTAAGGATTTGTTATTATCATTCTTAAACGAATCTCCTAGCTGTAGATCCCAGTGCTACAGAGTATAATGAAATTTAAGCTTTTCAAAGCTGTTGGAGTTTCCTAAGCTTTTGGAGTTTCTCAGAGCTCTTCAGGGCTCTTAGTGTTTTTAGGGTTTTTAGGAAACATTCAAAGATAATCTTCATTATTGTAGGGAATTTTGTTAGTATCATTCTTTAGGAAAGAATTAAGTTACTTTCAGTTGGCTTTGACGAATCCCATGGCTAGTAGATACTAGTGCTACGAAATGTAAATTAACTTAGAGCTTTTTAGAGTTTTTCAGAGCTTTTTAGAGTTTTT
Source organism: Papaver somniferum (assembly GCF_003573695.1). Taxonomy (NCBI): domain Eukaryota; kingdom Viridiplantae; phylum Streptophyta; class Magnoliopsida; order Ranunculales; family Papaveraceae; genus Papaver; species Papaver somniferum. The sequence goes on along the minus strand of NC_039364.1, from coordinate 175,591,033 downwards.
CAGAGCTCTTTAGATTTTTCAGATCTTTTTAGAATTTTTCAGAGCTTTTTAGATATTTCAGAGCTCTTTAGATATTTTAGGGCTTTTTAGACTTTTCAGGGTTTTTTAAAGTTTCAAGGCTTTTTAAAGAACATTCAAGTTGATCTTCACTATTGTAGAGATTTTTTATTATCATTCTTTAACGAATCTCCTTGCTTGTAGATCTCAGTGCTACATAGTATAATTAAATTTAAGCTTTTCAAAGCTTTAAGAGTCTTCCTGAGCTTTTTAGAGTTTTTCAGAGCCCTTTCAGGGCTCTTTAGTTTTTTAGGAAACATTCAAAGATAATCTTCATCATTGTAGGGAATTTTATTAGTACATTCTTATAAAGAATTAAGTTACTTTTAGTTGGTTTAAAGAATCCCCTGGCTAATAGATACTGGTGCTACGAAATATAATTAACTTAAAGCTTTTTTAGAGCTTTTCAGATTTTTTCATAGCACTTTAGATTTTTTAGAGCTCTCTAGACATTTTAAGGCTTTTTAGATTTTTCAGGGTTTTTTAGAGTTTTCAAGGACTTTTAGAGAACATTCAAAGTTGATCTTCACTTTTTTAGGTATTTATTATTATCATTCTTTAACGAATTTCCAAGCTTGTAGATCCCAGTGCTACGGAGTATAATTAAATTTAAGCTTTTTGGAGTCTTCATGAGCTTTTTAGAGTTCTCAGAGCTCTTTCATGAGTCTTTAGTGTTTTTAGGGTTTTTTAGGAAACATTGAAAGATAATCTCATTATTATAGGGAATTTTGTTAGTATCATTCTTCATAAAGAACTAAGTACTTTCAGTTGGGTTAAAGAATCCCCTGGCTAGTAGATACTAGTGCTTCTAAATATAATTAACTTCAAGCTTTTTCAGAGCTTTTTAGAATTTTTCAGAGCTCTTTAGATATTTTAGGGCTTTTTAGAGTTTTCAGGGTTTTTTTAGAGTTTTCAAGGATTTTTAGAGAACATTCAAAGTTGATATTCACTATTGTAAGGATTGTTATTGTCATTCTTTAACGAATCTCCTGGCTTGTAGATCCTAGTGCTACGGAGTATAATTAAAATTAAGCTTTTCAAAGCTTTTAAGAGTCTTCTTCTGCTTTTTAGAGTTTCTCATAGCTCTTCCCTTTAGGGTTTTTAGGAAACATTCAAAGATAATCTTCATTATTGTAGGGAATTTTATTAGTATCATTCTTTATAAAGAATTAAGTTACTTTCAGTTGGTTTTAAGAATCCCCTGGCTAATTGATACTTGTGCTACGAAATATAATTAAGTTAAAGCTTTTTCAGAGCTTTTCAGAGTTTTTCAGAGCACTTTAGATTTTTCAGAGCTCTGTAGACATTTTAGGGCCTTTTAGAGTTTTCAGGGTTTTCTAGAGCTTTCAAGGCTTTTTAGAGAACATTCAAAGTTGATCTTCATTTTTTTAGGGATTTATTATTATCATTCTTTAACGAATTTCCAAGCTTGTAGATCCCAGTGCTATGGAGTATAATTAAATTTAAGCTTTTCAAAGCTTTTTGGAGTCTTTCTGAGCTTTTTAGAGTTTCTCAGAGCTCTTCCAGGGCTCTTTAGTGTTTTTAGGGTTTTTAGGAAACATTCAAAGATAATCATCATTACTGTAGGGAATTTTGTAAGTATCATTCTTTATAAAGAATTAAGTTACATTCAATTGGGTTTAAAGAATCCTCTGGTTAGTAGATACTAGTGCTACGAAATATAATTAACTTAAAGCTTTTTCAGATCTTTTTAGTGTTTTTCAGAGCTTTTTAGATATTTTAGGGCTTTTTAGAGTTTTCAGGGTTTTTTCAGAGTTTTCAAGGCTTTTTAGAGAACATTCAAAGTAGATCTTCACTATTATAGGGATTTGTTATTATCATTCTTTAACGAATCTTCTAGCTTGTAGATCTTAGTGCTACGGAGTATAATTAAAATTAAGCTTTTCAAAGCTTTTAAGAGTCTTCTTGAGCTTTTTAGAGATTCTCAGAGCTCTTCCAGGGCTCTTTAATGTTTTTAGAAAACATTTAAAGATAATATTTATTATTGTATGGAATTTTGTTAGTATCATTCTTTATAAAGAATTAAGTTACTTTCAGTTGGTTTAAAGAATCCCCTTGCTAGTAGATACTGGTGCTACGAAATATAATTAACTTAATGCTTTTTCAGAGCTTTTTAGAGTTTTTCAGAGCTCTTTAGAGTTTTCAGAGCACTTTAGACATTTTAGGGATTTTTAAAGTTTTCATGGTTTTTTAGAGTTTTCAAGGCTTTTTAGAGAACATTCAAAGTTGATCTTCACTTTTTTAGGGATTTATTAATATCATTCTTTAACGAGTTTCCAATCTTTTAGATCCCAGTGCTACGGAGGATAATTAAATTTAAGCTTTTCAAAGCTTTTTGGAGTCTTCTTTAGCTTTTTAGAGTTTCTCAGAGCTCTTTCAGGGCTCTTTAGTGTTTTTAGGAAACAATCAAAGATAATCTTCATTATTGTAGGGAATTTTGTTAGTATCATTCTTTATAAAGAACTATGTTACTTTCAGTTGGCTTTAAAGAATCCCCTGGCTAATAGATACTAGTGCTAAGAAATATAATTAATTTAAAGCTTTTTCAGAGCTTTTCATAGTTTTTCAAAGCTCTTTAGATTTTTCAGAGCTCTTTAGATATTTTAAGGCTTTTTAGAGTTTTTAGGTTTTTTTAGAGTTTTCAATGCTTTTTAGAGAACATTCAATGTTGATCTTCACTATTGTAGGGATTTTTTATTATCAATCTTTAACGAATCTCCTAGCTTGCAGATCTCAGTGCTTCAGAGTATAATTAAATTGAAGCTTTTCAAAGCTTTTAAGAGTCTTCCTGAGCTTTTTCGAGTTTCTCAGAGCTCTTTCAGGGCTCTTTAGTGTTTTTAGGGTTTTTAGGAAACAATCAAAGATAATCTTCATTATTGTAGGGAATTTTGTTAGTATCATTCTTTATAAAGAATTACGTTACTTTAAGTTGGGTTTAAAGAATCCCCTGGCTAGTAGATACAAGTGCTACGAAATATAAATAACTTAAAGCTTTTTCAGAGCTTTTTAGAGTTTTTCAGAGCTCTTTAAATTTTTTCAGAGCTCTTTAGATATTTTAGGGCTTTTTAGAGTTTTCAGGGTTTTTTAGAGTTTTCAAGGCTTTTTAGAGAACATTCAAAGTTGATCTTCACTATTGTAGGGACTTGTTATTATCATTCTTGGACGAATCTCCTAGCTTGTAGATCTCAGTGCTACGGAGTATAATTAAATTGAAGCTTTTCAAAGCTTTTAAGAGTCTTCCTGAGCTTTTTAGAGTTTCTTAGAGCTTTTTGAGGGATCTTTAGTGTTTTTAGGGTTTTTAGGAAACATTCAAAGTTATTATATGGAATTTTATTAGTATCATTCTTTATAAATAATTAAGTTACTTTCAGTTGGGTTTAAAGAATCCCCTGGCTAGTAGATACTAGTGCTACGAAATATAATTAACTTAAAGCCTTTTCAGAGCTTTTTAGATATTTTAGGGCTTTTTAGAGTTTTCAGGGGTTTTTAGAGTTTTCAAGGCTTTTTAGAGAACATTCAAAGTTAATCTTCAATATTGTAGGGATTTGTTATTATCCTTCTTTAACGAATCTCCTTGCTTGTAGATCTCATTTCTACGAAGTATAATTAAATTTAAGCTTTTCAAAGCTTTTAAGAGTCTTCCTGAGCTTTTTAGAGTTTCCCAGAGCTCTTTCAAGGCTCTTTAGTGTTTTTAGGGTTTTTAGGAAACATTCAAAGATAATCTTCATTATTGTAGGGAATTTTGTTAGTATCATTCTATATAAAGAATTAAGTTACTTTCAGTTGGCTTTAAAGAATCCCCTGGCTAGTAGATACTGGTGCTACGAAATATAATTAACTTAAAGTTTTTTCGGAGCTTTTTAGAGTTTTTCAGAGCTCTTTAGATTTTTCCGAGATCTTTAGACATTTTAAAGCTTTTTCGAGTTTTTAGGGTTTTTTTAGAGTTTTCAAGGCTTTTTAGAGAACATTCAAAGTTGATCTTCACTATTGTAGGGATTTGTTATTATCATTCTTTAACGAATCTCCTAGCTTGTAGATCTCAGTGCTATGGAGTATAATTAAATTGAAGCTTTTCAAAGATTTTAAGATTTTTTTTTGCCAGGTCAAAATGGTTTATTAAAGCAAAAAAACGTAATTACAAGAATTACAAAATGGGAGGCGCTAGGCCTCCACACCCCCATAAACCAAAGGGGCATAAAACTCTAAAAACTCATAAAATAAGCTCTTAAGCACTAAAAAATAGCATAAAGAAGAAAACTAATAAAATCAAAATCGCTTTCGCCCCTTATTTCCAACTCTAAAATTCCTCTTCTTGGGAATGAGATCATCAATTATTTGAGTCAAATCATAGTGCTCTTTGAATTCATCTTCATAATCATCATAAGTTTCATCATTGTCATAATCCTGTTCATTTTCATCTGAAGCATAATTACCACCTGGAACAAGCTTAATAGGAGATTGAACATTCTTTTTTGTTGACATTCTATCCATTTTCTTCTTTTTTCCTCTAAATAGTCTCGTCGAAAGGCTGGATCTCTAATGAATTTATCACGCACTTCATCAAGTTGAATAGTACTTGCCTCATCTAGTTCCTCTGTAGACAAAATATTATCTAGATCAAAAACATTTTCCTCCAACCCTGCTTGAATATCCTTGTGAAGCTCACGGCTTCGAATTTCCTCATTAGACTTTGAATTCATAGCAATGATCTCAGCTTTTTTCTCCTTTACCAAAGCCTCACTAGAATCATTAGTAAGGCCTAACTCAGAAGCTAGGGAACCATACTTGTTATTCACCACAAGTTCAGTTTGAAAAAGCTCATCCATAAAAGGAGTTTAAAAAGATTTAAATTTAAAAGATGTACCTTTATTAGGGGAGTTCTTACCCATAACTATTTTCCAATCCTCTTTAGGTGTCCCTGGTTTAGAAATAAACTTAGCTCTGGTCGTACCCTTTTCCATAACAGAGTTTGGCATTGGATTTAGCTTGGACACGGAATTTGAAGAAGTTTCCGTAACTAAGTTTGGATTAGTCACGGCCATAAACTCAGAATCATACTTGGTCACAGAATGAATATTTGGAATATCTTCCAAATTATTTTTAGACACGGACTCTTGCTGGGATTTAAATTTTGCACGGACTGATCTCCCAAAATTTGCACGGACTCTTGCTGAGGCTTCCCTAGTTTGCACAGACTCTTGCTGAGCTTCCCTAGTTTGCACGGACTCTTGCTGAGCTTCCCTAGTTTACACGGACTCTTGCTGAGCTTCCCTAATTTGCACGGACTCTTGCTGAGTAGTTTCATTAGTCCGGGAATGGCTTTGCTTGCTAGAGTTCCCTTGTCTACTATCTGCATTGTCAATATGGACATAATTATTACGTAAAGCAAGATCTTTTTTGGCTGAAATACTGTTTTTTACATCTCATCAACTTAATCTGAGCTTCACGATACTCAGTAAAAGCTTTTTCGAGCTGCTCTTCTAGTTGTTTATCATCGACTTCTCATGAATTGATTCAATAATCACGTTCCCAGACTTCACAATATCATCATGAACAGCAACCTTATGAACTAAATTATACTCTCCTTACCAGCCTGCACATTATTGACGTTAACTGCATGGCCTGCATGGGAAGTTCACTAACTTCTTTCCAAACAGATTTGATTGATTTTCCTTCTTTGCCATTCTTAATGTTCACAGTAGGTGACTTATTTTCAGCATTAGAACCTCCAAAAATTTTCTTTGCAGCAAGGCAATTCTCAAATTTGTGGCCCATAAAACTTACAATGAGTGTAGAATTTGACATTCTCTAAGTCTTGAATTTCATATACTGCAGAACTCTTTTCATTTGCCTTCAAGCGAATTCTTTTAGGAATCATCTTAGCAAAGTCAATATTAATCAGAACCGCAACATAGTTTCCAACATCATGATCCAATGTCTTTTGATCAATAGCAATCGGTTTTCCAAGGAGACTTTGTCTTAATTTGTTCTAATTTTAGCAATGGAAAGAAGAATTTTCTTAGTCCATAACTCAATGTACAAACCAGGGAAACTTACCCAAAGTGAAGCTTTGAAGTTTGCTGTCTTTCTGGATCAAAATTTGGGTAAAAATTAAAAACCCTAAGCTGTTGATTCTGTATAACCCAAGTATCACCATGCCATACACGTTCCTTGTCATCTGCTGAAGTTAACTTTATGATGAAGAACCCTTTTTTCATTGGAACTAACTTACATCTTCCAACACCAAAACCCCATTGTTCCTCCAAACTCTTTTGAACATCAGCAAGTTTTAAGCCCTTAAAGTTCAATCTCCCAATGAGAGACTGAACTGAAATATATCACGTCCCTCTTGAAGAAGACTATTAGGCAAAACCAAAGATGGTTCTTCCAAATATGTTGATGCCTCAGGGAGAGATAAGAAATATGAATCTGTTACATATAGGGTTTTTTACCCTTAACCAAATCAGCAAAAGATACCTTATTGTTCCCATGATTATTCACGTTTGAATCAGGGTTTTCCCCCATCCTAAATCACCAAAGATGATCTAGAATGAAGGAAAAAACGTTGATGAAAGTTGAAAACCCTAAAGAAAAAATTCGCCAATTTTTTGAGAGAAAAATTCGCATGAGAGAGAAAAATTGTAAAAAAATTAGATTAAAAATTCGCAAGTAAGACAATTGGATGTTAGTAACTTTCAAAGATTTTAAGAGTCTTCCTAAGCTTTTTAAAGTTTCTCAGAGCTCCTTCAGGGCTCTTTAGTGTTTTTAGGGTTTTTAGAAAACATTCAAAGATAATCTTCATTATTATAGGGAATTTTGTTAGTATCATTCTTATAAAGAAGTAAGTTACTTTCAGTTGGGTTTAAAGAATCCAATGGCTAGTACATACTAGTGCTACGAAATATAATTAACTTTAAGTTTTTCAGAGCTTTTTAGAGATTTTAGAGCTCTTTGATATTTTAGGGCTTTTTAGAGTTTTTCAGGGTTTTTTAGAGTTTTAAAGGTTTTAGAGAACATTCAAAGTTGATCTTCACTATTGTAAGGATTGTTATTATCATTCTTAAACGAATCTCCTAGCTTGTAGATCCCAGTGCTACAGAGTATAATGAAATTTAAGCTTTTCAAAGCTTGTTGGAGTCTTACTAAGCTTTTTGGAGTTTCTCAGAGCTCTTTCAGGGCTCTTTAGTGTTTTTAGGGTTTTTAGGAAACATTCAAAGATAATCTTCATTATTGTAGGGAATTTTGTTAGTATCATTCTTTAGGAAAGAATTAAGTTACTTTCAGTTGGCTTTGACGAATCCCATGGCTAGTAGATACTAGTGCTACGAAATGTAAATTAACTTAGAGCTTTTTAGAGTTTTTCAGAGCTTTTTAGAGTTTTTCAGAGCTCTTTAGATTTTCAGATCTTTTTAGAATTTTTCAGAGCTTTTTAGATATTTCAGAGCTCTTTAGATATTTTAGGGCTTTTTAGACTTTTCAGGGTTTTTTAAAGTTTTCAAGGCTTTTAAAGAACATTCAAAGTTGATCTTCACTATTGTAGAGATTTTTTATTATCATTCTTTAACGAATCTCCTTGCTTGTAGATCTCAGTGCTACATAGTATAATTAAATTTAAGCTTTTCAAAGCTTTTAAGAGTCTTCCTGAGCTTTTTAGAGTTTTTCAGAGCCCTTTCAGGGCTCTTTAGTGTTTTTAGGAAACATTCAAAGATAATCTTCATCATTGTAGGGAATTTTATCAGTACATTCTTTATAAAGAATTAAGTTACTTTTAGTTGGTTTAAAGAATCCCCTGGCTAATAGATACTGGTGCTACGAAATATAATTAACTTAAAGCTTTTTCAGAGCTTTTCAGATTTTTTCATAGCACTTTAGATTTTTTAGAGCTCTCTAGACATTTTAAGGCTTTTTAGATTTTTCAGGGTTTTTTAGAGTTTTCAAGGACTTTTAGAGAACATTCAAAGTTGATCTTCACTTTTTAGGGATTTATTATTATCATTCTTAAAGAATTTCCAAGCTTGTAGATCCCAGTGCTACGGAGTATAATTAAATTTAAGCTTTTTGGAGTCTTCATGAGCTTTTTAGAGTTTCTCAGAGCTCTTTCATGAGTCTTTAGTGTTTTTAGGGTTTTTAGGAAACATTGAAAGATAATCTTCATTATTATAGGGAATTTTGTTAGTATCATTCTTCATAAAGAACTAAGTTACTTTCAGTTGGGTTTAAAGAATCCCCTGGCTAGTAGATACTAGTGCTTCTAAATATAATTAACTTCAAGCTTTTTCAGAGCTTTTTAGAATTTTTCAGAGCTCTTTAGATATTTTAGAGCTTTTTAGAGTTTTCAGGGTTTTTTTAGAGTTTTCAAGGCTTTTTAGAGAACATTCAAAGTTGATATTCACTATTGTAAGGATTTTGTATTGTCATTATTTAACGAATCTCCTAGCTTGTAGATCCGAGTGCTACGGAGTATAAGTATAATTAAAATTAAGCTTTTCAAAGCTTTTAAGAGTCTTATTCTGCTTTTTAGAGTTTCTCATAGCTCTTCCCTTTAGGGTTTTTAGGAAACATTCAAAGATAATCTTCATTATTGTAGGGAATTTTGTTAGTATCATTCTTATAAAGAATTAAGTTACTTTCAGTTGGTTTAAAGAATCCCCTGGCTAATTGATACTTGTGCTACGAATATAATTAAGTTAAAGCTTTTTCAGAGCTTTTCAGAGTTTTTCAGAGCACTTTAGATTTTTCAGAGCTCTGTAGACATTTTAGGGCCTTTTAGAGTTTTCAGGGTTTTCTAGAGCTTTCAAGGCTTTTTAGAGAACATTCAAAGTTGATCTTCATTTTTTTAGGGATTTTTATTATCATTCTTTAACGAATTTCCAAGATTGTAGATCCCAATGCTATGGAGTAGAGTATAAAATTTAAGCTTTTCAAAGCTTTTTGGAGTCTTCCTGAGCTTTTTAGAGTTTCTCAGAGCTCTTCCAGGGCTCTTTAGTGTTTTTAAGGTTCTTAGGAAACATTCAAAGAAAATCTTCATTACTGTAGGGAATTTTGTAAGTATCATTCTTTATAAAGAATTAAGTTACATTCAATTGGGTTTAAAGAATCCTCTGGTTAGTAGATACTAGTGCTACGAAATATAATTAACTTAAAGCTTTTTCAGATCTTTTTAGAGTTTTTCAGAGCTTTTTAGATATTTTAGGGCTTTTTAGAGTTTTCAGGGTTTTTTCAGAGTTTTCAAGGCTTTTTAGAGAACATTCAAAGTTGATCTTCACTATTATAGGGATTTGTTATTATCATTCTTTAACGAATCTTCTAGCTTGTAGATCTTAGTGCTACGGAGTATAATTAAAATTAAGCTTTTCAAAGCTTTTAAGAGTCTTCTTGAGCTTTTTAGAGTTTCTCAGAGCTCTTCCAGGGCTCTTTAATGTTTTTAGAAAATATTTAAAGATAATATTTATTATTGTATGGAATTTTGTTAGTATCATTCTTTATAAAGAATTAAGTTACTTTCAGTTGGTTTAAAGAATCCCCTTGCTAGTAGATACTGGTGCTACGAAATATAATTAACTTAATGCTTTTTCAGAGCTTTTTAGAGTTTTTCAGAGCTCTTTAGAGTTTTCAGAGCACTTTAGACATTTTAGGGATTTTTAAAGTTTTCATGGTTTTTTAGAGTTTTCAAGGCTTTTTAGAGAACATTCAAAGTTGATCTTCACTTTTTTAGGGATTTATTAATATCATTCTTTAACTAGTTTCCAATCTTTTAGATCCCAGTGCTACGGAGGATAATTAAATTTAAGCTTTTCAAAGCTTTTTGGAGTCTTCTTTAGCTTTTTAGAGTTTCTCAGAGCTCTTTCAGGGCTCTTTAGTGTTTTTAGGGTTTTTAGGAAACATTCAAAGAGAATCTTCATTATTATAGGGAATTTTGTTAGTATCATTCTCTAGGAAAGAATTAAGTTACTTTCAGTTGGCTTTAACGAATCCGATGGCTAGTAGATACTAGTGCTACGAAATGTAAATTAACTTCGAGCTTTTTAGAGTTTTTCAGAGCTCTTTAGATTTTTCAGAGCTCGTTGGATATTTTGGGCTTTCTAGAGTTTTCAGGGTTTTTTTTTATAGTTTTCAAGGCTTTTTAGAGAACATTCAAAGTTGATCTTCACTATTGTAGGGATTTGTTATTATCATTCTTTAACGAATCTCCTAGCTTGTAGATCACAGTGCTACGGAGTATAATTAAATTTAAGGTTTCCAAAGCTTTTGGGAGTCTTCTTGAGCTTTTTAGAGTTTCTCAGAGCTCTTTCAATGCTCTTTAGTGCTTTTAGGGTTTTAGGAAACATTCAAAGATAATCTTCATTATTTTAGGGAATTTTGTTAATATCATTCTTTATAAATAATTAAGTTACTTTCAGATGGGTTTAAATAATCCTCTGGCTAGTAGATACTAGTGCTACGAAATATAATTAACTTAAAGATTTTTCAGAGCTCTTTATAATTTTCTGAGCTCGTTAGATATTTTAGGGCTTTTTAGAGTTTTCAGGGTTTTATTTATAATTTTCAAGGATTTTTAGAGAACATTCAAAGTTGATCTTCAATTGTAGGGATTTGTTATTATCATTCTCTAACAAATCTCCTAGCTTGTAGATCCCAGTGCTACGGAGTATAATTAAATTTAAGGTTTCCAAAGCTTTTGGGAGTCTTCTTGAGCTTTTTAGAGTTTCTAAGAGCTCTTTCAATGCTCTTTAGTGCTTTTGGGTTTTTAGGAAACATTCAAAGATAATCTTCATTATTGTAGGGAATTTTGTTAGTATCATTCTTTATAAATAATTAAGTTACTTTCAGTTGGGTTTAAAGAATCCCCTGGCTAGTAGATACTAGTGCTACACAATATAATTAACTTAAAGCTTTTTCAGAGCTTTTTAGAGTTTTTCAGAGCTTTTTATATATTTTAGGGTTTTTTAGAGTTTTCAGGGTTTTTTTTAGAGTTTTCAAGGATTTTTATAGAACATTCAAAGTTGATCTTCACTATTGTAGGGATTTGTTATTGTCATTCTTTAACGAATCTCCTAGCTTGTAGATCCCAGTGCTATGGAGTATAATTAAATTTAAGGTTTCCAAAGCTTTTGGGAGTCTTTTTGAGCTTTTTAGAGTTTCTCAGAGCTCTTTCAATGTTCTTTAGTGCTTTTGGGGTTTTTAGGAAACATTCAAAAATAATCTTCATTATTGTAGGGAATTTTGTTAGTATCATTCTTTATAAATAATTAAGTTACTTTCAGTTGGGTTTAAAGAATCCCCTGACTAGTAGATACTTGTAGATACCGTCGAAATCGGTTAAAATCTCTAAATATCTAAAATGGAAATACACAAGGAAATAATATTATTAAGGGAATTATTATTAATACGAAGCCGCCACCCAACTTAGGGAGTTGGGACCCAAAATAAGCACTGGTCCAAATATTCAGAGATAGGTCCGGAAATCAAGATACGGGGTAGGAAGGTGTGAGGTACCTAACCCGTCCAATCCGAAAATTGGCCTCTACTTTATAATTAGTATACTGGGGTTTGGATCACAAAAATATTAAAAATAATCAAACTTAACAATATTATAAACCTGCAAAAATACCAAACTATTAGATACTCCTGATAATTAGTTAAACTAAATTCTTAGGCAAAAATTATTATTATTACTATTATTGGAGAAATGGGATTATTATCATTATAATTACTAAGAAACAAAGGAAAACAAATAATTCCCTAAGCTATAAACCGAACATCCAGTACTAGGTCGTATATGCAGCTTAGCTAAAAAGAATGCGTACTATTGTGCGCCGGCAAAAGATACGTGTATAGGCAGCAAGAGATCTTGTCACTATTTATTTCATGCAAACAAAGCATACGACACTTAACCATAGCACCTTATAACTTCTATGCTCTGTGTATTATTAATCCAAAAATGAATGTGTGATTCAGACAAGTGCAAGAAGACGACCAAGATTCTTAATTAAACAGTAAGAAGTTCAACTGACCTTATTTAACTTTGGCACTTCCAAGCTAACTCGTTTAATAAACAAAACAATGACTTAAAACAAATAAAAAAAAGAAAGAGTAATCGAGGACGACCTGTTTTTGCTGTGAGAATTATTCGAATGTCACTTAGATTCGGGTCAGGTAATTAATCCTATCAAAAGTGCAATAACTTTTAGTAAGAACATTCCTAGGCATAGACAAACTGAGATAGCTAATATGTTGCAGATGAATACCATGAAACTTTCTGATAGATACTTAGGGGTTCCTTTGTTTCTCAACAGATCCAAGGATTTGTGTTTTCATCCTTTAGTAGAAAAAATGCAACAACATCTAGATGCCTGCCAACATAAACTCATCCCTCAATATGGTAGGGCCATTCAGATACAATCTGTTTTGAACTATGTCGCTTCGTATAAAATGACATGTTTTCCGATCCCTGACTCTATCTTAAAACAGTGATACGTTACAACGTAGATATTGGTGGGTCATAATCCCAGAAAGAAGGGGTTACCATCCTAAGGCTTGGAAAAGCTTGTGTCTCCCTAAAAGCATGAGGATATGGGGTTTAGAATCTTAGAAAGTTTAATCTAGCAATGCTTACAAAAAGGCTTGGGAGGCTAGTCACACAAACCTGCTGCTTTATCTACTCAGGTCTTAAAATCTAAGTATTTTCCGAAACATCAACCTTTACATTTGTGCAAAAGCGTAAGGGTATTTGGGTATGGAAAGGTATTGTTAGGGGTTTAGATATTATTAGGAATATCACATTTGGGAGATAGTAATGGTCAGCATAAAGTATATGGCTGATAATTGGGTGAGATGGTCAGTCTCAGCCCCTGATTAGACCAACTGAGTATCATCTGCAAGATTATACTCAAGTGTCTCAGCTTATAGACCTTTATTCCAAAGAATGGGATGATGCCGCTTTGCTGAGTTGTTTGATAATGATCAAATAAAACCTTATAAAAGTATTCGAATCCCATATTCTGGAGAGGATTGTATTCGGTGGTCCCTGAATCCTTCAGGAAGTTCTCCACTAAATCAATTATAAAATTTTGTTATCTTCTCAGTGCCAACTTCTGTCAGCAACAGAAACAATGGCTCAGGTTATGGCATATGGATATCTTGCCGAAATTTAAATTGTTTATATGGAAGTGCATTCAGAATATTCTCCCTTTGAATATAAATCATTCAGGTTTGGTATGTGTCCAATGATCTTTGTTCTTTATGCCATTTGCATGTAGAGTCATTTGATCACCTTTCTTTCATGTGACTTTGCTCGTGCTGTGTGGTTTGCTTTATGTCCTCACTGTTTAGTATTATTCCACAATTTTCTTCATTGAGGGTATGGATATTGATTGGTTTGATACTAAATTAGCTCTGAATCTCAGGACAATCTTAAGCTTTATTAGTTACTTTATGGCAAATCTGAAAAGCTCGATGTAGTGCTAGTATGGAGAATAAGACTCAATGCCCGGTTGTAGCAGTTCAACAAATTAAAAATGTTGTTAGATTCTTTGAATCGAACTCAGAAAATGTACATGAGTCTCCAAACCCATTGTTTCTCTGATAATAAAACCTCTAGGTTATATTATTTAACCGTTCAGAGTAACTTAATCTGAGTTTCATGTTTGTGGATGCCTCTTTGGAAAAAACTCAAATTCTACAGGTTGCGGGGCAGTCCTCCATAGAGCCGATGGTCGATTCTCTACAGCTAGATGTTGGCCAACAGTAATAGATTCAGTCGGAGAAGCAGAAGCGCAGGCACTTTTGGCAGCTTCTGAATGGGCACATGCTATGAAGGTTCGAAGATCATTTCATCTCGGACAATCTATCGTTGGTTCAAGCTCTTAACGGTGATCTCACTAGCATCCTTGGACACTTTTTTCGTATGTTCAAGACTGTAAAAGTGGCTTTTCTTTATTAATAGTTCCCAATGTAAATATGTACCTCAGAACCAGAATGGGGCAGCTGATGCACTAGCTAGGTTAGCTAGGAAATCTCATGTAATAGTATTGGGATATCCATCCCCTGTTTGTATTGTAGATAAGTTACTCTCTATGTTGTAACTTTTGCTGTTGGTTTGGTTGAATGAATGTTTAGTTTCAAAAAAAAAAGAAAAGAATGTCACTTAGAGTGAGAGCCAATAAATAAACCTCCGCCGCGCGCAACCGTATCCAAAAATAAATTTATATTCTCAATTAGTAATTTGTAAAGATCCTCCTCATTTCTAACTCTTCTGTCCCGATTCCTTTAGAGAATTTTGTTCTCTAATATCTACCGATTTCTCTATTCAATTGTCCCTCCTCGTGCCAAAGAATTGCTCCCTTTTTATAGTCTTACTCCCTTAACTACGACCTTAGGATTAAAGGATCCAATCTGACGATTCTAACCGAAAACCTAAATTCATTTCCAATTTTAATAAAAATTATTCCTTTATTCTTTATATTATTTTTTAAATTAAAATATTTTCATTTAAACCTAAAATCTAATTAGGGAGGCAAGTCTTTGGGAACAAAGAAAAACCAATGTGTCGACATCTTACTCTTGACGGACAGCCAACCTATGGGGCTTTACAGATTAGTGGATACCTTAAAGTAGACTAGCCTAGGCGGACTTGAATACTAGGGGACAAATTGTACTACCTAGTGGACTTTCATAGTAGTTCGAATTTATGGATTCCCTTGGTCCAAATGTACTTTCTGGATGTTTTGGTTGGTACATTTCCGATGAACTAAAAGTCCACTCATGATAAATGGGGTGATGCTAAACCTAGCCATGTTTGGGATGCATAAGCACGACTTCTGATGGGTGCAACGAATTGACTCTAGACCATTTCGGATACGACTTTGCGGCAAGCTTATGCGACCGTGTAAAATTGGGGTGTTTACAGTTGTCCCTCTTTGGCAGAGTTTGCGTGCAATTGAATGCCAAAGACATACACATATTTTGCACATTTATTTGTTGGATTCCTCACTTATAAATTATCCAGGATGACACTGAAAGTTCACCCGCTATTCTAAGTATTTTAATTTTGCACCAGTACACATCCTCATGATAGGAATCATGACGAAGCGGTACCTGTGCTTTTCCAGCTATGACGAAAAACATGCTACTTCATCACCGATTGCATCGTCTGAGTTTAGGGTTTTCAATTCTTACGAGCTAGCTCAAAATATTTATATATCTGTGGTCCTTTCTACGAGATTCCTTTGGAGCTTGGGATATAGAATTGCCCCATGCTCTTTGTTTGCCATAATCCTATGAAGAAAGTACCCTTTCACTTTCTCTTTGAGCTTTGCGTCCAAAATCTAGAGAAACCCTGTAATTCACGGCCTTGCAAAGGAGTTATTAGTAGCACATGTTTCTAATAAATACTAAGCGATTCAAATTATTATTATCTTTTTATTTTTGTATTTTTTTATTTTTTTATATCTTTATAATTAAGAAAACGAATCCTAGAAAATAATTTTGAAAAACAAAATACTCAATATACAAAGGTTTAGGAACCCTGACCTGCCACGTGTCTGACAGATGCCACAAAAAATATTACCGTCCCCATCCAAATTTCAAATCTGTCAATTCTCCTAGCTATCTTCCAGCTATAATTAACTTCGTACTTTAAACTGTAAAACGATTCACGATCTTGCGTTTTTCAGGGATGACGTTCGATGCTTCAAATCTTCAATATTCTCCACGCGACTCTCTTCTTGTCTTATCTCTTTTAAGCACTACTCAATTTTCCCAAGTGGCTGTTTAATAACCATTTTTTTCATTTTTTTTCTTTTTTCTTATTTTCATTTTTTTTTTTTTTCATTTTTTCATTTTTATTATCTTTTCTTTTCATTTTTTTTCTTCGAACCTACCCGTTTTGACGTCCGTTGCTCATAGAACTTTAGGAGATGACGTACAAGACTAATGATGACATACAGACAAACATATCTCTCTCTATGACTTCAAACCAAACACTACAAAGACTGAGACGTATTCGACTGACGTGGACCCCATACGATACGGCGGTGGCCCTTTGATGGACTGACTCAATAATAATTCTCGATTTTTTTTACTGACCCAATGAGACTGAAAACAATAATTCTTGATTTTTCTTTTTTCTTGACGGACTCAATAATTCATGATTTTTTCTTTTGACTAACTCAATGAGACTGAAAATAATCGTTCTTGATATTTTTTTTGACTGACTGACGGGGCCAAACATGATGATGACTCTGCCTCTTAGACTATGACACTATGAGAGAGATATTGGACTTCTAAAAAATCTCCTTAAGTTTTATGAGCGTTCGCCGCCCTTAGATAGATTTTTGCACTTACCTAGGTATGGTATTTCTTGGGTCGAGTAACACTTGTCGGGCCTGGATCATGTTGGCTGCCCAAATCAATAAGTTGAATAATTCTTCTATTTTGTATGATTCTTGGATCTTCTCGAAATTCTGCTTGCTTCATCTTGTTGAAACCCATGTCTGAAAAAACCATTCATTATCTTCTGATTAACTGCATTCTTGAACCGTCTGCTGGGAAAAATCATTCATTGCCTTCTGATTAGTTGTTCTGTTAAACCTTATGCTGGAAAAAATCACTCATTTCCTTCTGATTAATTGCTTTCTTAACCTTTTGTGGGAAAATCATTTGTTGTCTTCTGATTAATATGTTTCTTGAATTTTGTGCTGGGAAAATTATTCATTACCTTCTGATTAATTGTTTCCTTGAACCTTATGCTCTGATTATTATTCATTGTCTTCTGATATTTCTTTCTTGAACTTTCTGCTGAGAAAATCATTCACTTCCTTTGATTAACTGCTTTCTTCAACTTTATGCTGAGAAAATCATTCTTTGCCTTTTGATCAGTTGCTCCATTATTTTTCAAATTTAATAACACGTCCTTGTAAGATACCATTTTCTTAGGTAGAGGATTCGTAATCTTGCTTTATTCGTTGGAAAAATCTCATCTCATGTGTTTTGAATCTTTCTTCCTTCTTATCATTGGTCTTCCACATCCATTCTGGTCTTAACTGCAATGGTTTCTCTTCAATTAAATTCATTACTTCTATCTTCAGTATTGGCACATTCTTGCACTATATCCACATTTTGGTCACATTCATCTTCTTTCTCTGAGGTGCCCTTAAACATTGAATTTCCTTGCTTTGATTGACAAACTTTACTTCTTTAGCCAGTTCAGGTTTTTCTTTTTGGCGGTTCCACAGTCCCCACGGCTTGTCAGTGTTCTCAAACACTTTATTTATACCAAGTATGTTGTTTTCCAACCTGCAAACAAATCTTTTTGGTTTTTAGGTAATTAAATTTTTTGAATGTTTTGAAATATTGGAAGTAAAAGACGACTTATTTAAAAATTCAGGTGATGTACCCTTAACCGGTCGAATTGACTCAACAGAATGAGTTAGGGACTTACTTGACTCAGGGTATATTATTCTTACCGCTTTTTGTTCATCCTCTTGCCTTGTAAACTTCAACCTGGGTGATGGTTGTGTAGGTGGCATTGTATTTTTATTCCTGAGATAAGGTGGCTTGTAAATGAGACTGATTCTTGCTACAGTTTGAAATCCATCACCATCCTCACTTTTGAACGAATCCACCCACCTAGACGAGGATTTATTCGTTGGATGTACCGGGTCAGGCAAGAAATATGAGAGGTAGACTGGGCTCGCGGGTGGTTGAACGGGATAAGACAAGATCTCTGAAATATGAACAGGACTAACAGGTGTGGTCTGCTTTGGTAGAAGCTCAGAGATATGCACAGGCTCTGCTGGGAATCGGTTGTAATTTGGCACGTTCCTCGGTTGCTCGACTCCATAATAATCTTCCATTAATTCAGACAAAATAGTAGGACGATTAGTTGTTGACTTAAATGAGTTCACAGTTTGTACCTGATCCGTGAATAGTTCACTGATGTGGACGAGCCGATTCACCGCAGTTTCTTGCTTGTAGATTGAGTCGGCTAAATTGGTTTCATTTTCTGCCAAGACAAAATTGACCTTGGGTTCCCTTTGATGATAGAGTAGTGGGGACTTTTCCTCTGCAAAATTCCTATGAGGACGTCCATATTTTCCCTGATTCCAGTTATGGATCTACCCATGGTATGATCCTGTTGGTAATGCAATTACTGATGCAACTAGCACAATATTCACTTTATTTTCATCTGTAAATGTGGCACTTCCGCAATTATTCCCATTAGAGTCCTCTGGATTGGTCAAACTTGTCATTCTTCCCGTGTCTAATGCATTTTCAATCTGTGAACCTGCCTTCCATAAAAATTGTAATGTTGGACGGTAAGATGATATCAGACGGTTCCAACATTCATGGTTCAAAAAGTTCATTATAGTATCTACCATCTCCTCTTCGGTTAATATCTCATCGATCTATAATGCCTTGGTCCTCCATCGTGGAAAGAACTCCGTAAATGACTCAGTGGGTCCTTGTTTGACCGCCTCTAATTGTTTCCGAGTAAACTGAATTTCAGGGACCAATATAAATCGTCTCAAAAACATATCGACCATATCCTCCCAAATCGAAACTAGACTTGGGTCTGTCTTCATTAGCCACTTTAAGGCCGTACCGGTCAAACTTCTCTGAAAAAACTGTACTAATAACCCGTCACAAATACCCAATGGTTTTAAGTACCCAACATATATACGAATATGGGTTTTCGGGCACCTAGTTCCATCATATCTATCCATATCCGGAAATTCAAATCCCAGAGGTAAACGAATATCGGGATAAGGATATAGCTCATTATATCTATTGTATTCTCACCCATTTTCTGCAAGGTCCTTTCGATCTTTTTGAGCCTCTGGGACAACTTTTTTTCTTGTGCCATGGTCTCCCCCATTTCATCAAAAATGTTATCTTTAACCTCTTCAAAACTATCCTCTTTAACCTTTTCATCATTATGGTAATTTTTGACATTTTTCCTCATTCTTGACCCTTCATATTTTCCAGTTCAGTTTGAAGAAGCTAGGGAACCATACTTGTTATTCACCACAAGTTCAGTTTGAAAAAGCTCATCCATAAAAGGAGTTTAAAAAGATTTAAATTTAAAAGATGTACCTTTATTAGGGGAGTTCTTACCCATAACTATTTTCCAATCCTCTTTAGGTGTCCCTGGTTTAGAAATAAACTTAGCTCTGGTCGTACCCTTTTCCATAACAGAGTTTGGCATTGGATTTAGCTTGGACACGGAATTTGAAGAAGTTTCCGTAACTAAGTTTGGATTAGTCACGGCCATAAACTCAGAATCATACTTGGTCACAGAATGAATATTTGGAATATCTTCCAAATTATTTTTAGACACGGACTCTTGCTGGGATTTAAAATTTTGCACGGACTGATCTCCCAAAATTTGCACGGACTCTTGCTGAGCTTCCCTAGTTTGCACAGACTCTTGCTGAGCTTCCCTAGTTTGCACGGACTCTTGCTGAGCTTCCCTAGTTTACACGGACTCTTGCTGAGCTTCCCTAATTTGCACGGACTCTTGCTGAGTAGTTTCATTAGTCCGGGAATGGCTTTGCTTGCTAGAGTTCCCTTGTCTACTATCTGCATTGTCAATATGGACATAATTATTACGTAAAGCAAGATCTTTTTTGGCTGAAATACTGTTTTTACATCTCATCAACTTAATCTGAGCTTCACGATACTCAGTAAAAGCTTTTTCGAGCTGCTCTTCTAGTTGTTTATCATCAGACTTCTCATGAATTGATTCAATAATCACGTTCCCAGACTTCACAATATCATCATGAACAGCAACCTTATGAACTAAATTTATACTCTCCTTACCAGCCTGCACATTATTGACGTTAACTGCATGGCCTGCATGGGAAGTTTCACTAACTTCTTTCCAAACAGATTTGATTGATTTTCCTTCTTTGCCATTCTTAATGTTCACAGTAGGTGACTTATTTTCAGCATTAGAACCTCCAAAAATTTTCTTTGCAGCAAGGCAATTCTCAAATTTGTGGCCCATAAACTTACAATGAGTGTAGAATTTGACATTCTCTAAGTCTTGAATTTCAATATACTGCCAGAACTCTTTTCCATTTGCCTTCAAGCGAATTCTTTTAGGAATCATCTTAGCAAAGTCAATATTAATCAGAACCGCAACATAGTTTCCAACATCATGATCCAATGTCTTTTGATCAATAGCAATCGGTTTTCCAAGGAGACTTTGTCTTAATTTGTTCTAATTTTAGCAATGGAAAGAAGAATTTTCTTAGTCCATAACTCAATGTACAAACCAGGGAAACTTACCCAAAGTGAAGCTCTTGAAGTTTGCTGTCTTTCTGGATCAAAATTTGGGTAAAAATTAAAAACCCTAAGCTGTTGATTCTGTATAACCCAAGTATCACCATGCCATACACGTTCCTTGTCATCTGCTGAAGTTAACTTTATGATGAAGAACCCTTTTTTCATTGGAACTAACTTACATCTTCCAACACCAAAACCCCATTGTTCCTCCAAACTCTTTTGAACATCAGCAAGTTTTAAGCCCTTAAAGTTCAATCTCCCAATGAGACTGAACTGAAATATATCACGTCCCTCTTGAAGAAGACTATTAGGCAAAACCAAAGATGGTTCTTCCAAATATGTTGATGCCTCAGGGAGAGATAAGAATATGAATCTGTTAACATATAGGGTTTTTTACCCTTAACCAAATCAGCAAAAGATACCTTATTGTTCCCATGATTATTCACGTTTGAATCAGGGTTTTCCCCCATCCTAAATCACCAAAGATGATCTAGAATGAAGGAAAAAACGTTGATGAAAGTTGAAAACCCTAAAGAAAAAATTCGCCAATTTTTTGGAGAGAAAAATTCGCATGAGAGAGAAAAATTGTAAAAAAAATTAGATTAAAAATTCGCAAGTAAGACAATTGGATGTTAGTAACTTTCAAAGATTTTAAGAGTCTTCCTAAGCTTTTTAAAGTTTCTCAGAGCTCCTTCAGGGCTCTTTAGTGTTTTTAGGGTTTTTAGAAAACATTCAAAGATAATCTTCATTATTATAGGGAATTTTGTTAGTATCATTCTTTATAAAGAAGTAAGTTACTTTCAGTTGGGTTTAAAGAATCCAATGGCTAGTACATACTAGTGCTACGAAATATAATTAACTTTAAGTTTTTCAGAGCTTTTTAGAGATTTTTAGAGCTCTTTTGATATTTTAGGGCTTTTTAGAGTTTTCAGGGTTTTTTAGAGTTTTAAAGGCTTTTTAGAGAACATTCAAAGTTGATCTTCACTATTGTAAGGATTTGTTATTATCATTCTTAAACGAATCTCCTAGCTTGTAGATCCCAGTGCTACAGAGTATAATGAAATTTAAGCTTTTCAAAGCTTGTTGGAGTCTTACTAAGCTTTTTGGAGTTTCTCAGAGCTCTTTCAGGGCTCTTTAGTGTTTTTAGGGTTTTTAGGAAACATTCAAAGATAATCTTCATTATTGTAGGGAATTTTGTTAGTATCATTCTTTAGGAAAGAATTAAGTTACTTTCAGTTGGCTTTGACGAATCCCATGGCTAGTAGATACTAGTGCTACGAAATGTAAATTAACTTAGAGCTTTTTAGAGTTTTTCAGAGCTTTTTAGAGTTTTTCAGAGCTCTTTAGATTTTTCAGATCTTTTTAGAATTTTTCAGAGCTTTTTAGATATTTCAGAGCTCTTTAGATATTTTAGGGCTTTTTAGACTTTTCAGGGTTTTTTAAAGTTTTCAAGGCTTTTTAAAGAACATTCAAAGTTGATCTTCACTATTGTAGAGATTTTTTATTATCATTCTTTAACGAATCTCCTTGCTTGTAGATCTCAGTGCTACATAGTATAATTAAATTTAAGCTTTTCAAAGCTTTTAAGAGTCTTCCTGAGCTTTTTAGAGTTTTTCAGAGCCCTTTCAGGGCTCTTTAGTGTTTTTAGGAAACATTCAAAGATAATCTTCATCATTGTAGGGAATTTTATCAGTACATTCTTTATAAAGAATTAAGTTACTTTTAGTTGGTTTAAAGAATCCCCTGGCTAATAGATACTGGTGCTACGAAATATAATTAACTTAAAGCTTTTTCAGAGCTTTTCAGATTTTTTCATAGCACATTAGATTTTTTAAAGCTCTCTAGACATTTTAAGGCTTTTTAGATTTTTCAGGGTTTTTTAGAGTTTTCAAGGACTTTTAGAGAACATTCAAAGTTGATCTTCACTTTTTTAGGGATTTATTATTATCATTCTTTACAGAATTTCCAAGCTTGTAGATCCCAGTGCTACGGAGTATAATTAAATTTAAGCTTTTTGGAGTCTTCATGAGCTTTTTAGAGTTTCTCAGAGCTCTTTCATGAGTCTTTAGTGTTTTTAGGGTTTTTAGGAAACATTGAAAGATAATCTTCATTATTATAGGGAATTTTGTTAGTATCATTCTTCATAAAGAACTAAGTTACTTTCAGTTGGGTTTAAAGAATCCCCTGGCTAGTAGATACTAGTGCTTCTAAATATAATTAACTTCAAGCTTTTTCAGAGCTTTTTAGGGATTTGTTATTATAGGGATTTGTTATTATCATTCTTTAACGAATCTTCTAGCTTGTAGATCTTAGTGCTACGGAGTATAATTAAAATTAAGCTTTTCAAAGCTTTTAAGAGTCTTCTTGAGCTTTTTAGAGTTTCTCAGAGCTCTTCCAGGGCTCTTTAATGTTTTTAGAAAATATTTAAAGATAATATTTATTATTGTATGGAATTTTGTTAGTATCATTCTTTATAAAGAATTAAGTTACTTTCAGTTGGTTTAAAGAATCCCCTTGCTAGTAGATACTGGTGCTACGAAATATAATTAACTTAATGCTTTTTCAGAGCTTTTTAGAGTTTTTCAGAGCTCTTTAGAGTTTTCAGAGCACTTTAGACATTTTAGGGATTTTTAAAGTTTTCATGGTTTTTTAGAGTTTTCAAGGCTTTTTAGAGAACATTCAAAGTTGATCTTCACTTTTTTAGGGATTTATTAATATCATTCTTTAACTAGTTTCCAATCTTTTAGATCCCAGTGCTACGGAGGATAATTAAATTTAAGCTTTTCAAAGCTTTTTGGAGTCTTCTTTAGCTTTTTAGAGTTTCTCAGAGCTCTTTCAGGGCTCTTTAGTGTTTTTAGGGTTTTTAGGAAACATTCAAAGAGAATCTTCATTATTATAGGGAATTTTGTTAGTATCATTCTCTAGGAAAGAATTAAGTTACTTTCAGTTGGCTTTAACGAATCCGATGGCTAGTAGATACTAGTGCTACGAAATGTAAATTAACTTCGAGCTTTTTAGAGTTTTTCAGAGCTCTTTAGATTTTTCAGAGCTCGTTGGATATTTTTGGGCTTTCTAGAGTTTTCAGGGTTTTTTTTTATAGTTTTCAAGGCTTTTTAGAGAACATTCAAAGTTGATCTTCACTATTATAGGGATTTGTTATTATCATTCTTTAACGAATCTCCTAGCTTGTAGATCACAGTGCTACGGAGTATAATTAAATTTAAGGTTTCCAAAGCTTTTGGGAGTCTTCTTGAGCTTTTTAGAGTTTCTCAGAGCTCTTTCAATGCTCTTTAGTGCTTTTAGGGTTTTAGGAAACATTCAAAGATAATCTTCATTATTTTAGGGAATTTTGTTAATATCATTCTTTATAAATAATTAAGTTACTTTCAGATGGGTTTAAATAATCCTCTGGCTAGTAGATACTAGTGCTACGAAATATAATTAACTTAAAGATTTTTCAGAGCTCTTTATAATTTTCTGAGCTCGTTAGATATTTTAGGGCTTTTTAGAGTTTTCAGGGTTTTATTTATAATTTTCAAGGATTTTTAGAGAACATTCAAAGTTGATCTTCAATTGTAGGGATTTGTTATTATCATTCTCTAACAAATCTCCTAGCTTGTAGATCCCAGTGCTACGGAGTATAATTAAATTTAAGGTTTCCAAAGCTTTTGGGAGTCTTCTTGAGCTTTTTAGAGTTTCTAAGAGCTCTTTCAATGCTCTTTAGTGCTTTTAGGGTTTTTAGGAAACATTCAAAGATAATCTTCATTATTGTAGGGAATTTTGTTAGTATCATTCTTTATAAATAATTAAGTTACTTTCAGTTGGGTTTAAAGAATCCCCTGGCTAGTAGATACTAGTGCTACACAATATAATTAACTTAAAGCTTTTTCAGAGCTTTTTAGAGTTTTTCAGAGCTTTTTATATATTTTAGGGTTTTTTAGAGTTTTCAGGGTTTTTTTTAGAGTTTTCAAGGATTTTTATAGAACATTCAAAGTTGATCTTCACTATTGTAGGGATTTGTTATTGTCATTCTTTAACGAATCTCCTAGCTTGTAGATCCCAGTGCTATGGAGTATAATTAAATTTAAGGTTTCCAAAGCTTTTGGGAGTCTTTTTGAGCTTTTTAGAGTTTCTCAGAGCTCTTTCAATGTTCTTTAGTGCTTTTGGGGTTTTTAGGAAACATTCAAAAATAATCTTCATTATTGTAGGGAATTTTGTTAGTATCATTCTTTATAAATAATTAAGTTACTTTCAGTTGGGTTTAAAGAATCCCCTGACTAGTAGATACTTGTAGATACCGTCGAAATCGGTTAAAATCTCTAAATATCTAAAATGGAAATACACAAGGAAATAATATTATTAAGGGAATTATTATTAATACGAAGCCGCCACCCAACTTAGGGAGTTGGGACCCAAAATAAGCACTGGTCCAAATATTCAGAGATAGGTCCGGAAATCAAGATACGGGGTAGGAAGGTGTGAGGTACCTAACCCGTCCAATCCGAAAATTGGCCTCTACTTTATAATTAGTATACTGGGGTTTGGATCACAAAAATATATAAAAATAATCAAACTTAACAATATTATAAACCTGCAAAAATACCAAACTATTAGATACTCCTGATAATTAGTTAAACTAAATTCTTAGGCAAAAATTATTATTATTACTATTATTGGAGAAATGGGATTATTATCATTATAATTACTAAGAAACAAAGGAAAACAAATAATTCCCTAAGCTATAAACCGAACATCCAGTACTAGGTCGTATATGCAGCTTAGCTAAAAAGAATGCGTACTATTGTGCGCCGGCAAAAGATACGTGTATAGGCAGCAAGAGATCTTGTCACTATTTATTTCATGCAAACAAAGCATACGACACTTAACCATAGCACCTTATAACTTCTATGCTCTGTGTATTATTAATCCAAAAATGAATGTGTGATTCAGACAAGTGCAAGAAGACGACCAAGATTCTTAATTAAACAGTAAGAAGTTCAACTGACCTTATTTAACTTTGGCACTTCCAAGCTAACTCGTTTAATAAACAAAACAATGACTTAAAACAAAATAAAAACAAGAAAGAGTAATCGAGGACGACCTGTTTTTGCTGTGAGAATTATTCGAATGTCACTTAGATTCGGGTCAGGTAATTAATCCTATCAAAAGTGCAATAACTTTTAGTAAGAACATTCCTAGGCATAGACAAACTGAGATAGCTAATATGTTGCAGATGAATACCATGAAACTTTCTGATAGATACTTAGGGGTTCCTTTGTTTCTCAACAGATCCAAGGATTTGTGTTTTCATCCTTTAGTAGAAAAAATGCAACAACATCTAGATGCCTGCCAACATAAACTCATCCCTCAATATGGTAGGGCCATTCAGATACAATCTGTTTTGAACTATGTCGCTTCGTATAAAATGACATGTTTTCCGATCCCTGACTCTATCTTAAAACAGTTAGATACGTTACAACGTAGATATTGGTGGGGTCATAATCCCAGAAAGAAGGGGTACAATCCTAAGGCTTGGAAAAGCTTGTGTCTCCCTAAAAGACATGAGGATATGGGGTTTAGAAATCTTAGAAAGTTTAATCTAGCAATGCTTACAAAAATGGCTTGGAGGCTAGTCACACAACCTGCTGCTTTATCTACTCAGGTCTTAAAATCTAAGTATTTTCCGAAACATCAACCTTTACATTTTGTGCAAAAGCGTAAGGGTATTTGGGTATGGAAAGGTATTGTTGGGGGTTTAGATATTATTAGGAAATATCACATTTGGGAGATAGCTAATGGTCAGCATATAAGTATATGGCATGATAATTGGGTGAATGGTCAGTCTCAGCCCCTGATTAGACCAACTGAGTATCATCTGCAAGATTATACTCAAGTGTCTCAGCTTATAGACCTTTATTCCAAAGAATGGGATGATGCCGCTCTTGCTGAGTTGTTTGATAATGATCAAATAAACCTTATAAAACGTATTCGAATCCCATATTCTGGAGAGGATTGTATTCGGTGGTCCCTGAATCCTTCAGGAAAGTTCTCCACTAAATCAATTTATAAAATTTTGTTATCTTCTCAGTGCACAACTTCTGTCCAGCAACAGAAACAATGGCTCAGGTTATGGCATATGGATATCTTGCCGAAATTTAAATTGTTTATATGGAAGTGCATTCAGAATATTCTCCCTTTGAAATATAAATCATTCAGGTTTGGTATTGTGTCCAATGATCTTTGTTCTTTATGCCATTTGCATGTAGAGTCATTTGATCACCTTTTCTTTCATTGTAACTTTGCTCGTGCTGTGTGGTTTGCTTTATGTCCTCAACTGTTTAGTATTATTCCACAATTTTCTTCATTGAGGGTATGGATATTGCATTGGTTTGATACTAAAATTAGCTCTGAATCTCAGGACAATCTTAAGCTTTATATAGTTACTTTATGGCAAATCTGAAAAGCTCGATGTAGTGCTAGTATGGAGAATAAGACTCAATGCCCGGTTGTAGCAGTTCAACAAATTAAAATGTTGTTAGATTCTTTGAATCGAACTCAGAAAATGTACATGAGTCTCCAAACCCATTGTTTCTCTGATAATACAACCTCTAGGTTATATTTATTTAACCGTTCAGAGTAACTTAATCTGAGTTTCATGTTTGTGGATGCCTCTTTGGGAAAAAACTCAAATTCTACAGGTTGCGGGGCAGTCCTCCATAGAGCCGATGGTCGATTCTCTACAGCTAGATGTTGGCCAACAGTAATAGATTCAGTCGGAGAAGCAGAAGCGCAGGCACTTTTGGCAGCTTCTGAATGGGCACATGCTATGAAGGTTCGAAGCATCATTTTCATCTCGGACAATCTATCGTTGGTTCAAGCTCTTAACGGTGATCTCACTAGCATCCCTTGGACACTTTTTTCGTATGTTCAAGACTGTAAAAGTGGCTTTTCTTTATTTAATAGTTCCCAATGTAAATATGTACCTCAGAACCAGAATGGGGCAGCTGATGCACTAGCTAGGTTAGCTAGGAAATCTCATGTAAATAGTATCTGGGATATCCATCCCCCTGTTTGTATTGTAGATAAGTTACTCTCTATGTTGTAACTTTTGCTGTTGGTTTGGTTGAATGAATGTTTAGTTTCAAAAAAAAAGAAAAGAATGTCACTTAGAGTGAGAGCCAATAAATAAACCTCCGCCGCGCAACCGTATCCAAAAATAAATTTATATTTCTCAATTATTAATTTGTAAAGATCCTCCTCATTTCTAACTCTTCTGTCCCGATTCCTTTAGAGAATTTTTGTTCTCTAATATCTACCGATTTCTCTATTCAATTGTCCCTCCCTCGTGCCAAAGAATTGCTCCCTTTTTATAGTCTTACTCCCTTAACTACGACCTTAGGATTAAAGGATCCAATCTGACGATTCTAACCGAAAACCTAAATTTCATTTCCAATTTTAATAAAAATTATTCCTTTATTCTTTATATTATTTTTTAAATTAAAATATTTTCATTTAAACCTAAAATCTAAGTTAGGGAGGCAAGTCTTTGGGAACAAAGAAAAACCAATGTGTCGACATCTTACTCTTGACGGACAGCCAACCTATGGGGCTTTACAGATTAGTGGATACCTTAAAGTAGACTAGCCTAGGCGGACTTGAATACTAGGGGACAAATTGTACTACCTAGTGGACTTTCATAGTAGTTCGAACTTTATGGATTCCCTTTGGTCCAAATGTACTTTCTGGATGTTTTGGTTGGTACATTTCCGATGAACTAAAAGTCCACTCATGACTAAAATGGGGTGATGCTAAACCTAGCCATGTTTGGGATGCATAAGCACGACTTCTGACTGGGCTTGCAACGAATTGACTCTAGACCATTTCGGATACGACTTTGCGGCAAGCTTATGCGACCGTGTAAAATTGGGGTGTTTACAGTTGTCCCTCTTTGGCAGAGGTTTGCGTGCAATTGAATGCCAAAGACATACACATATTTTGCACATTTATTTTGTTGGATTCCTCACTTATAAATTATCCAGGATGACACTGAAAGTTCACCCGCTATTTCTAAGTATTTTAATTTTGCACCAGTACACATCCTCATGATAGGAATCATGACGAAGCGGTACCTGTGCTTTTCCAGCTATGACGAAAACATGCTACTTCATCACACCGATTGCATCGTCTGAGTTTAGGGTTTTCAATTCTTACGAGCTAGCTCAAAATATTTTATATATCTGTGGTCCTTTCTACGATTCCTTTGGAGCTTGGGATATATGAATTGCCCCATGCTCTTTGTTTGCCATAATCCTTATGAAGAAAGTACCCTTTCACTTTCTCTTTGAGCTTTGCGTCCAAAATCTAGAGAAACCCTGTAATTCACGGCCTTGCAAAGGAGTTATTAGTAGCACATGTTTCTAATAAATACTAAGCGATTCAAATTATTATTATCTTTTTATTTTTTGTATTTTTTTATTTTTTTTATATCTTTATAATTAAGAAAACGAATCCTAGAAAATAATTTTGAAAAACAAAATACTCAATATATACAAAGGTTTAGGAACCCTGACCTGCCACGTGTCTGACAGATGCCACAAAAAATATTACCGTCCCCATCCAAATTTTCAAATCTGTCAATTCTCCTAGCTATCTTCCAGCTATAATTAACTTCGTACTTTAAACTGTAAAACGATTCACGATCTTGCTGTTTTTCAGGGATGACGTTCGATGCTTCAAATCTTCAATATTCTCCACGCGACTCTTCTTTGTCTTTATCTCTTTTAAGCACTACTCAATTTTCCCAAGTGGCTGTTTAATAACCATTTTTTTTCATTTTTTTTTTCTTTTTTCTTTCTATTTTCATTTTTTTTTTCTTTTTCATTTTTTCATTTTTTATTTATCTTTTTCTTTTTCATTTTTTTTCTTCGAACCTACCCGTTTTGACGTCCGTTGCTCATAGAACTTTAGGAGATGACGTACAAGACTAATGATGACATACAGACAAACATATCTCTCTCTATGACTTCAAACCAAACACTACAAAGACTGAGACGTATTCGACTGACGTGGACCCCATACGATACGGCGGTGGCCCTTTTGATGGACTGACTCAATAATAATTCTCGATTTTTTTTTACTGACCCAATGAGACTGAAAACAATAATTCTTGATTTTTTCTTTTTTCTTGACGGACTCAATAATTCATGATTTTTTCTTTTGACTAACTCAATGAGACTGAAAATAATCGTTCTTGATTATTTTTTTTGACTGACTGACGGGGCCAAACATGATGATGACTCTGCCTCTTAGACTATGACACTATGAGAGAGATATTGGACTTCTAAAAAATCTCCTTAAGTTTTATGAGCGTTCGCCGCCCTTAGATAGATTTGTGCACTTACCTAGGTATGGTATTTCTTGGGTCGAGTAACACTTGTCGGGCCTGGATCATGTTGGCTGCCCAAATCAATAAGTTGAATAATTCTTCTATTTTGTATGATTCTTGGATCTTCTCGAAATTCTGCTTGCTTCATCTTGTTGAAACCCATGTCTGAAAAACCATTCATTATCTTCTGATTAACTGCATTCTTGAACCGTCTGCTGGGAAAATCATTCATTGCCTTCTGATTAGTTGTTCTGTTAAACCTTATGCTGGAAAAATCACTCATTTCCTTCTGATTAATTGCTTTCTTAAACCTTTTGCTGGGAAAATCATTTGTTGTCTTCTGATTAATATGTTTCTTGAATTTTGTGCTGGGAAAATTATTCATTACCTTCTGATTAATTGTTTCCTTGAACCTTATGCTCTGATTATTATTCATTGTCTTCTGATTATTTTCTTTCTTGAACTTTCTGCTGAGAAAATCATTCACTTCCTTTTGATTAACTGCTTTCTTCAACTTTATGCTGAGAAAATCATTCTTTGCCTTTTGATCAGTTGCTCCATTATTTTTCAAATTTAATAACACGTCCTTGTAAGATACCATTTTCTTAGGTAGAGGATTCGTAATCTTGCCTTTATTCGTTGGAAAAATCTCATCTTCATGTGTTTTGAATCTTTCTTCCTTCTTATCATTGGTCTTCCACATCCATTCTGGTCTTAACTGCAATGGTTTCTCTTCAATTAAATTCATTACTTCTATCTTCAGTATTGGCACATTCTTGCACTATATCCACATTTTGGTCACATTCATCTTCTTTCTCTGAGGTGCCCTTAAACATTGAATTTCCTTGCTTTGATTGACAAACTTTACTTCTTTAGCCAGTTCAGGTTTTTCTTTTTGGCGGTTCCACAGTCCCCACGGCTTGTCAGTGTTCTCAAACACTTTATTTATACCAAGTATGTTGTTTTCCAACCTGCAAACAAAATCTTTTTGGTTTTTTAGGTAATTAAATTTTTTTGAATGTTTTGAAATATTGGAAGTAAAAGACGACTTATTTAAAAATTCAGGTGATGTACCCTTAACCGGTCGAATTGACTCAACAGAATGAGTTAGGGACTTACTTGACTCAGGGTATATTATTCTTACCGCTTTTTGTTCATCCTCTTGCCTTGTAAACTTCAACCTGGGTGATGGTTGTGTAGGTGGCATTGTATTTTTATTCCTGAGATAAGGTGGCTTGTAAATGAGACTGATTCTTGCTACAGTTTGAACTCCATCACCATCCTCACTTTTGAACGAATCCACCCACCTAGACGAGGATTTATTCGTTGGATGTACCGGGTCAGGCAAGAAATATGAGAGGTAGACTGGGCTCGCGGGTGGTTGAACGGGATAAGACAAGATCTCTGAAATATGAACATGACTAACAGGTGTGGTCTGCTTTGGTAGAAGCTCAGAGATATGCACAGGCTCTGCTGGGAATCGGTTGGAATTTGGCACGTTCCTCGGTTGCTCGACTCCATAATAATCTTCCATTAATTCAGACAAAATAGTAGGACGATTAGTTGTTGACTTAAATGAGTTCACAGTTTGTACCTGATCCGTGAATAGTTCACTGATGTGGACGAGTCGATTCACCGCAGTTTCTTGCTTGTAGATTGAGTCGGCTAAATTGGTTTCATTTTCTGCCAAGATAAAATTGACCTTGGGTTCCCTTTGATGATAGAGTAGTGGGGACTTTTCCTCTGCAAAATTCCTATGAGGACGTCCATATCTTCCCTGATTCCAGTTATGGATCTACCCCTGGTATGATCCTGTTGGTAATGCAATTACTGATGCAACTAGCACAATATTCACTTTATTTTCATCTGTAAATGTGGCACTTCCGCAATTATTCCCATTAGAGTCCTCTGGATTGGTCAAACTTGTCATTCTTCCCGTGTCTAATGCATTTTCAATCTGTGAACCTGCCTTCCATAAAAATTGTAATGTTGGACGGTAAGATGATATCAGACGGTTCCAACATTCATGGTTCAAAAAGTTCATTATAGTATCTACCATCTCCTCTTCGGTTAATATCTCATCGATCTATAATGCCTTGGTCCTCCATCGTGGAAAGAACTCCGTAAATGACTCAGTGGGTCCTTGTTTGACCGCCTCTAATTGTTTCCGAGTAAACTGAATTTCAGGGACCAATATAAATCGTCTCAAAAACATATCGACCATATCCTCCCAAATCGAAACTAGACTTGGGTCTGTCTTCATTAGCCACTTTAAGGCCGTACCGGTCAAACTTCTCTGAAAAAACTGTACTAATAACCCGTCACAAATACCCAATGGTTTTAAGTACCCAACATATATACGAATATGGGTTTTCGGGCACCTAGTTCCATCATATCTATCCATATCCGGAAATTCAAATCCCAGAGGTAAACGAATATCGGGATAAGGATATAGCTCATTATATCTATTGTATTCTCACCCATTTTCTGCAAGGTCCTTTCGATCTTTTTGAGCCTCTGGGACAACTTTTTTTCTTGTGCCATGGTCTCCCCCATTTCATCAAAAATGTCATCTTTAACCTCTTCAAAACTATCCTCTTTAACCTTTTCATCATTATGGTAATTTTTGACATTTTTCCTCATTCTTGACCCTTCATATTTTCCAGTAATGGTTTCGAGAGTTAACTTCTTGGTCTCGGATTTCGTCTCGGCTTTCAATTCATTGAACTTGGTATCCAACATCTTTTGGAGTTGTTCGTGTAACCAGGTCATTGTCCCAGTGTCGCCAGTCATTTCAGGTTCTTTGGTCACGTTCCTGTTTTTCAAGGAAACAAAAGAATATATATGGTAACACAAGGGTGCTTATGCCTCGGATTTTGTGCAACAATGAATGCAATTTACAATTAATGCACGTGCATGCAGGTTTTACTAACTTTTGGGTAGGCTTGGGCTACCTTAGCAGAATATACCTCAGATGTAGTCGAAACTAGTCTTCTTTAGTACTAGGCTAAGGATTGTGGTGTTCGACTGATGACGCCCAGAGGGTTCAGCTTTACTAACCACGGATTTTCCTAAAGTTTGGACTCAGACGATGCAAAATGAAAAGGCAAGGTGAATGGGTGCATGCAGTGTGTGTGTGAAACACCGAATAGTGTCCAATCAAAACCCTAAAATCCCAAATATATTTTCTCGAGTTAGATTCTCAAATTCCCCACTGAAGTCGCCACTGTAGATACCGTCGAAATCAGTTAGGATCTCTAAATATCTAAAATGGAAATACACAAGGAAATAATATTATTAAGGGAATTATTATTAATACGAAGCCGCCACCCAACTTAGGGAGTTGGGGCCCAAAATAAGCATTGGTCCAAATATTCAGAAATAGGTCCGGGAATCAAAATACGGGCAAGGAAGGTGTGAGGCACCTAACCCGTCCAATCCGAAGATTGACTTCTACTTTATAACTGGGATACTAGGGTTTGGATCACAAAAATATATAAAAATAATCAAACTTAACATTATTATAAACCTGCAAAAATACCAAACTATTAGATACTCGTGATAATTAGTTAAACTAAATTCTAAAGCAAAAATTAATATTATTACTATTATTGGAGAAATGGGATTATTATCATTATAATTACTAAGAAACAAAGGAAAACAAAACTATTAGATACTCCTGATAATTAGTTAAACTAAATTCTAAAGCAAAAATTACTATTATTACTATTATTGGAGAAATGGGATTATTATCATTATAATTACTAAGAAACAGAGGAAAACAAATAATTCCCTAAGCTATAAACCGAACATCCAGTACTAGGTCGTATATGCAGCTTAGCTAAAAAGAATGCGTACTATTGTGCGCCGGCAAAAGATACGTGTATAGGCAGCAAGAGATCTTGTCACTATTTATTTCATGCAAACAAAGCATACGACACCTAACTATAGCACCTTATAACTTCTATGCTCTGTGTATTATTAATCCAAAAATGAATGTGTGATTCAGACAAGTGCAAGAAGACAACCAAGATTCTTAATTAAACAGTAAGAAGTTCAACTGACCTTATTTAACTTTGGCACTTCCAAGCTAACTCGTTTAATAAACAACAATGAGTTAAAACAAAATAAAAACAAGAAAGAGTAATCGAGGACGACCTGTTTTCACTGTGAGAATTATTCGAATATCACTTAGATTGAGAATTAAGCTTTTCAAAGCTTTTAAGAGTCTTCCTGAGTTTTTTAGAGTTTCTCAGAGCTTTTTAAGGGTTCTTTAGTGTTTTTAGGATTTTTAAAAAACATTCAAAGAGAATCTTCATTATTGTAGGGAATTTAGTTAGTATCATTCTTTAGAAAAGAATTAAGTTACTTTCAGTTTGCTTTAACGAATCCCATGGCTAGTAGATACTAGTGCTACGAAATGTAAATTAACTTAGAGTTTTTTAGAGTTTTTCAGAGCTCTTTAGATATTTTAGGGATTTTTAGAGTTTTCAGGGTTTTTTTAGACTTTTCAAGGCTTTTTAGAGAACATTCAAAGTGGATCTTCCCTATTGTAGGGATTTGTTATTATTATTCTTTAACGAATCTCCTAGCTTGTAGATCCCAGTGCTACAAAGTATATTTAAATTTAAGGTTTTCAAAGCTTTTGGGAGTCTTCTTGAGCTTTTTAGAGTTTCTCAGATCTCTTTCAGAGCTCTTTAGTGTTTTTAGGATTTTTAGGAAACATTCAAAGATAATCTTCATTATTGTAGGGAATTTTGTTAGTATCATTGTTTATAAAGAATTAAGTTACTTTCAGTTGGTTTAAAGAATCCCCTGGCTAGTAGATACTGGTGCTACGAAATATAATTTACTTAAAGCTTTTTCAGAGCTTTTTAGAGTTTTTCAGAGCTCTTTAGACGTTTTAGGGCTTTTTAGAGTCTTCAGGGTTTTTTAGAGTTTAGAAGGATTTTTAGAGAACATTCAATGTTGATCTTCACTTTTTTAGGGATTTATTATTATCATTCTTTAACGAATTTCCAAGCTTGTAGATCCCAGTGCTACGGAGTATAATTAAATTTAAGTTTTTCAAAGCTTTTTGGAGTCTTCTTGAGCTTTTTAGAGTTTCCCAGAGCTCTATCAGGGCTCTTTAGTGTTTTTAGGGTTTTTAGGAAAAATTCAAAGATAATCTTCATTATTGTAGGGAATTTTGTTAGTATCATTCTTTATAAATAATTAAGTTACTTTCAGTTGGGTTTAAATAATCCCCTGGCTAGTAGATACTAGTGCTACGAAATATAATTAACTTAAAGCTTTTTCAGAACTCTTTAGATTTTCAGAGCTCATTAGATATTTTAGGGTTTTTAGAGTTTTCAGGTTTTTTTTTTTATAATTTTCAAGGCTTTTTAGAGAACATTCAATGTTGATCTTCACTATTGTAGGGATTTGTTATTATCATTCTTTAACGAATCTCCTAGCTTGTAGATCCCAGTGCTACAGAGTATAATTAAATTTAAGCTTTCCAAAGCTTTTAAGAGTCTTCCTGAGCTTTTTAGAGTTTCTCAGAGCTCTTTCAGGGCTCTTTACTGTTTTTAGGAAACATTCAAAGATAATCTTCATTATTGTAGGGAATTTTGTTAGTATCATTCTTTGTAAAGAATTAAGTTACTTTCACTTGGTTTAAAGAATCCCCCGGCTAGTAGATACTGGTGCTACGAAATATAATTAACTTAAAGCTTTTTCAGATATTTATAGAGTTTTTCAGAGCTTTTTAGAGTTTCTCAGAGATCTATAGATTTTTCAAAGTTCTTTAGATATTTTAAGGCTTTTTAGAGTTTTTCAGGTTTATTTAGAGTTTTCAAGGCTTTTTAGAGAACATTCAAAGTTGATCTTCACTATTGTAGGGATTATTTATTATTATTCTTGAACGAATCTCCTAGCTTTTATATCCCGGTGCTACAGAGCATAATTAAATTTAAGGTTTTCAAAGCTTTTGGGAATCTTCTTGAGCTTTTTAGAGTTTCTTAGAGCTCTTTCAGGGCTCTTTAGTGTTTTTAGGAAACATTCAAAGATAATCTTCATTATTGTAGGGAATTTTGTTAGTATCATTCTATATAAAGAATTAAGTTACTTTCAGTTGGCTTTAAAGAATCCCATGGCTAGTAGATACTGGTGCTACGAAATATAATTAACTTAAAGTTTTTTCATAACTTTTTAGAGTTTTTCGGACCTCTTTAGATATTTTAGGGCTTTTT
Source organism: Papaver somniferum (assembly GCF_003573695.1). Lineage (NCBI taxonomy): Eukaryota > Viridiplantae > Streptophyta > Magnoliopsida > Ranunculales > Papaveraceae > Papaver > Papaver somniferum. The sequence continues at coordinate 175,555,048 of NC_039364.1, read as the reverse complement.
AGAGTTTTCAGGTTTTTTTTAGAGTTTCCAAGAATTTTTAGAGAACATTCAAAGTTGATCTTCACTACTGTAGAGATTTGTTATTATTATTCTTTAACGAATCTCCTAGCTTGTATATACCAGTGCTACAAAAGATAATTAAATTTCAGGTTTTCAAAGCTTTTGGGATTCTTCTTGAGCTTTTTAGAGTTTCTCAGAGCTCTTTCAGGGCTCTTTAGTGTTTTTAGGGTTTTTAGGAAACATTCAAAGATAATCTTCATTATTGTAGGGAATTTTGTTAGTATCATTCTTTATAAAGAATTAAGTTACTTTCAATTGGTTTTAAAGAATCCCCTGGCTACTAGATACTAGTGTTACGAAATATAATTAACTTAAAGCTTTTTCAGAGCTTTTTAGAGATTTTCAGAGCTGTTTAGATATTTTAGGGTTTTTTAGAGTTTTCAGGATTTTTTTAGAGTTTTCATGGCTTTTTAGAGAACATTCAAAGTTGATCTTCACTATTGTAGGGATTTGTTATAATCATTCTTTAACGAATCTCCTAGCTTGTAGATCCCAGTGCTACAGAGTATAATTAAATTTAAGCTTTCCAAAGCTTTTAAGAGTCTTCCTGAGCTTTTTAGAGTTTCTCAGAGCTCTTTCAGGGCTCTTTACTGTTTTTAGGAAACATTCAAAGATAATCTTCATTATTGTAGGGAATTTTGTTAGTATCATTCTTTGTAAAGAATTAAGTTACTTTCACTTGGTTTAAAGAATCCCCTGGCTAGTAGATACTGGTGCTACGAAATATAATTAACTTAAAGCTTTTTCAGATATTTATAGAGTTTTTCAGAGCTTTTTAGAGTTTCTCAGAGATCTATAGATTTTTCAAAGTTCTTTAGATATTTTAAGGCTTTTTAGAGTTTTCAGGTTTATTTAGAGTTTTCAAGGCTTTTTAGAGAACATTCAAAGTTGATCTTCTTTATTGTAGGGATTATTTATTATTATTCTTGAACGAATCTCCTAGCTTTTATATCCCGGTGCTACAGAGTATAATTAAATTTAAGGTTTTCAAAGCTTTTGGGAATCTTCTTGAGCTTTTTAGAGTTTCTCAGAGCTCTTTCAGGGCTCTTAGTGTTCTTAGGGTTTTTAGGAAACATTCAAAGATAATCTTCATTATTGTAGGGAATTTTGTTAGTATCATTCTTTATAAAGAATTAAGTTAGTTTCAGTTGGTTTATAGAATCCCCTGGCTAGTAGATACTGGTGCTACGAAATATAATTAACTTGAAGCTTTTTTAGAGCTTTTTAGAGTTTTTCAGAGCTCTTCAGACATTTTAGGGCTTTTTAGAGTTTTCAGGGTTTTTTAGAGTCTTCAAGGCTTTCTAGAAAACATTCAAGGTTGATCTTCATTTTTTTAGGGATTTATTATTATCATTCTTTAACGAATTTCCAATCTTGTAGATCCCAGTGCTACGAAGTATAATTAAATTTAAGCTTTTCAAAGCTTTTTGGAGTCTTCCTGAGCTCTTTAGAGTTTCTCAGAGCTCTTTCAGGGCTCTTTAGTTATTTTAGGGTTTTTAGGAAACATTCAAAGAGAATCCTCATTATTGTAATGAATTTTGTTAGTATCATTCTTTAGGAAAGAATTAAGTTACTTTCAGTTGGCTTTAACGAATCCCATGGCTAGTAGTTACTAGTGCTACGAAATGTAAATTAACTTAGAGCTTTTTAGAGTTTTTCAGAGCCCTTTAGATATTTTAGGGCTTTTTAGAGTTTTCAGGGTTTTTTAGAGTTTTCAAGGCTTTTTAGAGAACATTCAAAGTTGATCTTCCTTATTGTAGGGATTTGTTATTATCATTATTTAACGAATCTCCTAGCGTAGATCCCATTGCTACAGAGTATAATTAAATTTAAGCTTTCCAAAGCTTTTAAGAGTCTTCCTGAGCTTTTTAGAGTTTCTCAGAGCTCTTTCAGAGCTCTTTAGTGTTTTTAGGAAACATTCAAAAATAATCTTCATTATATTAGGAAATTTTGTTAGTATCATTTTTTGTAAAGAATTAAGTTACTTTCAGTTGGTTTAAAGAATCCCCTGGCTAGTAGATACTAGTGCTACAAAGTATAATTAACTTAAAGTTTTTTCAGATCTTTTTAGAGTTTTTCAGAGCTTTTTAGAGTTTTTCAGAGATCTTTAGATTTTTCGAAGTTCTTTAGATATTTTAGAGCTTTTTAGAGTTTTCAGGTTTTTCTTAGAGTTTTCAAGGCTTTTTAGAGAATATTCAAAGTTGATCTTTACTATTGTAGGGATTATTTATTATAATTCTTGAACGAATCTCCTAGCTTTTAGATCCCAGTGCTACAGAGTATAATTAAATTTAAGGTTTTCAAAGCTTTTGGGAGTCTTCTTGAGCTTTTTAGAGTTTCTCAGAGCTCTTTCAGGGCTCTTTAGTATTTTTAGGGTTTTTAGGAAACATTCGAAGATAATCTTCATTATTGTAGGGAATTTTGTTAGTATCATTCTTTATAAAGAATTAAGTTACTTTCAGTTGGTTTAAAGAATCCCCTGGCTAGTAGATACTGGTGCTACGAAATATAATTAACTTAAAGCTTTTTTAGAGGTTTTTAGAGTTTTTCAGAGCTCTTTAGAGTTTTCAGAGCTCTTCAGACATTTTAGGTCTTTTCAGAGTGTTCAGGATTTTTTAGAGTTTTCAAGGCTTTTTAGAGAACATTCAAGGTTGATCTTCACTTTTTTAGGGATTTATTATTATCATTCTTTAACGAATTTCCAAGCTTGTAGATCCCAGTCCTACGGAGTATAATTAAATATAAGGTTTTCAAAGCTTTTGGAGTCTTCCTGAGCTTTTTAGAGTTTCTCAGAGCTCTTTCAAGGATCTTTAGTGTTTTTAGGATTTTTAGGAAATATTCAAAGATAATCTTCATTATTGTAGGGAATTTTGTTAGTATCATTATTTATAAAGAATTATGTTACTTTTAATTGGCTTTAACGAATCCCCTGGCTAGTAGATACTAGTGCTACGAAATGTAAATTAACTTTGAGATTTTTAGAGTATTTTAGAGTTCTTTATATATTTTTATGGCTTTTTAGAGTTTTCAGGTTTTTTCCAACAGTGACAACGACGCTTAACCTGTGTCTTAGAGCAACAATATCAATGACACATACTGTGGGTCGTAGTTCTCTGGTTTGTAACACTTATAACTGTTACAAACCCGGTTTTATTGTATTTCTCATATTCTCATCATTTGTAAACCATTTTTGAGTATCAATGAAATTCTTTGAGAGGTTTTCCAACATGATGAGCGGCTAATTCTCTCACAACCAAGACAATGAGGAAGCTATTTACGCATGAATAATTGGTAATTATTTATTCTCTCTAATTTATAATTTATAATTCACTCAATCATTGCTTTTGCAGAGTTTTTAATTGTTTACAAAAACTTTCTTCATTAGTTGTGCTTTAATTAGAGAGGTTATGCTTTGTTTAGATAATCTATGCTTAGGGATACAATTAATTTTTGAGAATTCTCCAGATTATTTGTGAATTAAGAAATAAGAGTCTTAAAAGATAATTAGAGTTTTGGATTGTTTACCATAATTTATTCATGTGTAATAGTGAAATCAGTGTCTTGGTTGTTTTCTAATATCTTGAAGTCAATTTTGTAATAAGTTTTCTTTGTTTTTAAATTTTTATTAAGTCTAAAATTCATTGCCTTCACAAGTCTTAAAACAACCCTTTTATCACTATCTACAACAACTTTGAAAACACATCACATATGATTGCGAAATTATACATAAACAACTGCGAAGTTGAGGCACAAAATAAGAAAAATCTGCAAAATCTCTCATTTGGATACAAATAACAGAGGCAAGTATGGGAATGAATGAAATTAGAAAATGTTATTTGTCTCCACATGATAGATTTACGCAAAAATTAAAAAATTAGTGTTTATATTGATTAACCATATTGCAAGGAAGAATTGTTTTAATGAATGCAGGTCAAAATGAAAGAAACTCATATATTAAGGAATATGGAGAACCAAAAGAATTCGCAAATATACAGAAAGGAAGAATAAATTTACAAGTATTACAGAAGATTAAAGAAAGAAACAAAGACTACTTCTTAGTTGATTCTTCATCATCTTCATCAAACTTGTCCCCTTCTTCATCTACATCAGAACTTTTAACTCCATCAGAACCTTCATCACCATCAGATTCTTCATCATCAGCTTCGCTATCAGAAATAATCAGACTAGGAATGTTCTTTGGGATCTCCTCCAAGAGACAAGGATAATCAGAATGAGGAATACTATGGTCATCACAAACCATTTGAATAGTTTGATTGTGAAAATGCATAGCATCGTTCTTAAAGTTCGCAACAGTGATCTTGATTTGATTCTTTAATATAGAATACTTATCGTTGCGAGAAGAAAGATTCTTTGCGAGTTCCTATTTTTCAAGTTCCTCAATTTTTTCACGATATCTACTTTCAGAATCTGCGAGCAAAAGACAATCAATTAATAACTTGATGAAAATTCATAAGAAACAAAAGATTAGTGAAGAAGAACAGTTAATAACCTTCTCTGTCAGAAATCATATCTCTAATCAAAGTTGTATGCTCAACTTGGAGACTAACATTTACACCTAAATCTTTTCTGGCATCATCTAAGATTTTCGCAGCCCAAGCGAATTCATCCTCATTATTTATAAGGAGATGAGAACGAATTTGGTTTTCTCTTTCGCAGAGCTCGATGTTCTTGCAGTTAGCTTCATCTCGTTCACGTTGAAATTCAAGAAGGGTCTCTTGGAATTTCGCCAGAGCCTTAGCACCTTGATCAGAGATGCGATTCGTATCATCTATGAGACCGCTAATTTTGGTTCTTAGCTCATTGATTTTCTCTTTAGAATTAAGAAAGAGACGCTTAAATCGATTGGCTAAGCCTAAACTAGATCTATGGTCAATCTCTAAGAGGCGAAATTTGGACCTCAGCTCATTCAGAGAAAGAGATGAAATTCACATTTGAGAAACTATTTAAAGATTTATTAAGACGCTCAAGAAGAGTATCATTATCCAAGGCATTAGGAAATGAACGAAGAATGGTAGCTTCATCATAAAGACCATAAATGTCTGCAAAAAGGATCAATTAAATAAGATAATATAACAGGATGAATGAATGAAGGGAAAGGAGAAAAGTAACATACCATAGAGTTGATTATTAGCTTGCTGAAGACTAGAGATTTTATTCTTGTACGAAGAAGAATCAATTTCTAGTTGTTTGTTCTTCTCGCGAAGATCTTTGACTTCAATTTCCAATTCCTCATTCTTTGCAAGAAATTGAAGATTCTTCTTTTCAAGAATTTCGCGTCTCCTCTCCAGATCTGAGGCAACAGCGAAAGAAGCTTTTCCAGCCTGCGAGAAAATGTAAAAAGTATTAAAATAGGAAGAGATTTTGAGTTACAGTAATGAATAAGTAAGAAGACGAAAGCATACCAGACTATTGAGAGAATGCACGAAGTTGGAAGTAATTGATCTAGAAACTCCGCGAAGAGAATTATCACCATCCAGTAAAGGAACATCGCAAATTGTAGCGAGAGATTTGCAGGTATTAGCGAATTGAGTATCTCTCATTCCTTGCAAAGAATCAGAAAAGAGGCCAGAGAGCTTAGTCATAGAAGATTCAGATGGAGAATCTTCATTTGCAGCAAGGTCATCATTATCCTCATCATCCTCATCACTCTCGGAATTTTCATGAGAAGGAATATTTGAAGGAGAGGAAGAACGAATTTTTCTCTTCTTTGAAGGAGGAGCAGTTGGTTTTTCCCTGCGAAGACCACCTTTGCCTTTATCACCAGTCTTCGCAACATGGGCAGGCTCTTCTATTTCAGCAATAATCTTCACACACAGATAGAAATAAGAAATAGAGGAAACAGTATACTGTTTAAAATCATAAGAGAATATTTTTTACCTCATCTGTGTATGAGCGAAGAGCTAATAAGGTACTAGCCTTCCCAGTCCTGTGATAGCTATCTTTCAGTTTCTGGATCTGTAGAATTTCGCAAGAATCAGCAAACAAAAGAATAAAGATAAATAAAGAAATGTAAAGTGGGTGAAACTGGAAGAGACATACCTCTTTCTCCTTCTCGGGCCAAGAAAATACCCAAGGTTGATAGGAAGCGAGATTCTCATGAAGAACATTTGACCCAGCAATGTAAGGTCCTTTCAGCATCAAGGGAAAAACACACCATTTATCATCTTTGGATTGGCGAGGAGTTGTGTTCTTACCAGAGTGTCAATCAATGTCTTGCATGAGTATTTTAGCTTCATCAATGTTATCTTTCCTTTTCAAGCGAATACCCCAGCGAGTATTCTCTTTCTTCATGGAGATCAATTCATAATTCTCAAAGAAACTCACTACTGTATATTTTTCAGCGATTATCTCCAAGTCCGCGAATTTAGGATCCCTAAGTTCTTTGGAATAAAGAGATCCTTTACCAGAACCACGGTTAGCGAACTCCAGCATCAGACGGATGCAATCCCCACTCAATTGGAAGATAGCTCGCGAAAATCCCGAGTGAGCGAGAATTTCATAGAACAGAGGAATATCTGGGTCATAAAGAGGAATGGGGAGACCTGCGAGAATTTGACCTAGCGAAATTATGATTGATTGATCATCACAATATTGATCAGAGAAAAGTTTAATAGAAAGAATTGACTTGGCACTTTCACCAGGAATGGTAGAAAGTGTGAAACCTTTCTCAGCAAGATCTTTTTGGACGTCTTTTAAATCTTTCTCGTGTTTATGGACACTTGGAGGCATATCTGAATATAAAGTATGGGAATGAATAAAAAATAAGAAGATTGAAGAGGGAAGAATTACAGTAGCAGAACTTATGGAAGAACAATAGAGTTGCAGAGATGAGAGAATAAAAAAAGAAGAGAAAGTAAAAAGAAAATGGAAAGAAGAATAAGAAGAATATATAAAGAAGATTTTTTACTCGAAGAAATAAACACCATTAATGCGAAAAGACGTAAGCGGTTGAAAAGCAGCGGTTACAGAAGACGTGTCAAGAAATAGATGAAAGAAAGAATACGTGTGATAAATGCAGAATATGAAGAGATGAACTGCTGCGGCATTTCTCACATCATTCTCTACTTCGCAGAGAAAATATGAGAAGAGGCAAGATGTAGGATCAGAATCTCGCAGCAATAATGCCTCAGCGAAATTATTAACAACACGACAGTGTCGCAGAATAACTTCATAAACGAAATAATAAACGACGTCAGCTAAATCATGAGAAAAATGTGATGGTCCTGCGAAAATTAGAGAGTTTGCGAGATTAACATTTGTAAGGTCGCGAGATGTCGCAATCCATATCCGAAAATAAATGACATATTAGATGTCATCCACTATGTAATTCCCTATAAAGCCGCTCAGTTGTAAAGGAAAGGGAGAGATCTTTTCTTAGTGAGAAGCAAGTAAATAGGAGACAGAAAATCTAGAGTAGTGGTTATTCTTGATTCCTTTATCTTTTCTTGTAAGATTGTTCAAAGATTCATCAATAAAATTAAGATTGTAAATCTAAAATGAGTTGAATATTATTGAAATCTAGTGAGGGGTGTAGTGTAGGATTTCCTGCAACTACAGTAGGGAATTTTGATAGTATCATTCTTTAGGAAAGAGTTAAGTTACTTTCAGTTGGCTTTAACGAATCCCATGGCTACTAGTTACTAGTGCTACGAAATGTAAATTAACTAAGAGCTTTTTAGAGTTTTTCAGAGATCTTTAGATTTTTCAAAGCTCTTTCGATATTTTAGGGATTTTTAGAGTTTTTAGGTTTTTTTTGAGTTTTCAAGGCTTTTTAGAGAACATTCAAAGTTGATCTTCACTATTGTAGGGATTTGTTATTATTATTCTTTAACGAATCTCCTAGCTTGTAGATCCCAGTGCTACGAAGTATAATTAAATTTAAGGTTTTCAAAGCTATTGGGAGTCTTCTTGAGATTTTTAGAGTTTCTCAGAGCTCTTTCAGGGATCTTTAGTGTTTTTAGGGTTTTTAGGAAACATTCAAAGATAATCTTCATTATTGTAGGGAATTTTGTTAGTATCATTCTTTATAAAGAATTAAGTTACTTTCAAAGGAAATATGAAAAGTGTGACAAATTTGGTGAAGCTTCTTGATGATTATCAGTGTGCTTCTGGGCAGCGTGTTTGTAGAGAGAAAAGAAAGCTTATTATGGCGGTGGGTCTCTTAGTAGGCGGCAATCCATTGCTCATTTTTTAGGCATGGGAATTACTTTCTTCCCGGATCGTTATTTGGGTGTTAAGGTGATGCCTGGTATTGTTAAATGTGAGCACATCAGCAATGTTGCTCAAGGATCAACTCTCGGTCTACAAAGGTAAGATGCTTTCCTTCCAAGATAGAGTGGTGCTAATAAAAACTGTGCTTTCTAGCTACTCAATACACAATATGGCGGTATATAAGTGGCCAGTTAAATTTATTCATCAACGCCAACGTGTGATTCGTAATTTTCTTTGGTTGGGGGATTCGAATCTTTCCAAGGCTTTTGTGGTGGGTTATGATAAGATATGCAGTACGGTGAAGGAAGGGGGTATTGGTATCACTAGTTTGCGGACTATGAACAAGGCCCTACAAATGAAGCTTTGGTGGAGTATTTTCTTTCCTCAAAGAAAAAATAGGCGCGGTACTTGGCAACTAAATATACTTGCAAAGATAGGCGTATAAAGTTGGCTGGAGTAAAATCAACGATTCTTCCAGGCATTCGTTGGGTGCACCAGGATATGCTGAGGAATATTAAATCGTTAATTGGTGATGGAAGGGCGGCCTCAATTTTTTATGATATTTGGTATGGAAACGAAGCTTTGGCGGATGTTTTAAACCGCACTGACCTGGATAGGAATGCACGAGTAAGTGATATCATTGTGCAGGTGAATGGAAGTTTCAAGAGGTTCATATGCAGGCTCTTAGATGTTGGGTTGGTGCTGGAGGAGTTGCCTAGACTTCGCAATGGCCTGGACAAGAAGATATGGATGCCATATTTGAAGGGGAAGTTTTCAGTCACATCTGCAAGGGAGCTTGTTCGAACCAAGTATCCTAATCTGGAGGAGGCGAAATTTCTTTGGAGGAAGTTTGTGCATCCTTCATTAGCTGCCCAGAACTGGAAGTTTGTACAAGGAGCATGTGCTACCTTAGACAAGATGCGGATTAGATTCAAGATATCGCTGGCGTCAAAGTGTAGTGTTTTCCAAAACATTGAGGAGTCATTAGAACATGTTTTATGGAGATGTAGCTTTGCAAAAAAGGCCTGGGATTGGATTGTAGGTATCTTCAATATTACTCCTCATTGCAATTTAAATATGTCTAACAAACAAGCTGCAAGGCGCAGTGGTATGGTTAGAGATTTTTGGCTGGTGGCAAACTTGGTGGTGCGCTCTGAGTTGTGGTTTTCTAGAAATAAGAAGGTGTATGAAAAGAAGTTTCCTTGCTGGTCTTTCTTTCAAAAAAGGGTGTTCAACTTGATCCATGAATAGTATGTGAGAATAAAGAATTTTATGTTTAACACGATGGAAGATTTAAAGCTGCTGAACTTTTTTCGTTTTAGCTACAGAAAAATGAAGATTATTGATCCTAAGGAGTGTTATTGGTCACCTCCAAATCAAAAAAAACTATTGTTATGCACTGATGGAGCTTCAAGGGGGAACCCAGGGGTTGCGGGAACTGGAGTTGTTGCAAGAAACGCAAACTGTGAAGTTGTGGGAGCTATGTGCATTGAACTGGGCGTAACTTCAAACTATCTGGCGGAGCTTTATGGAATTCTTGTGGGTCTGGAATGGGCTTTGCAATGAGGATATAGGCAGATTGTGATTCGATCCGATTCGTCTAGTGTTATTAGAGCTTTGGAGGAGGATTCAGTACCTTGGTTTGCGCAACAAAGATGGACTGATGTGAAGAGTTTGTATGATTCGATTAGATTTGTGCACACTTTTCTTGAAGCAAATTTTGCTGCAGATAGCATGGCGAAGCGTGGTTGTTTATTAGACAATGAAGTAGGGATGCACTATGTTGGACGCCCTATTTTCTTGAATTCAATTGAATATCCAAAAGTAATTTATTATCGTTTTAAATAGTTTTGTGAGTTTTTGGGGTTTCTGTCACCTCTTTTCTCATATACTATCTTGTATATAGGAGAAACAAAAAAAAATGAGAGGAAAGAGAAGCTCTGGCGAAAACACTAGGTTTTAGGATTTTTTTCACGTAAGTTTCATTCACTTTGGATTCAATATGGTAGAAGATACTCATAGTTCATCACGGATTCAGCAACACCAATCCTTTGCGGACAAGGTAAAGGCAAAACAAACCCTAAAGCCAACAGGAGTTGATATTACTAGCTTACCTAATCCTACTCTGATTGATGGAGAGCCATTCCTTGTTATACCTGCAGACTTCTATGAAGAGGGTTGTAAACCCTTTCAACACAACTTCATTGCAAGGTTAAACTTCACGGGACTGAAGTTCTTTGAGGTTAAAACAATTTTAATCTCTCAATGGCAGATTAATCCTAATTCTGTTAGTTTTCTGACTATGGGAAAAGGTTTCGTTGTTATTATGCTACAAGATGAGGAAACAAAAGAGAGAATCAGACGTACAAAGTGGTTTGTTCAACAACATGAACTCAAGTTAATGGATTGGTACCCAGGTTTTGATCTTGATCTTCAAAAAACTTCCCATGCAAACGTATGGGTTCACTTTCCTGGATTACATGCAGAACTATGGACTGAGAAGAACTTGTTATCAATGGGAAAAGTTTTAGGACTCCAATTGTTGTTGATCAAAGAACCCTAAATATGGAGTATGGAAACTTTGCCTTAGTTTTGGTAGATGTGGATTTTGCTAAACATATTCCAAGTAGAATTAAGATAAAAACTAGGGGGAGGACGTTTTGGCAATATTTGGATATTCCAAAATCACCTAAATTATGTATGAAGTGCTGCATAATTGGTCATAATGATGATGAATGTAGAAGACAACCAAAGAATGATGATAAATCGTCTAAGGCTGATGCGAAAGGGAAGTGGCAGAATGTGCGTAATAGGAGAAACCGTAAGGGAGGTGCTGGAGAGGATGCAACCAAGGCTGGTGAGGGTACAAGCGTTGTTGATGTAGGTGTTGGCGCTGCTGTAGGTGGTGTGAACGTTGGTGCTATTGTAGTTAATGAGGTTGTTACCGGTAGGAGACAAACTCAGAGTGAGGTTTTTTCTCTCTCATCTTTGCTCTGGCGATTTTTTTCTTTGGGTTTTTTTTTAGGGTTTCTCATTTTATTCACGTTTTCTTCATTGTTTGATCATCTTTAGATGATCTACAATGGGAGAACAATCTGTTCTTGTTTCGTCTACATCTCTTAGGAATTCTATTTCCTTTGCAGACATGGTCAAAGGTAAACAAATACAGAATCATTATATTATTGATATTAGGAGTTTACCAAATCCTGTTTTTCATGATGATAAACCCTCTATGGAAATCCCGTTAGATTTTTTTCAAGAAGGGTGTGCGGCCTGGAATTTCAGTCTCATTGGTAGACTGGATTTTAGGGTTTCTCGCTTTACTGATGTTAAGAAATCTTTGGAAGACCAATGAAGTTTAGGTCCAGGAAGGGTCAAGTTTACGCCTATGAATAAGGGTTTCTTTATTATCAAGTTTTCAACTGAGGAAGATAAACTAAAAATCCGTGAGAAAACATGGAAAATCGATCAGCAAGAGTTACATCTTCGTGATTGGTTTCCATGGTTTGATCCGGATAAAGAAAGTTCTTCTCATGCTGCTATTTGGGTTAATTTTCCTGGCTTATATGTTGAATTTTGGATGGAAAAAGTGTTGTTATCTCTTGGAAAAAACCTAGGCACTCCCATTATGGTAGATAAGAAGACCTTGAATCATGAGTATGGTTGTTATGCAGCTGTTTTAATTGATATTGATTTCACAAAGAAAGTTCCAGATTCCATTCATGTAACAGTGGATGGAAGAAGTTTCGATCAGTTTGTTGAACTTCAAAATATTCCTAAATTTTGCTCATGTTGCAGAATTGTGGGTCATGTTGAATCTGATTGTAGGAGAAAAACTAAGAAGAATCCTTTGGATAATCCTGCTAAAAGTAATCTGAAGTGGTAGCCAGTTAACAAGACGATGCGAGAAGCTAAGGTGCCTGAAGATACTAATGTGCTGGGAGTTAATCAGAATTCTGTTGATAATAATTCAGTTCCATTGTTTGATGTTATTGGTGTTTCTGACTCTGCAGCTAATCAATGGAAATTGGTTAGTGGAAAGGCGAACAACACCACTCATGTGGATGATGTATTCATCACTGAAGTTGTTATGCACCAAAACAAATTTTATATCCTTGAGAGTGAATTAGGTCTGGAGATCACAGACCATGCAAATCCTGTGACAACGGAGGATAGTGAGATGGAGTAGTTTTCAGATGATGGAGCTGTGGACGATGATATTTTGGCAAGTTGGAAAGCTAAAAGAGTAGCTCGAAGGGCTGAAAAAATTCTTGCTGAGCATAAGTCTGACCTAGACAATGATCAGGTTAATTTGGAGAATAATGGGAATGATGTAGTTTACTCTGACGGTGTTTTGGGGGAGAATAAGTCTGGGCTGAGTTCTACTTTGAAGTATATAGAACCGAGCAAGGCTATTGGACCTACAACAAACTCTATGGACCAGGTTTTTGAAAAGGGAAAACATGAAGATATTTTGAGGGAGCAGCAGGAGGTACGTGCCAAGGAAAAATCTAAAGGTAGTTCGAATATTGCTGAGCACAATGCTAGGCTGCAACTGCATAAAGTTTTGAGTACTAATAGAGAGGTGCGTTTATCTAAAGAGGAGCATGAAGTTCTTCTTACAATAACGAAATTTTATATTCAACAACAGTTTGTGAAAGATTTATCTTTTCGCAAGGAGTATTGCAAGGAAATACAAGACCAATTAAAAAGAATGCAAACTTCAAAGAAGAATAATAAGAACAAAGGAGGGGGTGAAAACTCTTAATGTTTTCCTTTGTTAGTTTTTCTTGTTATTTTTTTGGGCTTTGTTGCTTATTTTTTGTTAGTTATTTTGTTGTTTTTCACCCCTTTGGTTTATGGGGGTGGGGAGGCCTTGTGCCTCTCATCTTGTAATTCTTGTAATTACGTTTTTTTGCTTAATAAACCTTTTTGACCTAGCAAAAAAAAAAAAAGAGGTTGTTACCGGTGCTGGTGATAATGTGGATGATGCTCTTGCTGTAGGGCATGGTGGAGCTGTGGTGAATGGGGTGGTTGAAGTTGGTTTAGTGGAGAGTGTTGTTGGTTTGGAGCAAACTATTCAGCTAGATAATGAATTAGCGTCTTCTGAAGCCAATTTTCATGCAGCGTCTGAAGCTTTTGAGAAGGCTAAGAAGGCGTTAGCATTGAAAAAGGGTTTGGCTAGTGGGTTGTCAATGGTTGAAATTGCAACCTCAGCTAAGTCAGCTAAGAGTGGTGAATTGGCAAGAACTAATCACTCTAGTGATAGGAATGAGGCTAGTTCTTCTTTTTCGCCGGTTGAGGCTGTTAATAAGTCATTGCAAGACATGGTGGTTGATAATATTGAGGATATCTCAAGCTACAGAGCTGTTGCTGAAGCTTCTATCAGGATTTCTCCTAATAAGTTCAATGTCTTGAATGATGAGTTGGGTGTTGATAATGATGATGCTGAACACTCTTCTGGAGGGAGTTCGGATGCTGCTGAAAACTCTTCTGGAGGTATTTCGGATGAAGAGTTGACGCCTGAGAAAGCTTCATCAGGTGTTAAGGGTGTTAAGTGGGCGGAAATACCAGTGGATATGCCAACGAAAAGTAGGAAACCAGGCCGGGTTTTGCTTACAAGTTCTAGTTCTTCTCAGCAACGTTTTAATGATTCCAAATCAGATTCGGATTCTGAAGTGAATGCTTTGGGAAACCGAGTTAGAAAGGGTTTCTCACCTGTTTTAGAAAGTAGGATTCCTAGCAAGAATCCACAAGCTATTCATAAATATAAGAAGAGTGTTTCCTGATGAGAGTTCTCTATTGGAATATTAATGGGGTGGCGAAGGTGGAAGCGGGTAATAAGTTGCGTCAGTTGGTGCATGAGTTCAAGCCGGTTGTACTTTGTATTGCTGAGCCTAAGATTCGTTACACTGACAATGTTATGATAAGGTTAAATTTGGCTGGTTATAATAAGAAGGTAATTCATAATTCTACTTCTAGTTCTTTGGGTAATTTGTGGATTCTTTGGGATGATTGTATTGAGGAGCCGGTGGTGATTAATATGTCTAGGCAGGCCATTACGGTTAAAACTGAGGGGGTTTTATCTCTTTTGTTCATGCTAGTTATATTCAAGTTTTTCGAAGGAGGCTTTGGAGTCAACTTGTGCGTTGACGTAACTACTCCTTGGTTGGTTATGGGTGATTTCAATTGTGTCTTCGTCAAGATGAAAAGAAAGGGGGTAGGAACTCGTATCTCTTGTATTAATGAGTTTTCTGATTGGATGGAGGATAATAACTTGTTTGAAGCTGATTCGTTGGGGTCTAAGTTTACTTGGACCAATGGTCAGGGGTGTTGGTAGAATTATTAGTAAGTTGGATCGTGCTATTATTAATGAACCTTGGTTGTCTAAGTTTTCGAATTGGCGGTGTAAAGCTCTTCCTAGGGAAGTTTCTGACCATTCGACTCTTATTGGTTTTCCTTTTTGTGATCCTAGGCCTAGACGTGCTCCTTTTCGTATTCAGAAGATGTGGTTTTCTCATCCGGATTTTTTGAAGATGGTGGAGTTATCTTGGATGGCGCCGGTGTATGGTAATCATGGTTTTATCTTTCCTTTCAAATTGAAGCGGTTGAAGGAGGCTATCAAGTTATGGAATCAAATGTTTTTGGCAATGTCAATGCTAGATTAAAGCAAGCAACTCTTAAGTTTGAGGTAGCTAGTAGAAATTCAGATGATCCTTTGATGTTTCTAAACTTAATAATATGAAGGATGCTCTTGTTGAGGTTCAAGATATTCAAAGGCAGCAGAATATAATGTTAAAGCAAAAATCTAGAAATAAGTGGTTGTTGGAGGGTTCTAGTAACACTTCTTTCTTTCACAACTCTATTAAAATTCGTAGAAGTGCTAATACAATCTCGGAGCTTGTTGCTGAAGATGGGAGTACTATTACTGATCCGGTTCATCTTAGTGCTCATGTGGTTTCTTATTATCAGGCTAAATTCAATGGTGAGGATAGTCAGGTAAGTGAAACTCTTTTTGATTATGATCATGATTCTATTACTGTGGAAGAGTCGCATATGTTGGATGCTATTCCTACTTGTGATGAGATTAAACAGGCGGTTTTTGATTTGGGAGCTGATAGTGCGCCTGGTCCTGATGGTTTCTCGGGGTGTTTTTATAGACATTGTTGGGAGATTATTCATAGGGATCTGATTTTAGCGGTTACTTATTGCTGGTCTTCTAAAACCATTCCTAATGGGGTTAATTCTAGTCTTATTCTTTTGATTGCAAAGGTTAGGGGAGCTGCTAGTTTGAAGAACTTTAGGCCGATTGGTTTAAGTAATTTCTTTTTTAAGATTTTTACTAAAATCTTGGCTACGAGGCTTGGTAGTGTGTTGGGTAAGTTGGTGTCTGAAGAGCAGGTGGCTTTCATGAAGGGAAGGAATATTCATGAGAATATTAGTTTAGCTTCTGAGATGGTGAATGAATTGCACATCAACAGGAAGGACGGTAATTTGGGATTGAAGCTTGATATCTCTCAGGCTTTTGATACTGTGAGATGGTCTTTTGTTCTTGAAGTTTTTAGAAGGTATGGTTTTTCTGAAGATTGGTGCTCTTGGATTTGGAAAATTCTGGAATCGGCGCGTATTTCTATTCTTCTTAATGGTAGTCCGGAGGGTTACTTCAAGATTAATAGGGGTTTACGGCAGGGAGATCCTCTTTCTCCTCTTATTTTTGTTTTGATTGAGGATGTGCTTAGCCGCAACATCACTAAACTCTTTCAGATTAAGGATATGTCTTATATGGTAAAGCGTAAGGGTATTGCTCCAACTCATTTATTCTTTGTTGATGATATTATGATTTTTTGCAAGGGAAATATGAAGAGTGTGAAGAATTTGGTGAAACTTTTGGAGAGTTACCAGCAAGCCTCAGGTCAAAGGGTTTGTAGTGAGAAGAGCAAGATTTACTTTGGTGGTGGGACTTTGAGTAGGCGCTGGACCATTGCTACCTTCTTGGGTATGGCAATTGGTGATGCCGGGAGTGGTAAAATATAGTCACATCAGCAACGTTGTTGATAAGTTGAAGGATCAACTTTCGGTTCTGAAAGGTAAGATGTTATCTTTTCAAGATAGAGTTGTGCTTGTTAAGAATGTTCTTTCGAGCTATTCCATTCATAACATGGCTGTGTACAAATGGCCGGTAAAATTCACTCTTCAATGTGAGCGTGTGATTCGTAATTTTCTGTGGTCGGGTGATTCTAACCTTACTAGAGCTTTTGTAGTAGGTTCGATAAGATTTGTAGTCCTTTAAAGGAAGGTGGTCTTGGGATCACTAGCCTAAGGACTATGAATAAAGCTTTGCTGATGAAATTGTGGTGGTCTATAAAATCTTCTCGTAAGAGGTGGGCTCGGTTTTTGGAAACCAAATTCACTTGTAGGGATGGTCGTATTAAGATGGCGGGGGTGAAATCTTCTATTCTTCCTGGTCTTTGTTGGGTTCATAAGGAGATGGTGAGTAACACGAAGTGTTTTATTGGTGACGGTAGGGATACTTCTTTATTCTATGATATTTGGTATGGAAATACAACCTTAGCTGGTGTTTTAAATCGCACGGACTTAGACAGATCAGCTCGTGTATGTGATATTATTGTGCAAGGTGATTGGCAGATTCAAGGAGTTCATTTGTAGCTCCTCTTAAGTGCTGGTGCAAAAAGATTTACCAAAAATTCATATGGGAGTGGATAGGCGTATTTGGATGCCTGATTTACAAGGTAAATTTTATGTCAAGGCAGCAAGGGAGTTGATTAGGAAGAAATATCCTATTTTGAGGGAGGCGTGGCTGTTATGGAAGAGGGTGGTGCATCCTTCATTAGCGGCTCAGAACTGGAAGTTTATTCTTGGTGCGTGTGCAACTCTTGATAAGGTACGCAGCAGGTTCAAATTTCAACTTGCATCTAAATGTAGTGTGTGTCAGATTGAGGATGAGTCTCTCCAACATGTTCTTTGGAGCTGTAATTTTGCGCAAAGAGCTTGGGAGTGGATTGAAGGTATTTTCAAAATTAAAACTCATTATGATATTATTACTTCTTACCAAGAGGCAAAAAATCATAGTGGTATTGTTAAGGATTTGTGGTTGGTAGTGAATTTGGTTGTGTGTTCAGAATTATGGTTCACTAGAAACAAAAAAGTGTATGAAAAGAAGAAGCCTTGTTGGTCTTTATTTCAAAAACGTGTTTTTAATTTGATGCAAGAATATTCAGTTCGAATGAAGAGTTTTATGCATAATTCTTTGGAAGACTTGAGAATTCTGGAGTTTTTTCGAGTTCGGCATAGAAAGGTGAAGTTTACTGATCCTAAGGAGTGTTTTTGGTTTCCTCCTAATGCTAATGAATTGCTCTTGTGCACGGATGGAGCCCCAAGAGGTAATCCAGGGGTGGAGGGA
The DNA here is from genome assembly GCF_003573695.1 of Papaver somniferum. Lineage (NCBI taxonomy): Eukaryota > Viridiplantae > Streptophyta > Magnoliopsida > Ranunculales > Papaveraceae > Papaver > Papaver somniferum. The sequence goes on along the minus strand of NC_039364.1, from coordinate 175,537,335 downwards.
GCTGGTGTTGTTGCAAGGAATGCAAATTGTGAAGTGGTTGGTGCTATGTGTATTGTCTTGGGAGTTACTTCTAATTATTTGGCTGAATTGTATGGTATTATTGTGGGTATGGAGTGGGCAGTTCAGTGGTGATATGATTGCATTGTTATTAGATCAGATTCTACAAGTGTGTTGAAGGCTTTGGAAGAAGATAACTTTCCTTGGTTTGCTAGGCAAAGATGGATGCAAGTTAAAGGTTTATATGGTTCAATTCGTTTTGAAAATTTCTTTAGAGAGGCAAATTTTGCAGCTGATACCATGGCAAAGCGTGGTTGTTTATTAGAGGATGGGGTTGGTATTCATTTTGAAGGTCGCCCATTTTTCTTAAGTTCAATTGAATTCCCAAATGTAATTTATTATCGTTTTAAATAGGTTTTAGGAGTTTTTGGGGTCACATTGATCTCTTTTATCCTATATCTATCTTGTAAATAACTTTTTTATCAATATAATTTCTTGACTTAGCAAAAAAAAAAAAAAAAAAAAAAAATCTTGTATATATATATATTTTGATCAATACTATTTTTTGACTTATCAAAAAAAAAAATTAAGTTACTTTCAGTTGGTTTAAAGAATCCCCTGGCTAGTAGATACTGGTACTACGAAATATAATTAACTTAAAGCTTTTTCAGAGCTTTTTAGAGTTTTTCAGAGCTCTTTAGAGTTTTCAGAGCTCTTTAGATATTTTAGGGCTTTTTAGAGTTTTCAGGGTTTTTTAGAGTTGTCAAGGCTTTTTAGAGAACATTCAAAGTTGATCTTCACTTTTTTAGGGATCTATTATTATCATTCTTTAACGAATTTCCAAGCTTGTAGATCCCAGTGCTACGGAGTATAATTAAATTTAAGCTTTTCAAAGCTTTTTAAAGTCTTCCTGAGATTTTTAGAGTTTGTCAGAGCTCTTTTAGGGGTCTTTAGTGTTTTTAGGGTTTCTAGGAAACATTCAAAGAGAATCTTCATTATTGTAGGGAATTTTGTTAGTATCATTCTTTAGGAAAGCATTAAGTTACTTTCAGTTGGCTTTAACGAATACCATGGCTAGTAGATACTAGTGCTAGGAAATGTAAATTAACTTAGAGCTTTTTAGAGTTTTTCAGAACTCTTTAGATATTTTAGGGCTTTTTAGAGTTTTCAGGTTTTTTTTCAGAGTTTTCAAGGCTTTTTAGAGAACATTCAAAGTTGATCTTCACTATTGTAGGGATTTGTTATTATCATTCTTTAACGAATTTTCAAGCTTGTAGATCCCAGTGCTACGGAGTATAATTAAATTTAAGGTTTTGAAAGCTTTTGGGAGTCTTCTTGAGCTTATTAGAGTTTCTCAGAGCTCTTTCAAGGCTCTTTAGTGTTTTTAGGAAACATTCAAAGATAATCTTCATTATTGTAGGGAATTTTGTTAGTATCATTCTTTATAAAAAAATTAAGTTACTTTCAATTAGCTATAATGAATCCCCTGGCTAGTAGATACTAGTGCTACGAAATATAAATTAACTTAGAGATTTTTAGACTTTTTCAGAGCTCTTTAGATTTTTCAGAGCTCTTTAGATATTTGAGTGTTTTTTAGATTTTCCAGGGTTTTTTAGAGTTTTCAAGGCTTTTTAGAGAGCATTCAAAGTTGATCTTCACTATTGTAGGGATTTTTTATTATCATTCTTTAACAAATCTTCTTGCTTGTAGATCTCAGTGCTACAGAGTATAATTACATTTAAGCTTTTCAAAGAATTTAAGAGTCTTCCTGAGCTTTTTGGAGTTTCTCAGAGCTCTTTCAGGGCTCTTTAGTGTTTTTAGGGTTTTTGGGAAACATTCAAAGATAATCTTCATTATTGTAGGGAATTTTGTTTGTATCATTCTTTATAAAGAATTAAGTTACTTTCAGTTGGGTTAAAGAATCCCCTGGATAGTAGATACTAGTGCTACGAAATATAATTAACTTAAAGCTTTTTCAGAGCTTTTAAGAGTTTTTCAGAGCTTTTTAGATATTTTAGGGATTCTTAGAGTTTTCAGGTTTTTTTTTTAGAGTTTTCAAAGCTTTTTAGAGAACATTCAAAGTTGATCTTCCCTATTGTTGGGATTTGTTATTATCATTCTTTAACGAATCTCCTAGCTTGTAGATCCCAGTGCTACAAAGTATAATTAAATATAAAGTTTTCAGTCTTCTTGAGATTTTTAGAGTTTCTCAGAGCTCTTTCAAGGCTGTTTAGTGTTTTTAGGGTTTTTAGGAAACATTCAAAGATAATTTTCATTATTGTAGGGAATTTTGTTAGTATCATTCTTTATAAAGAACTAAGTTACTTTCAGTTGGTTTAAAGAATCCCTTGGCTAGTAGATACTAGTGCTACGAAATATAATTAACTTAAAGCTTTTTTAGAGCTTTTTAGAGTTTTTCAGAGCTCTTTAGAGTTTTCAAAGCTCTTTAGACGTTTTAGGGCTTTTTAGAGTTTTTAGGGTTTTTTAGAGTTTTCAAGGCTTTTTAGAGAATATTCAATGTTGATCTTCACTTTTTTAGGGATTTATTATTATCATTCTTTAACGATTTCCAAGCTTATAGATCCCAGTGCTACGGAGTATAATTAAATTTAAGTTTTTCAAAGCTTTTTGGAGTCTTCTTGTGCTTTTTAGAGTTTCTCAGAGCTCTTTCAGGGCTCTTTAGTGTTTTTAGGGTTTTTAGGAAATATTCAAAGAGAATCTTCATTATTGTAGGGAATTTTGTTAGTATCATTCTTTATAAGGAATTAAGTTACTTTCAGTTGGGTTAAAGAATCCCCTGGCTCGTAGATACTAGTGCTGCGAAATATAATTAACTTAAAGATTTTTCAAAACTTTATAGAGTTTTTCATAGCTCTTTAGATATTTTAGGGCTTTTTAGAGTTTTCACGGGTTTTTTTTAGAGTTTTCAAGGCTTTATAGAGAACAATCAAAGTTGATCTTTACTATTTTAGGGATTTGTTATTATCATTCTTTAACGAATCTCCTAGCGTAGATCCCAGTGCTACAGAGTATAATTAAATTTAAGCTTTCCAAAGTTTTTAAGAGTCTTCCTGAGCTTTTTAGAGTTTCTCAGAGCTCTTTCAAGGCTCTTTAGTGTTTTTAGGAAACATTCAAAAATAATCTTCATTATATTAGGGAATTTTGTTAGTATCATTCTTTGTAAAGAATTAAGTTACTTAGTTGGTTTAAAGAATCCCCTGGCTAGTAGATACTGGTGCTACGAAATATAATTAACTTAAAGCTTTTTCAGATCTTTTTAGAGTTTTTCAGAGCTTTTTAGAGTTTTTCAGAGAGCTTTAGATTTTTCAAAGTTCTTTAGATATTTTAGAGCTTTTTAGAGTTTTTCAGGTTTTTTTTAGAGTTTTCAAGGCTTTTTAGAGAATTCAAAGTTGATCTTTATTATTGTAGGGAGTATTTGTTATAATTCTTGAACGAAACTCCAAGCTTTTAGATCCCAGTGCTACAGAGTACAATTAAATTTAAGGTTTTCAAAGCTTTTGGGAGTCTTCTTGAGCTTTTTAGAGTTTCTCATAGCTCTTTCAGGGCTCTTTAGTGTTTTTAGGGTTTTTAGGAAACATTCAAAGATAATCTTCATTATTGTAGGGAATTTTGTTAGTATCATTCTTTATAAAGAAGTAAGTTACTTTCAGTTGGTTTAAAGAATTCCCTGGCTAGTAGATACTGGTGCTACGAAATATAATTAACTGAAAGCGTTTTTAGAGCTTATTAGTGTTTTTCAGAGATCTTTAGAAATTTTAGGGCTTTTTAGAGTTTTCAGGGTTTTTTTAGAGTTTTCAAGGCTTTTTAGAGAACATTCAAGGTTGATCTTCACATTTTTAGGGATTTATTATTATCTTTCTTTAACGAATTTCCAAGCTTGTAGATCCCAGTGCTACGGAGTATAATTAAAAAGCTTTTCAAAGCTTTTTGGAGTCTTCCTGAGCTTTTTAGAGTTTCTCAGAGCTCTTTCAGGGCTCTTTAGTGTTTTTAGGGTTTTTAGGAAACATTCAAAGAGAATTATCATTATTGTAGGGAATTTTGTTAGTATCATTCTTTAGGAAAGAGTTAAGTTACTTTCAGTTGGCTTTAACGAATCCCATGGCCAGTAATTACTAGTGCTACGAAGTGTAAATTAACTTAGAGATTTTTAGAGTTTTTCAGAGCTCTTTAGATTTTTCAAATCTCTTTAGATATTTTAGGGATTTTTAGAGTTTCAGTTTTTTTTAGAGTTTTCAAGGCTTTTTAGAGAACGTTCAAAGTTGATCTTCACTATTGTAGGGATTTGTTATTATTATTCTTTAATGAATCTCCTAGATTGTAGATCCCAGTGCTTCGGAGTATAATTAAATTTAAGGTTTTCAAAGCTATTGGGAGTCTTCTTGAGCTTTTTAGAGTTTCTCAGAGCTCTTTCAGGGATCTTTAGTGTTTTTAGGGTTTTTAGGAAACATTCAAAGATAATCTTCATTATTGTAGGGAATTTTGTTAGTATCATTCTTTATAAAGAATTAAGTTACTTTCAAAGGAAATATGAAAAGTGTGACAAATTTCGTGAAGCTTCTTGATGATTATCAGTGTGCTTCTGGGCAGCGTGTTTGTAGAGAGAAATGAAAGATTTATTATGGAGGTGGGTCTCTTAATAGGCGGCAATCCATTGCTCATTTTTTAGGCATAGGAATTAGTTTCTTCCCGGATCATTATTTGGGTATTAAGGTGATGCCTGGTATGGTTAAATGTGAGCACATCAGCAATGTTGCTCAAGGATCAACTCTCGGTCTACAAAGGTAAGATGCTTTCCTTCCAAGATAGAGTGGTGCTAATAAAAACTGTGCTTTCTATCTACTCAATACACAATATGGCGGTATATAAGTGGCCAGTTAAATTTATTCATCAACGCCAACGTGTGATTCGTAATTTTCTTTGGTTGGGGGATTAGAATCTTTCCAAGGCTTTTATGGTGGGTTATGATAAGATATGCATTCCGGTGAAGGAAGGGGGTCTTGGTATCACTAGTTTGTGGACTATGAACGATGACCTACTAATGAAACTTTGGTGGAGTATTTTTTCCTCAAAGAAAAAATGGGCGCGATACTTGGCAACTAAATATACTTGCAAAGATAGGCGTATAAAGTTGGCTGGAGTAAAATCAACGATTCTTCCAGGCATTCGTTGGGTGCACCAGGATATGCTGAGGAATACTAAATCGTTAATTGGTGATGGAAGGGCGACCTCATTGTTTTATGATATTTGGTATGGAAACGATGTTTTGGCGTATGTTTTGAACCACACTGACCTGGATAGGAATGCTCGAGTTAGTGATATCATCGTGCAGGGTGAATGGAAGCTTCAAGGGGTTCATATGCAGGCTCTTGGATGTTGGGGTGGTGCCGGAGGAGTTGCCTAGACTTCACAATGGCCTGGACAAGAAGATATGGATGCCAGATTTGAAGGGGAAGTTTTCAGTCACATCTGCAAGGGAGCTTGTTCGAACTAAGTATCCTAATGTGGAGGAGGCAAAATTGCTTTGGAGGATGTTTGTGCATCCATCGTTAGCTGCCCAGAACTGGAAGTTTGTACAAGGAGCATGTGCTACCTTAGACAAGGTGCGGATTAGATTCAAGATATCGCTGGCGTCAAAGTGTAGTGTTTTCCAAAACGCCGAGGAGTCATTAGAACATGTTTTATGGAGATGTAGCTTTGCAAAAAAGGCCTGGGATTGGATTGTAGGTATCTTCAATATTACTCCTCATTGCAATTTAATTATCTCTAACAAACAAGCTGCAAGGCGCAGTGGTATGGGCAGAGATTTGTGGCTGGTGGCGAACTTGGTGGTGCGCTCTGAGTTGTGGTTTTCTAGAAATAAGAAGGTGTATGAAAAGAAGCCTCCTTGCTGGTCTTTCTTTCAGAAAAGGGCGTTCAACTTGATCCATGAATAGTCTGTGAGAATAAAGAATTTTATGTTTAACACGATGGAAGATTTAAAGCTACTGGACTTTTTTCGTGTTAGCTACAGAAAAGTGAAGATTATTGATCCTAAGGAGTGTTATTGGTCACCTCCAAATAAAAACGAACTATTGTTATGCACTGATGGAGCTTCAAGGGGGAACCTATGGGTTGCAAGAGCTGGAGTTGTTGCAAGAAACGCAAACTGTGAAGTTGTGGGAGCTATGTGCATTGGACTGGGCGTAACTTCAAACTATCTGGCGGAGCTTTATGGAATTCTTGTGGGTATGGAATGGGCTTTGCAATGAGGATATAGGCAGATTGTGATTCGATCCGATTCGTCTAGTGTTATTAGAGCTTTGGAGGAGGATTCGGTACCTTGGTTTGCGCAACAAAGATGGACTGATGTGAAGAGTTTGTATGATTCTATTAGATTTGTGCACACTTTTCGTGAAGCAAATTTTGCTGCAGATAGCATGGCGAAGCGTGGTTGTTTATTAGACAATGAAGTAGGGATGCACTATGTTGGACGCCCTATTTTCTTGAATTCAATTAAATATCCAAAAGTAATTTATTATCGTTTTAAATAGTTTTGTGAGTTTTTGGGGTTGCTGTCACCTCTTTTCCCACATACTATCTTGTATATATATATATTTTTTGATCAATACAATTTTTTAACTTATCAAAAAAAAAATTAAGTTACTTTCAGTTGGTTTAAAGAATCCCCTGGCTAGTAAATAATGGTACTACGAAATATAATTAACTTAAAGCTTTTTCAGAGCTTTTTAGAGTTTTTCAGAGCTCTTTAGAGTTTTCAGAGCTCTTTAGACATTTTAGGGCTTTTTAGAGTTTTCAGGGTTTTTTAGAGTTGTCAATGCTTTTTAGAGAACATTCAAAGTTGATCTTCACTTTTTTAGGGATTTATTATTATCATTCTTTAATGAATTTCCAAGCTTGTATATCCCAGTGCTACGGAGTATAATTAAATTTAAGCTTTTCAAAGATTTTTGGAGTCTTCTGTAGGATCAGAATATCGCAGCAGTTATGTCTCAGCTAAGTTAACAATGGTATTGCACAAAAGTGTCGCAGAACAATTTCAGAAACGATATCAGCAAGGATCATGAGAAAGGTGTGATAGTCTTGCGAAAATTAGAGAGCTTGTGAAGTCAACATTTGTAAGATTGCGAGAATGTCGTAAACCATATCCGAAAATAAAGGATAGATTAGCTGTCATCCACTATGTATTTCCCTTATAAATAGTCATTTGAGTCGTAAAGGAGGAAGAGATCTTTTTTTGAGTGAGAGATAAGTAAATAGGAGAGAGAAAGTTGAGGGCAGAGATCATTCTTGATTTCTTTGTTTTCCTTGTAAGAATATTCTGAAATTAATCAATAAAATTAAGAGTGTAAACATAAAAATAGGCTGATTACGATAAAATCATACGATCGGTGTAGTAGGATTTCCTGCAACTACATAATGGCGCTAGAAACAGGGAGATTGAAGATCGAAAGTTGAAGATTGATGATTGAGAAAATTCAAATCAAGAAAGTGATTAAACAAATCAGTGAATCAGTTAGAGGAAAGATGAATAAAGTTAATGAAAATGGCAAAAAATTGGAGTGTAATATGATAACAAAAAGCTTGGTTAATTAATTCCATGAAAACATCAAAGGAAGAATACATAAACGAAATTTTGAAGGAAAGAAAATTACGGCGGTTGAAAAAACTTCACCTTTGAAAGATTGGGAAAAGCAAAGAATTGTGTTCATGACAGAAGAAATACCAAAAGAAAATTTGAATCATACATCTCCTTTGGTTGTCACAATGCCTATTACACGAAAAGAGAAGGATACATCAATAAAACCCACAGGAGAATGGATGTTGAACAGAACTTTAATTGATGCAGGAAGTTCAGCTAATATAATATTTTATCATGCATTTTGGGGAATGGGATTTAAAGATGAAGAAATGTCCAATTCAACATATTTTGTTTGTTGTTAACATCATGATCCATTTTTTAACTATGCTGCGGTTCTGATTGATATTGACTTTGCTAAGTTGATTCCTAAAAGAATTCGCTTGAAGGCAAATGGAAAAGAGTTCTGGCAGTATATTGAAATTCAAGACTTAGAGAATGTCAAATTCTGCACTCATTGTAAGTTTATGGGCCACAAATTTGAGAATTGCCTTGCTGCAAAGAAAATTTTGGGAGGTTCTAATGCTGAAAAGAAGTCACCTACTGTGAACATTAAGAATGGAAAAGAAGGAAAATCAATCAAATCTGTTTGGAAACAAGTTAGTGAAACTTCCCATCCAAGCCATGCAATTAACGTCAATAATGTGCAGGCTGGTAAGGAGAGTATAAATTTAGTTCACGAGGTTGCTGTTTATGATGATATTGTGAAGTCTAGGAACGTGATTATTGAATCAATTCATGAGAAGTCTGATGATAAACAACTAGAAGAGCAGCTCGAAAAAGATTTTACTGAGTATCGTGAAGCTCATATTAAGTTGATGAGATGTAAAAACAATATTTCAGCCAAAAAAGATCTTGCTTTACGTAATAATTCTGTCCATATTGACAATGCAGATAATAGACAAGGGAACTCTAGCAAGCAAAGCCATTCGCGGACTAATGAAACTACTCAGTTCGTGCAAACTAGGGAAGCTCAGCAAGAGTCCATGCAAATTTTGGGAGATCAGTCCGTGCAAACTTTTAAAGCCCAGCAAGAGTCCGTGTCTAAAAAGAGTTTGGAAGATATTCCAAATATTCAGTCTGTGACCAAGTATGATTCTGAGTTTATGTCCGTGACCAAGCAAAATCCAACGCCAAACTCAGTTACGGAAACTTCTTCAAATTCCGTGTCCAAGCAAAATTCAATGCCAAACTCTGTTATGGAAAAGGGTACGACCAGACCTGCGTTTATTTCTAAACCAGGGACACCTAAAGAGGATTGGAAAATAGTTATGGGTAAGAACACCCCTAATAAAGGTACATCTTTTAAATTTAAATCTTTTGAAACTCCTTTTGTGGATGAGCTTTTTCAAACTGAACTTATGGTGAATAACAAGTATGGTGCCCTAGCTTCTGAGTTAGGCCTTACTAATGATTCTAGTGAGGCTTTGGTAAAGGAGAAAAAAGCTGAGATCATTGCTATGAATTCAAATTCTAATGAGGAAATTCGAAGCCGTGAGCATCACAAGGATATTCAATCAGGGTTGGAGGAAAATGTTTTTGATCTAGATAATATTTTGTCTATAGAGGAACTAGATGAGGCAAGTACTATTCAACTTGATGAAGTGCGTGCTAAATTCATTAGAGATCCAGCCTTTCGACGAGACTATTTAGAGGAAAAAAAGAAGAAAATGGATAGAATGTCAACCAAAAAGAATGTTCAATCTCCTATTAAGCTTGTTCCAGGTGGTAATTATGCTTCAGATGAAAATGAACAGGATTATGACAATGATGAAACTTATGATGAATATGAAGATGAATTCAAGGAGCACTATGATTTGACTCAAATAATTGATGATCTCATTCCCAAGAAGAGGAATTTTAGAGTTGGAAATAAGGGGCGAAAACGATTTTGATTTTATTAGTTTTCTTCTTTATGCTATTTTTAGTGCTTAAGAGCTTATTTTTATGAGTTTTTAGAGTTTTTTTGCCCCTTTGGTTTATGGGGGTGTGGAGGCCTAGCGCCTCCCATTTTGTAATTCTTGTAATTACGTTTTTTTTTTGCTTTAATAAACCATTTTGACCTAGCAAAAAAAAAAATCAACATATTTTGTTCACGGCTTTGGAAAATCCACAACAAAACCTAAAGGAGAAATAGTGGTACGAATTCCACTTGGAGAAATCGAAACACATGTGACATTGTGCGTGGTGGATATGGAATCGCCATATAGTATGTTATTAGGAAGATCATGGATACATGCAATAAAAGTTGTGGTATCAACGTTGCATCAATGTATTAGATTCCCCGCTCCAAGTGGAATAGGTAAATCAGAGGAGATGTTGATAATGCGAAATTATGTCATCAAATTGAAGTAAGGCGTTATGAAGAACAAGCAAAAAGGAAACAATTTCGCAGAAAATTAGTAAAGGAAGCAAAGAAGGAAGAAGAATTTAGAGTATATATGATAAGGGCGAAAGAAGGCAAAGGAATACCCAGCGAAATTTCGGAAGAAGGAGAAGGATCCATAAAAGCAATTAAAGAACCCACACCAATGGGAGAACCTAAACCCAGTTACACTGCTGCAGAACCAACAAAAAAAATAAATGTTGGGACTGAAGAGGAGCCTCTAGTGTTGAGAATTGGGACCAAAATGGATATAGAATAAGAAGAAAGAACTGTCAATTTACTGCGAGAATATAAAGATATTTTCGCAGGAAACATGGATGAGATACCAGGAATAGATCCAACAATTGCTTGCCACAGACTGGAGATTAAAAAAAATGTGAGACCATTTAAACAGAGAATAAGAAAAATCACAACAACTTACCATTCCAAAATAGAAGAAGAATTACAGAAAATGCTGGAGGAAGGAATTATAAGAGAAGCTAAATACCCAGAATGGATAGCGAATATGGTCATTGTCCCAAAGAAAAACAATGGATTCAGGATTTGCATAGATTTCACTGATTTGAACAAAGCTTGCCCTAAAGATAGTTTTCCGTTACCCGATATTCCTCAAATTGTGGAATCTGCAGCAGGAAATGTTAGGGTATCATCTTTAGATGGGTACAAAGGGTATAACCAAATTCCTCTCGCTGAAGAAGATCAAGAACATACTTCTTTCTTTGCTCCTAGAGGTTCGTATTGTTATACGAAAATGCCGTTTGGTTTGCGAAATGCGGGAACAACATATCAAAGAATGATAGAGAAGGTGTTCGCAAAATGGATACACAAAACATTAGAAGTATATGTGGATGACATGTTGGTAAAGAGTAAGGAAGCTAAGGACCATGTACAAGACTTGAAAGAGATTTTTGAACAAATGCGGGAGTATAACATTAAATTGAATCCCGAGAAGTGTACTATTGGAGTTGCATCGGGAAAATTTTTAGGCTACATTGTATCAAAAGAAGGAATACAGGTTGATCCGGAAAAAGTGCAAGCAGTTCGTGACATGCCAACACCAGCAACAATAAAAGATGTACAGAAGTTGAATGGACTTCTAGCTTCACTGGGGAGATTCATTTCGCGATCATCAGACAAATGCAAATATTTTTTCGATATACTCAAGAAGGGTGCGAAATTTAAATGGAGTGATGAATGTGAAAAGTCTTTTCAAGGAATCAAAGAACATCTTATGAATACAACTATCTTACAAAAGGCAGAGCTAGGAGAAGAATTATTTATTTACCTTGCAACAACGTCGCATGCATTAAGTGTTGTATTATTGCGAGTAGACGCAGGAGTGGAGAAACCCATTTATTACATTAGCAAAACTTTTAATACCGCAGAGAAGAATTACTCAAAAATTGAAAAGTTGATCTTAGCATTAGTTTATGCATCATTTAAACTCCGCATATATTTTCAAGCACACAAGATAAGGGTATTATCAAAAATACCAATTGAATCAGTGATGAAGAATTCTAAAAGATCAGGAAGGGTAGTGAGATGGAATGCACAAGTATGCCATTTTGATATTAAATATGAAGTTTTATCTTCACCAAAATCACAAGTTGTTGCGGATTTCTTGGCAGAATTTCCTTTAGAAGAAGATGAAGCAGTAGAAGAAATGATGGATGTAGAAGACGAACATGGAGATCCAAAAGATTTATTAACAGAACCAAATAGATGGGAAATACTGGTAGATAGATCATCAAATGGAGAAGGAAATGGAGTTGGAATTGTTTTAATTTTGCCAGAAGGAATAAAGATGGCTTTTTCATTTAGGTTGGAATTTGAATCCACTAATAATGAAACTAGATATGAAGCTGTGATACATGGATTAAAATTCACAATAGAAATGAAACTAGAAAATGCAAGGATCACTAGTGATTCACGACTAGTTATTCGCCAAATAAAAGGAGAGTATACTACAAATGAACCATCCCTGAAGAAATACAAGAAGCTGGTTGAGGAATTGTCAGGGAAGATCCCAAAAATAAAATGGAGGCACATTTCAAGAAAGGATAATAGACTCGTAGACGCTTTTGCTTTCATCTCAAGTATGATGACAGATCCAACTGCGAGATGCATAAAAATACAAACACTTCTGTCACCATCAGTCAATAAAAAAGAGGAAGATGTGGATGTGATGGTCATAGATAATGAAAAAGAAGAACAAATAAATAATGTCGCAGACTGGAGAATGGAGCTTCACGCATATTTGGCGAAAGGAGAAACACCAAGAAATAGATTGGAAACACACAAGTTAAAAAGCCGAGCAACGACTTATGAATTAATATATGGGTTGTTATACCGAAAATCTTTTAGTGGACCATCACTCAGATGTTTGACACGAGAGGAAGGAGAAAAGGTGCTGAAAATGTTACATAGTGGAGACGCTAGCAATCATAGTGGAGGAAGATCTTTGGCACATAGAGCAAAAATGCAAGGTTATTACTGGCCATATATGCATGAAGATGCAAAACAAATATCAAGACGCTGCGAAGATTGTCAGCGGTATGGAAATAAGATACATGCACCAGGAGCACTATTGTCATCTTCAACCAGTGTGTGGCCCTTTGGAAAATGGGGCTTAGATATTGTGGGGCCATTTTTACCAGGAACTGGACAAAAAAGATACTTAATAGTCGCAACAGAATATTTCACAAAATGGACAGAAGTAAAGTCAGTGCAACATATTCGCGACAAAGATATCTTTACATTCATATTCGAAAATATCATTTGCAGATTTGGAATTCATGCACAGTTGGTATCCGATAATGGGAAACAGTTTGAGGGGCAGAACATAGAAATGTTACTCAATGCATTCAAGATAAAATGTGGAAAGTCCACTCCTTTATATCCACAAGCTAATGGGAAAGTAGAAGCAACAAATAAAACAATTGCAGATATATTAAAGAAGAAATTAGAAGGACATCACATATCATGGTGTGAACAAGTACATAATGCAGTATGGGCTTATAATACAACTAGAATAGAAGCTACTGGAAGGTCACCTTTTTGTTTAACATATGAAGTTGAAGCGGTGTTACCAACAGAAGTTGGTATTCCAACAACAAAAGAGAAGCCTGGGAGAAAAATCTTAGTGCGGGTTTAATTCTAAACAAACTTGATGAGTTAGAAGAAAAAAGAGAAAAAGCTTTACAACATATGGAAAATTATCAGTGAAGATTGGCTCGAGAATATAATAAACGTGTCAAGATACGTGAATTTCAACCAGGAGATTTAGTTCTGCGAGAAACACCAATATATCAGCGAGAAAATGGTGGAAAATTAGCGAAAAAATGGGATGGACCTTACATCATAAAGGAGATAGTTAGAACAGGAGCTTATAGATTAATGGACCCAGAAAGAAAAGATGTTGGTCATATATTAGATAGACCATGGAACAGATTGTACTTGAAAAGATATTATCCATAAGAAGCTTTGAGAAGTTATGAATTCTAAAAGAATAATTGCAAGATTATTCATGACAAAACAAGATCATGATGTGCGAAATTTTCGCAGAAAATAATGACATAAAAGAAAGGGACGAACCTTTATGGCGTACACCCTAGTTCACGAATAAAATTTCGCAAGAGGCAAATGTAAGACCTAAAGTACGTCATATTAGGGGGTACCTGTTACATGACTCAGGGAAAGGCTATACCGCCACCGGAACCTGAGTCATGGAGATTTGGGGTCAATAAAACCCATCCGGGAGAGACACCTTGGATTCTCAACTTAAGCATATGACTTAGGCTGGGCGACTAAGGTAATAAGGACTCTCCCAAGGAGTGCAGATCTGATCAAGGCTCCGAGGTACACGGTTGAGTCAAGAGTGCCGAGGGCGTTTGAAGCGTCCTTGCCATTCTTGACAAGTCTTGGCTTATACTGCACTCGGCCTGAAGAAAACCCCACTTAGGGTGTAGTCTCATAACCATAATCCCTATAGGTAAAAGGGATAAGAGGCTGCGAAAACAACTGGTTGTTGTTAAGACTGGATGGGAGGAGCTAACCTTGTATGGTAGAAGTACGCCTCCTTGAAGGGGAAACCAGGGGGAGATAAGGGCGGCACCCTCCATTAGGGAGCTGATAAGTGTCTTAAGACGCAAATGTCATGAGGCTTTTTATTCGCAAGGATATTAAGGCTTGTTATATTTGTGCAACAATCCTGAAGAGGAATAATATAAAAGAAAAGGATAAGACGTCCTACGATCAATGGGTTTCCGCATGAAAGTGCAAAGACGTCCTACGATTTCATCGCAAGACGGCAATGTCATGGGGCTTCATTTTCGCAAGAATATTTGGGCCTATCATATTGTCGCAACATTCCTGAAGAGGCCATAATACAAAAGAAAAAGTTAAGGCAAGATCAATGGGTTTTTGCATGAAAGTGCAAGGACGTCCTGCGATTTTGTCGCAATGACAATAGGTGGCATAATAAGACCTTTAATTAGGAAGGCAAAATAATCGCATGAGAGAAAAATCTCCTTTGGAGAGAAAAAATCGCATGAGAGAGAAAAAAAGCATTCTAAGAGGAAAATGTAAGACCTAAAGTACGTCATATAAGACCTAAAGTACGTCATATAAGAGGAAAATGTAAGACCTAAAGTACGTCATAGAAGGGGGTACCTGTTGCATGGCTCATGGAAAGGCTACACCGCCACCGGAACCTGAGTCATGGAGATTTGGGGTCAATAAAGCCCATCCGGGAGAGGCACCTTGGATTCTCAGCTTAAGCATATGACTTAGGTTGGGCGACTAAGGTAATAAGGACTCTCCCAAGGAGTTCAAATATGATCAAGGCGCCGAGGTACACGGTTGAATCAAGAGTGCCAGAGACGTTTGAAACGTACTTTGCCATTATTGACAAGTCTTGGCTTATACTGCACTCGGCCTGAAGAAAACCCCACTTAGGGTGCAGTCTCGTAACCATAAGACCTATAGGTAAAAGGGATAAGAGGCTGCGAAAACAACTGGTTGTTGTTAAGACTGGATGGGAGGAGATAACCTTGTATGGTAGAAGTACGCCTCCTTGAAGGGGCAACCAGGGGGAAGATAAGGGCGGCACCCTCCATTAGGGAGCTGATAAGTGTCTTAAGACGCAAATGTCACGAGGCTTATTATTCGCAAGGATAATTAAGGCTTGTCATATTTGTGCAACATTCCTGAAGAGGCAATAATACAAAAGAAAAAGTTAAGATAAGATCAATGGGTTTTCGCATGAAAGTGCGAAGACGTCTTGTGATTTCATCGCAAGACGGCAATATCATGGGGATTTATTTTCGCAAGAATACTTAGGCCTGTCATATTGTCGCAACATTCCTGAAGAGGCCATAATACAAAAGCAAAAGTTAAGACAAGATCAATGGGTTTTTGTATGAAAGTGCAAAGACGTCCTGCGATTTTTTCGCAATGACAAGAGATGGCATAATAAGACCTTTAATTAGGAAGACAAAATAAGACCATATAATAAAACCTACTAATTATAAGCACTTATAACAGATTATTTTTCGCAAGAAAGATAATGAGAGTCAAGTATGGGAATCGATATACAAGAAGCATTATCTTTCTTATCAACAAAATATTAAAAGAAATAGTTGACTCCAAAGTCGATTGAAAAATGCATCTCTCAAAAGTAATAAAAATAAGACAACTCAAGAAAAAAAAGCTAGAAAAGAAGCTCAAGCTTCAATATCAATATCAGTAGTAGGAGATGACATAAGTTCTTCGCCAACATTCTCGCAAGCTTCTCCTTCATTTCGGCTTTGATATTTTTCATGACTAGCATTTTGATTATCACCAGCAATTACTTGATTAACATCTTGAGTATCGCCAGCAACTACTTCTTCGGGAGAAATTTCTTTCTCATTCTGATTAACACCAGCAGATACTTCTTTAGAAGAAACTTCTTCTTCATCTTCCGGGAAGTTATCCTCTGCACCGCTTTCATAATCGTAATCACTATCAGCAGGACGAGGAACTTCATCATCATCTACTTCTAAAGGATAAATTGATGTAGGAGGAAGAGAGTTGGACAATAAAATTTCGTTTACAAGGACTTCAGCCCGGAGATGGACTTGGAGAAGAAGTGCTCTTTGATGATTCCTATCTTGAATATCCTTAAAATAAGCAAGATAATCAAGTCTTCTTTCTGCCCGGTCGCGAGAACCACTAAGAGTAGAAACAAGTAATGCATTTTCCTTGCGAATTTTAGAATATTTAGCCTCCAAATCAGAAATAGAAGAATGAAGATTCTTCCCAGACTCTGCGAAAAATAGAATACAAAATTTTATTAAGATAAGGAAATCGGAGAGATATGACAAAGGAAAGATACTTAAGGCAGTCAAACTATTATGACTACCTTCATTTTGCGAAATAAGATGTTGAACCAAGGATAGACAACTATTCTCCCAATGATCCATTGCGTCATCAAATTTATCTCCAACTAAACCTTTAAGTCGAGACTGAAGATTTTTCTCTTTAGAAACAAGGAAGGCATTTTTCTTCGCAAGAGAAGAATAAGATTCTTCTAATTTGGAATATTGATCTTTAAGCTGATTTGCCTTCACACTTAAAGCTATTCTACCTTTAATGAGTGAATCTCTTTCAGTGATAGATGATTCTGTTACTTCTTTAAGTTCATTTCTTAAAGAGCGAAGAGATTTTTCTTGATCAGCACATACTTTTTGGAGAATATTAAGTTGTTGTGAAAATATCGCCATCTTGTTTAAATAAACTCGCTTCTCTTGAGACAAGGTTTTATTCTCATCTGATAAAGTTTCCATCCCTAAATTAGCTTTGGTTAAAGAATAAGAAAGACGAGATACTTCATTACTTAATAGATCTTTTTTTTCAACTAATTGGGTATTTTCATTGGTAAGGTTATTTATTTGATCAAGAGAATATGAATAGAGATTATCTAATTGGTTATATTGATCCATTCAGACTTCTTTATCAACACGGGCTTCTTCAACAGCAGATTCAAATTGATATCTCTCCATTACTCGTTTCTGATTTAATGCTTAACATGCGAAAGAGGGATTTAAAGAATAATTAAGCAGGGGAAGGATAAAACCATCGAAAAAGAAAATTAAAGACATAGATGAGGAAATCATACCTCTTAACTCATCATTCTTCTTGCGAAGATTATCACGATCCAGCAAAACTTTTGAAGTTTCTGATTTTCAAGACGAAAAGCATTACATTCTTTTTCTAAAGCTGTCTGCGAAGCAGCTTTATCAGAACCCAAATGCTTGCTCAGAATTTAGCAAACATTAGACTTGATGGGATCAGTGGAAGACTTCTTGCCATCATCTAGAATCTCAGATAAAACCTTGAAAGCAATATTTATCCCTTCCACGCTCTCTTTCGACAAAGGAGGAGACTTAGGAAGAGAACTGGTAGAGACAGAAGGTTGAGAAACATTCTCAATGGGAAGAGAAGAGGCTTCATTCGCAGAAGGAACCATAAGGGGAGTTTCAGTCATAGGAAGATCAACTGGAGAAATGAAATCAGAGGCAGCATTCTCGCGAGTTGGAGATAAAGGTTTATCTTGCGAATATATCGCAGGAGATTTGGAAGAAATGAAGTCAGAGGCAGCGTCTTCATGAATTGGAGATAAAGGTTTATCTTGCGAAGATGTCGCAGGAGATTTGGAAGAAATGAGTAAATGGAAGGGAATAGTAGTTGGGATAGCCTTGAGGTGGCGAGATTTCTTGTGAGGTCTATGAAGATCTTTATCACCCTGCGAATTACAATCTAGATAAGAAACAGAGGCAACAATATTGTTATTAGAAAAAGATAGTGTTTCTTACTACCTTTTCATTCACAGACTTCCTTTTATGAACAACAACTTTATGCTGTGATTTGGGATTGTTAGGATTCTGAACTGAAAATTTGGTGTTGGAGCCGCTTTTGCTGAAATAACAAGAAATGGGAATCACATAAACAACATCACATAAGGCAATAAACAATATCAATTTCAAATATATCAATTTCAGCAAAATTTATAAGGAAGAAAAAAGAAGACTAACCTTGGTGAATCCATGAAAGATGATAGCAGGGAAATTATCTCGAAGAAGATCACGAACTATGAAGATCTAATTTGAAGTTAAATAAGAATTTAAAAAGATTGAAGAAGAAAGAAGAAAAGTTTCAACGATGGAGTTTGCAGAAGAACGATGAAGTTGCAGAGAGAATAAAAATAAAGAGGAAGAGGATGAAAAGAAATATATATAGAGGGAATTTTTCCTCGAGAAAATAAACGTGGTTAATACGGAAAGATTTAAGCGGTTAAAAAGTAACGGTTACGAAAGACGTGTCGAGAAATAAATGGAAGAAATAATACGTGTGATAAATGAAGAATATGAGAAAATAAGTGGTTGCGGCATTTCTCACATCATTCTCTACTTTTCAGAGAAGATATGAGAAGAGGCAAGATGTAGGATCAGAATCTCGCAGCAGTTATGTCTCAGCGATGTTAACAATGGTATTGCACAAAAGTGTCGCAGAACAATTTCAGAAACGATATCAGCAAGGATCATGAGAAAGGTGTGATAGTCTTGCGAAAATTAGAGAGCTTGCGAAGTCAACATTTTTAAGATTGCGAGAATGTCACAAACTATATCCGAAAATAAAGGATAGATTAGCTGTCATCCACTATGTATTTCCCTTATAAATAGTCATTCGAGTTGTAAAGGAGGGAGAGATCTTTTTTTTGAGTGAGAGATAAGTAAATAGGAGAGAGAAAGTTGAGGGCAGAGATCATTCTTGATTTCTTTATTTTCCTTGTAAGAATATTCTGAAATTAATCAATAAAATTAAGAGTGTAAACATAAAGATAGGCTGATTAACGATAAAATCATACGAGGGGTGTATTGTAGGATTTCCTGCAACTACATCTTCCTTAGCTTTTTAGAGTTTCTCAGAGCACTTTCAGGGCTCTTTAGTGTTTTTAGGGTTTCTAGGAAACATTCAAAGATAATCTTCATTATAGTAGGGAATTTTGTAAGTATCATTCTTTATAAAGAATTAAGTTACTTTCAGTTGGCTTTAATGAATCCCCTGGCTAGTAGAAACTAGTGCTACGAAATGTAAATTAACTTAGAGATTTTTAGAATTTTTCAGAGCTCTTTAGATATTTTAGGGCTTTTTAAAGTTTTCAGTGTTTTTTAGAGTTTTCAAGGCTTTTTAGAGAGCATTCAAAGTTGATCTTCACTATTGTAGGGATTTTTTATTATCATTCTTTAACGAATGTCCTTGCTTGTAGATCTCAGTGCTACAGAGTATAATTAAATTTAAGCTTTTCAAATCTTTTTAAGAGTCTTCTTGAGCTTTTTAGAGTTTCTCAGAGCTCTTTCAGGGCTCCTTAGTGTTTTTAGGGTTTTTAGGAAACATTCAAAGATAATCTTCATTATTGTAGGGAATTTTGTTTGTATCATTCTTTATAAAGAATTAAGTTACTTTCAGTTGGGTTTAAAGAATCCCCTGGCTAGTAGATACTAGTGCTACGAAATATAATTAACTTAAAGCTTTTTCAGAGCTTTTTAGAGTTTTTCAGAGCTTTTTAGATATTTTAGGACTTTTTAGAGTTTTCAGGGTTTTTATAGAGTTTTCAAGGCTTTTTAGAGAACATTAAAAGTTGATTTTCACTATTGTAGGGATTTGTTATTATCATTCTTTAACGAATATCCTATCTTGTAGATCCCAGTGCTACGGAGTATAGTTAAATTTAAGCTTTTTAAAGCTTTTAAGAGTCTTCCCGAGCTTTTTAGAGTTTCTCAGATCTCTTTCAGGGCTCTTTAGTGTTTTAAGGGTTTTAAGGAAACATTCAAAGATAATCTCCATTATTGTAGGGAATGTTGTTAATATCATTCTTTATAAAGAATTAAGTTACTTTCAGTTGGTTTAAAGAATCCCCTGGCTGGTAGATACTGGTGCTACGAAATATAATTAACGTAAAGCTTTTTCAGAGCTTTTTTGAGTTTTTCAGAGCTCTTTAGATTTTTCAAAGCTCTTTAGATATTTTAGGGCTTTTTAGAGAACATTCAAAGTTGATCTTCACTATTGTAGGGATTTGTTATTATTATTCTTTAACGAATCTCCTAGCTTGTAGATCCTAGTGCTACATAGTATAATTAAATTTAAAGTTTTTAAAGCTTTTAGGGGTCTTCTTGAGCTTTTTCGAGTTTCTCAGATTAAAATTTAATTATACTCCGTAGCACTGGGATCTACAAGCTAGGAGATTCGTTAAAGAATGATAATAACATATCCCTACAATAGTGAAGATCAACTTTGAATGTTCTCTAAACACCCTTGAAAACTCTGAAAAACCCTAAAAACTCTAAAAAGCCCTAAAATTTCTAAAGTGTTGTGAAAAACTCTAAAAATCTCTAAGTTAATTACATTTCGTAGCAGTAGTATCTATTAGCCAGGGGATTCGTTAAAGCCAACTGAAAGTAACTTAATTCTTTATAAAGAATGATACTAACAAAATTCCCTACAATAATGAAGATTATATTTGAATGTTTCCTAAAAACCCTACAAACACTAAGATCCCTGAAAGAGCTCTGAGAAACTCTAAAAAGCTCAGGCATGCTAAAAAAGCTTTGAAAAGCTTTGATTTAATTATACTGCGTAGCACTGAGTCGACAAGCAAGGATATTCTTTAGAGAATGATAATAACAAATCCCTACAATAGTGATGTAATTGCAGGAAATCCTACACTACATCCCTCATATGATTTCATTATTAATCAACTCATTTTTAGGTTTACACTCTTAATTTTATTGATCAATCTTTGAATGTTCTTACAAGAAAAGATAAAGAAATCAAGAATGATCTCAGTTCTAGACTTTCTCTCTCCTATTTACTCGTTTCTTACTCAAAAAGATCTCTCCCTCTCTTTACAACTTGAACGACTATTTATAAGGAAATACATAGTGGATGACAGCTAATCTGTCCTTCATTTTCGGGTATGGTCTGCGACATTCTCGCAACCTTAAAAATGTTAATTTCGCAATCTCTAATTTTCGCAAGACTATCATATCTTTCTCGTGATCTTAGCTGACGTCATTTATTTTATTCTTCTTGAAATTGTTCTGCGACGCTGTTGTATTATGTTGTTGATAATTTCGCTGAAATATTATCGTTGCGAGATTCTGATCCTACATCTTGCCTCTTCTCATGTCTTCTCTGCAAAGTAGAGAATGATGTGAGAAATGCCGCAGCTGTTCATCTTTTCATATTCTGCATTTATCACATGTATTATTTCTTCCATTTGTTTCTTGACACGTCTTTTGTAACCGCTACTTTTCAACCGCTCACGTCTTTTCGTCTTAATGGTATTTATTTCTTCGAGTAAAAAAAAATCTCCTTTATATACTCTTCTTTCCACTTTTCTTTTTACTTTCTCTTCTATTTTTATTTTCTCATCTCTGGAACTCTATTATTCTTCTGCAAGTTCTGCTGCTGTAATTTTTCCCCCCTTCAATCCTCTTACTTTTTATTCATTCCCATACTCTATATTCAAATATGGCTCCAAGTGGTCATAGACATGAGAAGAGTTTAAAATATGTCCAAAAAGATCTTGCTGATAAAGGTTTCACACTCTCCACCATTCTTGGTGAAAATGCCAAATCAATTCTTTCTGTCAAAATTTTCTCTGATCAGTATTGTGATGATCAATCAATCATAATTTTGCTAGGTCAGATTCTCGCAGGTCTCCCTATTCCTCTTTATAACCCAGATCTTCCTTTATTTTATGAAATTCTCGCTCACTCGGGATTTTCGCGAGCTATCTTCCAACTGAGTGGGGACTGCATCCGTATGATGCTAGAATTCGCTACCCGTGGTGCTGGTAAAGGATCTCTATACTCCAAAGAACTTAGGGATCCTAAATTTGCATACTTAGAGATAATTGCTGAGAAATACACAGTAGCGATTTTCTTTGAGAACTATGAACTGATCTCCATGAAGAAAGAGAATACTCGCTGGGGTATTCGCTTAAAAAGGAAAGATAACATTGATGAAGCCAAAATTCTCATGCAAGATATTGACTGGAATTCTGGTAAAATCACAACTCCTCGCCAATCCAAAGATGATAAATGGTGTGTTTTTCCTTTAATGCTAAAAGGACCCTACATTGCTGGGTCAAATATTCTTCCTGCGAATCTCGCTGTTTATCAACCTTGGGTTTTCTCTTGGCCTGAGAAGGAGAAAGAGGTATGTTTCTTCCCATTTAACTCACTTTATATTTCTTTATTGATTTTTATTATTCTGTTCGCTAAATCTTGCGACATTCCGCAGATCCAAAAACTGAAAGATAGTTATAACATGACTGGGAAAGCTAGTACTCTGTTAGCTCTTCGCTCATACACAGATGAGGTAAGAAATTTTCTCTTATGATTTTAAATTTTCTTCAATTTTCTCTTATGATTTTAAACAGTATACTGTTGCTTCCATGCTTCCATTTCTTATTTCTATCTGTGTGTGAAGATTATTGCTGAAGTAGAAGAATCTGCCGATGTTGCGAAGACTGGTGATAAAGGTAAAGGTTCTCTTCGCAGGGAAAAATCAACTGGTCCTCCTCCAAAGAAAAGGAAAGTTCGTTCTTCTTCTCCTTCAAATATTCCTCCTCACGAAAATTCCGAAAGTGACAAGGGTGATGAGGACAATGATCTTGCTGCAAGTGAAGATTCTCCACCTGAATCTTCTATGGCTAAGCTCTCTGGCCTCTTTTTGATTCTCTACAAGGAATGGGAGATAGCCAATTCGCAAATACCTGCAAAGCTCTCGCTACCCTTTGCGATGTCCCTTTACTGGATGGTGATAGCTCTCTTCGTGGAGTTTCTAGATCAGTGACTCCCGACTTCTTGCATTCTCTCAATAGTCTGGTATACTTTTATCCTTTTACTTCTTCATTGTTATAACTCAAAATTTCTTTCTATATTAATATTTTTTATATTTTCTCGCAGGCTGGAAAAGCTTCTTTTGCTGTTGCCTCAGATCTAGAGAGAAGACGCGAAAATCTTGAAAAGAATCTTCAATTTCGCAAAAAGAATGAAGAATTGGAAGCTGAAGTTAAAGGTCTTCGCGAGAAAAATAGACAATTAGAAATTGATTCTTCTTCGTATAAGAACAAAATCTCTAGTCTTCAGCAAGCTAATAATCAGCTTTACGGTATGTTACTTTTCTCTTTTCCCTTTATTCATTCATCCTGTTGTTTTATCTTATTTAAATGATCCTTTTTGCAGACATTTATGGTCTTTCTGATGAAGCTACCCTTCTTCGTTCATTTCCTAATGCCTTGGATAATGATACCCTTCTTGAGCGTCTTAACAATTCCTTAAATAGCTTCTCAAATGATAGAATTTCATCTCTTTCTCTAAATGAGCTTAGATCTAAATTTCGCCTCTTAGAAATTGACCATAGATCTAGTTTAGGCTTAGCCAACCGATTTAAGCGTCTCCTTCTTGATTCTAAAGAGAAAACCAATGAGTTAAGAACCAAAATTAGCGGTCTCATAGATGATAAGGATCGCATCTCTGATCAAGGTGCCAAGGCTTTGGCGAAATTCCAAGAGGCTCTTCTTGAAGTTCAACTTGAACGAGATGAAGCTAACCGCAAGAACATCGAACTCTGCGAAAGGGAAAATCAAATTCGTTCTCGTCTTCTTATAAGTAGTGAGGATGAATTTGTTTGGGCTGCGAAAATCTTAGATGATGCTAGAAAAGATTTAGGTGTAAATGTTAGTCTCCAAGTTGAGCATACAGCCTTGATTAGAGATATGATTTCTGACAGAGAAGGTTACTAACTGCTCTTCTTTACTAATCTTTTGCTTCTTATGAATTCTCATCAAGTTAATATTGATTGATTTTTTTGCTCGCAGATTCTGAAAATAGATATCGTGAAAAGATTGAAGAACTCGAAGCTGAAAAGGAGGAACTCGCAAAGAATCTTTCTTCTCGCAACGACAAGTATTCTAGATTAAAGAATCAAATCAAGATCACTGTTGCGAATTTTAAGAATGATGCTATGCATTTTCGCAATCAAACTATCCAAATGGTTTGTGACGATCATAATATCCCACATTCTGATTATCCTTGTCTCTTGGAAGAAATCCCACAGAATACTCCCAGTTTGATTATCTCTGATAGCGAAGCTGACGATGAAGAATCTGATAGTGATGGAGGTTCTGATGGTGATGAAGATTCTGACGCAGACGAAGAAGGGAACAAGTCTGATGAAGATAATGAAGGATTAACTAAGAAGTAGTCTTTTTTCTTTCTTTGATTCTTTGTAATACTTGTACATTTATTTCTTCTTTCTGTATATTTGTGTTTCTTTCATTTTGACCTGCATTAATTAAAACAATTCTTCTTTGCAATACAGTTAATCAATATAATCATTAATTCTTGAATCTTTGAGTAAATCTATCATATGGAGACAAATAATATTTTCTAATTTCATACATTCCCATACTTGCCTCTGTTATTTGAATCCAAATGAGAGATTTCATAAAAAATTTCTTATTTTATGTCTTAATTTCGCGGTTAATTATGTATAACTTCGCAATCTTATGCGAAGTGAATTTTGTTTCTTTTCAAAATATCATTCCTGTGTGGTCTTATTTTGCCTTCCTAATTAAAGGTCTTATTATGCCACCTCTTGTCATTGCGACAAAACCGCAGGACGTCCTTGCACTTTCATGCAAAAACCCATTGATCTTGCCTTAACTTTTTCTTTTGTATTATGGCCTCTTCAGGAATGTTGCGACAATATGATAGGCCTAAATATTCTTGCGAAAATGAAGCCCCATGACATTGCCGTCTTGCGATGAAATCGTAGGACGTCTTCGCACTTTCATGCGAAAACCCATTGATCTCGTCTTATCCTTTTCTTTTATATTATTGCCTCTTCAGGATTTTTGCACAAATATGACAAGCCTTAATATCCTTTCGAATAAAAAGCCTCATGACATTTGCGTCTTAAGACACTTATCAGCTCCCTAATGGAGGGTGCCGCCCTTATCTCCCCCTGGTTGCCCCTTCAAGGAGGCGTACTTATACCATACAAGGTTAGCTCCTCCCATCCAGTCTTAACAACAACCAGTTGTTTTCGCAGCCTCTTATCCCTTTTACCTATAGGTCTTATGGTTACGAGACTGCACCCTAAGTGGGGTTTTCTTCAGGCCGAGTGCAGTATAAGCCAAGACTTGTCAAGAATGGCAAAGTACGCTTCAAACGTCTCTGGCACTCTTGATTCAACCGTGTACCTCGGCGCCTTGATCATATTTGAACTCCTTGGGAGAGTCCTTATTACCTTAGTCGCCCAACCTAAGTCATATGCTTAAGCTGAGAATCCAAGGTGCCGCTCCCGGATGGGCTTTATTGACCCCAAATCTCCATGACTCAGGTTCCAGTGGCGGTGTAGCCTTTCCCTGAGCCATGCAACAGGTACCCCCTTATATGACGTACTTTAGGTCTTACATTTTCCTCTTATATGACGTACTTTAGGTCTTATATGACGTACTTTAGGTCTTACATTTTCCTCTTAGAATGCTTTTTTTCTCTCTCATGCGATTTTTCTCTCCAAAGGAGATTTTTCTAGGGTTTGAAACTTTTTCACGTTTTTCCTTCATCCTTGATCATCTTTTGGTGATTTAGGATGGGGGAAAACCCTGTTTCTTCCATGAAATCTAATGGGGTTCATAAGGCTACGTTTGCTGATTTAGTCAAGGGGAAAAAACCTATATGTTAACAGATTTTGATTTGTTATCCCTTCCAGAGGCGTCTTCATACCTTAAAGAACCAGCGTTAGTTTTACCTTTAGAACTAACAAAAGAAGGGAGGGATATTTTCCAGTTTAGTCTTATTGGAAGACTGAACTTTAAAGGTTTGAAACTTAATGAGGTCCAAAAAAGCTTGGAAGAACAATGGGGTTTTGGTGATGGAAGATGCAAGCTTGTTCCTATGACTAAGGGGTTTTTCATCATCAAGTTGATTTCTGCGGAAGATAAAGAGCGTGTATGGCATGGAGATTCATGGAAGGTTCAGAACCAAACTCTTAGGGTTATGAAATTTTACCCTAATTTTGATCCTGAAAAGCAAACCACGTCTTATGCTACAGTTTGGGTGAGTTTCCCTGGCTTATACATTGAATTATGGACAAAAACAATTCTTCTATATATTGCAAAAATTCTTGGTAAACCAATTGCTATAGACCAGAAAACGTTGGATCATGATGTTGGTAATTATGCTGCTGTTCTTATTGACATTGATTTTGCAAAAGAGATTCCTAAAAGAATATATCTTACAGCCAATGGTAAGGAGTTCTGGAAATATGTGGAAGTTCAAGATATGGAGAATGTTAAGTTTTGTTCTCATTGTAAATTTATGGGTCATAAATTTGAGAACTGTCAGGCAGCTCGTAAGATATTAGGGAATTCAGTTATGGATGGGAAACGAGTTTTGAATGATACAGCAGATAGCAATCCAAAAAACAAAAAAAGGTGGCAAGTTAAAAAACCTCAAACTGACGATATTATTTCCCATGAAATTCATGCAGATAACGTCAGTAAAGAAGATATTGCAGCAAATACAAAAACTGCAGTAGACAATGTTCAAAGAAATATGGTGAGTAATGGTAATGATAATGAGGTTATTGATCAGTCTGGGAAGGAGATCATTGATCTAGTTCATGAGAATTCTGAAGCTAAGAAGTTGGAGGAGCAACTAGATAAAGCCTTTATTGATTATCGTGAGGCACAACTCAATTTGATCCGGTGTAAGAATGCTATTGTATCAAAAGCAGATGTTGTTGTACGTAAAGTTGCAAATTCTGGGACGTCAAAAAATTCCAGTTTGGATTCATTGTCTGGGACTAAGAATGATACAGCTCCAGTGCCAAACCAAAGCTCTGAACACAATTCCGTGTCTAAGCAAAATTTGGAAGGCACGTCAGTTGTGGTTTTGGAAGGAATATCCGTAAATCCTAATAAGGCAGGAAACGAGTTTATTTCTAAATATGGAAATTCCGTGTCAGTGAACAAGTCTGAAAATATGTCCGTGTCTAAGAAAGCTAAGGCCAAGCTAGTGGATAGACAGTCCGAGTACAACAAGGATTTGGAGTTTGCTGATCGTACAGATTTGTCCGTATCCAAGCAAACAACAGCAACTCGTATTCAGGCCGTGGCTGATTTGGATACTTCTTCAAAGCCTGAATCTATGACCAAGAGTAAGTCCAAGCAAACTGATCTTCAGGCCGTGACTATACCAGGGTCTATCTCGGTTTTGAATTCTACTACTGCTTCTAATTCTAAACCAGGATCATCTAAAGAGGATTAGAAAATAGTAAAGAGTAAGATCTCTCCAAACAAAGGTACTCCTTTTAAATTTAAATATTTTGAAACTACTTCTGTGGATGAGATTTTTCAAACAGAATTAGTAGTAAATAACAAGTATGGTGCCCTAGAATTAGAGTTAGGCCTTGCTAATGATTCTAGTGAGGTTTTGGTGGAGGAGGAACAAAATGAATCTAGTGACTCGAACAATAGTATGGGTTCGAAAGATTGGGGTGAAGTTGATGCAGATATTCTATCCAGGAAGCAAGCTAGAAAAGTGGCCAAGCAAGATTCCAAGATCATGGCTATAAATTCAAAGTATAATGAGGACAGTCCAAGCCGTGAGCATAACAAGGATATTCAAGCAGGGTTGGAGGAAAATGTTTTTGATATGGGTAATATTTTGTCTATGGAGGAATTAGAGGAAGCAAGTACTATTCAGATTGATGAAGTGCGTGCTAAATTCATTAGAGATCCAGCCTTTAGACAAGATTATTTCAAGGAAAAAAAGGAGCAAATGGATAGAATGTCAACTAAGAAGAAAGCTCAATCTCCTATTAAGCTTGTTCCAAGTGGTAATTATGCTTTAGAGGAAAATGAAGAGGATTATGGCTATGATGATTATGAAGATGAATACAAGGATCCCTATGATTTAACTCAAATAATTTATGATTTCATTCCCAAGAAGAAGAATTTTAGAGTTGGAAGACGAAAACGATTTTAATTTCCTAGTTCTCTTCTTTATGCTAATTTTTTAATGTTTAGGAGCTTATTTTATGAGTTTTTAGATTTTTTTTTCTCCCCTTTGGTTTATGGGGGTGGGGAGGTCTAGAACCTCCCATTTTGTAATTCTTGTAATTACGTTTTTTTGTTTTAATAAACCATTTTGACCTAGCAAAAAAAAATTACATTTGCCTCTTGCGAAATTGTATTCGCGAACTAGGGTGTACGCCATAAAGGTTCGCCTCTTTCTCTTTTGTCATTTTTCTCTGATTATTTTCTGTAAAATTCATTATCTCTGCTAGAGTCTCGCAAATCATCATATTTTATCTGAATTTCGCAATCTCAATTTTTCCATTCAATCAAATGTATTTTTGAGAATTTTGCTTATTGCGAGAGTATCGCAACAACTTAATCATTCATACATTTTTTTTATTACCTTTTTCATCCTCTGCTTCTTTATTATTTTCTTCTACCGCTTCCTTAGTAGTGGTATGTTCATCATTTTTATTCTGAGATAGCATTAGTTTCGCAACATCTCTTCTCCTTTCCTTTCGATTGCATCCACCATCAACCTCTCACTTCTTTGTGTATCTTTGATTTTGTGTCGCCAGTTTTCCTTCTTGTTTGCTCTTCCTTCGCAAGATTCTATCTCAGTTGTGTAACACCTCTTTCCTTCAACCCAATCTCCCTTTATGATTCGTACACCACTGGGGTGAGGGAATTTGATGCACTGGTGGAAAGTTGAAGCTACACGTAGAATCCCATGTAGCCAAGGTCGACCAATTAACGCATTGTAGGGTGATTCTACATCAACGACACAGAATAAGATTTCGGAAGATATTCCCTTCAATGGAATTCGCATAGTAACCTCCCCTTTAGGCTTGTTAGCAGTACCATTAAAACCATATATCTTATATGTTGATGGTATAAGATCATCATCTCTTCCACCCATGGTTTTATAGGTATGATAAAATAAGATGTTCACAGAGCTTCCAGTATCGATTAGAATTCTATTTATTTCCCATGAATCTTCAGCTTCATCATCCTCATCTTCTTTCGGTTTTGGATTAATTTCTAATTTTACTACCAATGGATTGTCATGCACCTCTTCTCCTTCGGGAATTTCTTTTGCGGTAAAAGAAATGATCTGTTTCTGTCATTCCTCTAGTGGCGAGATTTTCGCAATATTCATAATTTCACTTCCATCATTATCTCTTGCAAACACTCTACTCAAAACATTATCATGAAAATCTTCAATTGTCTTATATGAATGTACGATAGAGTGACAAAATAGATTTTTTGCTTTTGCACCAACTTCTATGAAGAATGTTTCTTTCTTTTTTATCGTATTCACTTTGTGATGCTCTGGTGGTGGTGGCAGTGGTTGATATTGTGGATGCCCTACCAGAAAGTCGTTTAGTTTTCCTTGATCTATCATTCTCAAAATAATTCTTTTTACATTTCTGCAATCATTTGTTGTATGTCCATGAAAATGATGATAAGAACAAAACTCATGGCTTCTGTGATTTGGAGGTGGTTTTGTTCCCATGTTCCATGGTGTTGGTATATTTTCCATCAAGATTATAGCTTCCCATATCTTCTCCACACTTACATTTAGAGGTGGCATCTTGATTTCTTCCCATACTACCTTGTGACCTCCTTGTCCTCTATTATAGTTTTGTCTTTGACTTCCATAAGTTTCTTGCGGTTGATCGAGTCTTTGAATCTTGTTATTTCCACCACGATTGTAGAAATTTCTTTCTTTTTCATACTCTTCTTGATCTCGGCTTCCCATAGCCACCAATTTCTGTTGATTGTTACTTGTCACCTTCTCTTGTTGTACTTGCGAAGTATTCACCACTGTGTTTATTAGCTTGGGTAATAAGCTTGCATTCGCTGTTTGTGAGCTGGTGTTCGCAACTGGATATGATTCCATTTTATTTTGCCTTTCCTCTAGAGAAATGTATTCTTCTTGAAGTTCTCGCAATTCAGTCATTGTGATCGTATTCTTGACTCTGAAAATTTGGACATATAATAGGTTTGTTGCAAACATAGCATTGATAAATGATAATATAAGATATCTCTCATCTACACGGCCAGCTATTTCGCTACACATAGTTCTCCATCTTTTAGTCAGGTGTTTCAAACTTTCGCCAATCCTTTGTTTTAATCCAAACACATCTTCTGTACCAGGTCGCGAGGAATTATTACTTATATATGCCCCCAAGAATGTAGTCTGCAAATGATTGAAGGAGGTTATTTTGTTCTTTGGTAGACCTTCAAACCATTTTAACGCCTCTCCTGTTAAGCTGGATGCGAAATATTTGCACAATACGACATCATGATTTTCCCATTGTAACATGCACCTCACATAGGATTTAATGTGTTGAATTGCACAAGTTGTTCCATCAAAAATGCTGGTTAATGCGGGCAAATTGCATTTCGTTGGTCTTCCTCCTAATTGTACTTCCCTTGTAAATGGAGTTTTCGCAGCTTCTTCTATTTCTTCATCCAATTGTCTTCTGCCTACTTCTCCTCTATTATTTAGCATTCCTCTCATTTCTTCTAATTCTTTCAAGATTTGTTTATTTACACCTGAATCTTGATCCATTGTTATTTTTAATTTCGCCTCTCTTCTTCTGCGTTCATGTCTATCTTCTCTCGCGAAATTTTGCATTTCTTCTTCATTATCCTCGTCTCGTCTTCTTCTGCGATTCTCTTCCTCATCTCTATCTTGAATTCGCATATGATGATGCCTTTCATTTTCCCCTCCATGATTTTGTTCATTTCTTATCAATTCAATTTGCTGTCTTTCAGCCATCCTCTTTACTCTATCATACTCCTCATTGAGATTACCGTTATTCCGGTTTTGTGTACGCCTTCTTCTCGATTTTCGTGATTGTTCTGGCGAATTGTCTCCTGAAGCTCTTGTTCTTCCATTTCTGGTCTCAATCTTTCACGTTCGCAGATTAAACGTGCTTGTTCAGCATAATGTCTTTCAATTTCTTTTTCAATTGTCTGTTGATTTCTTTGAATTTCTCTCTCATGTAAAATTCATCTTCCTTCCTCTCGATTTCCTTCGCCATCTTGGTCATTTCGTCCCTGATGTTGTCCGTTCTCTTGATTTCCACCATTTTGTCCATCATCAAAAGTTTCATTTTGTGGAACGTAACGATCATCAGCTCTTTCTCTATTTTCGCGATATTCTTCATTAGGATTTGATATTTATTCTTGAATATTGTTTCTAGCATTGATTGTGGGTGAGTTTCGCCTCGTTTCTCTTCTAGTCGATCTTGAATATGATTTTGTAATACTTCTCGATCTTCTATTCTATAGTCTTATATTCTCCATCCTTAATTCGTGATTTTTCCTTGTTAAATTTGCACGTTCTTCTGCCTCAGATCTTCTTTCTTCATGTATTCTTCGTCTCAACGTTTCTAACGCTCCAATTTCCTCATCTCCATGAATTATTCCTTCATCTGCTTCTTGATTTCTCTCTTCCTGTCTATAATTTCTGTTTTGTTGCTCTTCTTCTACTTCTTCTGTCGAATTTGATTGCCAAGTGTGTATGCTCACCCTATCATAATCTGTATTCCTCCCTTGAACTAGTGTTTGTTGAATTGGTGGTTGAATTTGATTTTCTCTATTACTTCTCATTCTAGTAGATTCTCCCATTTCACTTCTTTCTCTTCCAGCAATTCTCTTGCTTCTTCTAACAGTAGTCGGTTGTTCGGATGTATTTCTTCTTCTAGCCATTTCTTCAATGTTAACAATATTGCAAGAAATTATGGAAAATTCTTAATCAATCAATCTAAATTTTCACAAATCTCAATATTAATTTTCAGCTTTTTCTAGAATAATCTTCAATGCTTCCCTTTTTCTAGCGCCATTAAGATGTAGGATCAGAATCTCGCAACGATAATATTTCAGCGAAATTATCAACAACACAATACAACAGCGTCGCAGAACAATTTCAGGAAGAATAAAATAAATGACGTCAGCTAAGATCACGAGAAAGATATGACAGTCCTGCGAAAATTAGAGAGCTTGCGAAATTAACATTTGTAAGGTTGCGAGAATGTCGCAGACAATACCCGAAAATGAAGGACAGATTAGCTGTCATCCACTATGTATTTCCTTATAAATAGTCGTTCAAGTTGTAAAGAGAGGGAGAGATCTTTTTGAGTATGAAACGAATAAATAGGAGAGAGAGAAAGTCTAGAGAAGAGATCATTCTTGATTTCTTTATCTTTTCTTGTAAGAACATTCAAAGATTGATCAATAAAATTAAGAGTGTAAACCTAAAAATGAGTTGATTAATAATGAAATCATATGAGGGGTGTAGTGTAGGATTTCCTGCAACTACAAGTGAAGATCAAATTTGAATGTTCTCTAAAAATCCTTGAAAACTCTAAAAAAACTCGGAAAACTCTAAAAGGCCCTAAAATATCTAAAGAGCTCTGAAAAATCTAAGGAGCTCTTAAAAACTCTAAAAATATTTATGTTATTTACATTTCGTATCACTATTATCTACTAGCCAGGGGATTCGTTAAAGCCAACTGAAAGTAGCACTATTATCTACTATCCAGGGGATTCGTTAAAGCCAACTGAAAGTAACTTAATTCTTTATAAAGAATGATACTAACAAAATACCCTACAATAATGAAGATTATCTTTGAATGTTTCCTAAAATCCCGAAAAACACTAAAGAGCCCTGAAAGAGCTCTGAGAAACTCTAAAAATCTCAGGAAGACTCCAAAAATCTTTGAAAAGCTTAAAATTTAATTATACTCTGTTGCACGGGGATCTACAAGCCAGGAGATTCGTTAAAGAATGATAATAAAAAATCCCTACAATAGTGAAGATCAACTTTGAATGACTTCAAAAAGGCCTTGAAAACTCTAAAAGAACCCTGAAAACTCTAAAAACCCTAAAATATCTAAAGAGCTCTGAAAAACTCTAAAAAGCTCTAAGTTAATTACATTTCGTAGCACTAGTATCTACTAGCCATGGGATTCTTTAAATCCAACTGAAAGTAACTTAATTATTTATAAAGAATGATACTAACAAAATTCCCTACAATGATGAAGATTATCTTTGAATGTTTCCTTAAAACCCTAAAACACTAAAGAGCCCTGAAAGAGCTCTGAGAAACTCTAAAAAGCTCAGGAAGACTCCAAAAAGCTTTGAAAAGCTTAAATTATTATACTCCGTAGCACTGGAATCTACAAGCTAGGATATTCTTTAAAATATGATAATAACAAATCCCTACAATAGTGAAGATCAACTTTGAATGTTCTCAAAAAAGCCTTGAAAACTCTAAAAAAACTGAAAACTCTAAAAATCCCTAAAATATCTAAAGAGGTCTGGAAAACTATAAAAAGCTCTTAGTTAATTACATTTCGTACCACTAGTATCTACTAGCCAGGGGATTCGTTAAAGCCACATGAAAGTAACTTAATTCTTTATAAAGAATGATACTAACAAAATACCCTACAGTAATGAAGATTATCTTTGAATGTTTCCTAAAATCCCGAAAAACACTAAAGAGCCCTGAAAGAGCTCTGAGAAACTCTAAAAATCTCAGGAAGACTCCAAAAATCTTTGAAAAGCTTAAAATATAATTATACTTTGTTGCACGGGGATCTACAAGCTAGGAGTTTCGTTAAAGAATGATAATAACAAATCCCTACAATAGTGAAGATCAACATTGAATGTTCTCAAAAAATCCTTGAAAACTCTAAAAAAAACCCTAAAAACTCTAAAAATCCCTAAAATATCAAAAGAGCTCTGAAAAACTCTAAAAAGCTCTAAGTTAATTACATTTCGTTGCACTAGTATCTACTAGCCAGGGGATTCGTTAAAGCCAACTGAAAGTAACTTAGCTCTTTATAAAGAATGATACTAACAAAATTCCCTACAATAATGAAGATTATCTTTGAATGTTTCCTAAAATCACGAAAGAGCCCTGAAAGAGCTCTGAGAAACTCTAAAAAGCTCAGGAAGACTCCAAAAAGCTTTGAAAAGCTTAAATTTAATTATACTCCGTAGCACTGGGGTGTACAAGCTACGAGATTCGTTAAAGAATGATAATAACAAATCCCTACAATATTGAAGATCAACTTTGAATGTTTTCTAAAAAGCCTTGAAAACTCTAAAAAACCCTAAAAACTCTAAAAATCCTAGAATATCTAAAGTGCTCTATAAAATCTAAAGAGCTCTGAAAAACTCTAAAAAGCTCTAAGTTAATTACACTTCGTAACAATAGTATCTATTAGCAAGGGGATTCATTAAACCCAACTGAAAGTAACTTAATTCTTTATAAAGAATGATACTAAAAAAATTCCCTACAATAGTGAAGATTATCTTTGAATGTTTTTTAAAAACCCAAAAAACACTAAAGAGCCCTGAAAGAGCTCTGTGAAACT
Organism: Papaver somniferum; assembly: GCF_003573695.1. Taxonomy (NCBI): domain Eukaryota; kingdom Viridiplantae; phylum Streptophyta; class Magnoliopsida; order Ranunculales; family Papaveraceae; genus Papaver; species Papaver somniferum. The sequence goes on along the minus strand of NC_039364.1, from coordinate 175,502,761 downwards.
TTAAAGAGCTCTGAAAAACTCTAAAAATCTCTAAGTTAATTACATTTCGTTGCACTAGTATCTACTAGCCATGGGATTCTATAAATCCAACTGAAAGTAACTTAATTCTTTATAAAGAATGATACTAACAAAATTCCTTACAATAATGAAGATTATCTTTGAATGTTTCCTTAAAACCCTAAAAACACTAAAGAGCCCTGAAAGAGCTCTGAGAAACTCTAAAAAGCTCAGGAAGACTCCAAAAAGCTTTGAAAAGCTTAAATTATATTATACTCCGTAGCACTGGGATCTACAAGCTAGGATATTCTTTAAATAATGTTAATAACAAATCCCTAAAATAGTGAAGATCAACTTTGAATGTTCTCAAAAAAGCCTTGAAAACTCTAAAAAAACCCTGAAAACTCTAAAAAGCCCTAAAATATCTAAAGAGCTCTGAAAAACTATAGAAAGCTCTAAGTTAATTACATTTCGTACCACTAGTATCTACTAGCCAGGGGATTCGTTAAAGCCACATGAAAGTAACTTAATTCTTTATAAAGAATGATACTAACAAAATACCCTACAGTAATGAAGATTATCTTTGAATGTTTCCTAAAATCCCGAAAAACACTAAAGAGCCTTGAAAGAGCTCTGAGAAACTCTAAAAATCTCAGGAAGACTCCAAAAATCTTTGAAAAGCTTAAAATATAATTATACTTTGTTGCACGGGGATCTACAAGCTAGGAGTTTCGTTAAAGAATGATAATAACAAATCCCTACAATAGTGAAGATCAACATTGAATGTTCTCAAAAAATCCTCGAAAACTCTAAAAAAAACCCTAAAAACTCTAAAAATCCCTAAAATATCAAAAGAGCTCTGAAAAACTCTAAAAAGCTCTAAGTTAATTACATTTCGTTGCACTAGTATCTACTAGCCAGGGGATTCGTTAAAGCCAACTGAAAGTAACTTAGCTCTTTATAAAGAATGATACTAACAAAATTCCCTACAATAATGAAGATTATCTTTGAATGTTTCCTAAAATCACGAAAGAGCCCTGAAAGAGCTCTGAGAAACTCTAAAAAGCTCAGGAAGACTCCAATAAGCTTTGAAAAGCTTAAATTTAATTATACTCCGTAGCACTGGGGTGTACAAGCTACGAGATTCGTTAAAGAATGATAATAACAAATCCCTACATTATTGAAGATCAACTTTGAATGTTTTCTAAAAAGCCTTGAAAACTCTAAAAAATCCTAAAAACTCTAAAAATCCTAGAATATCTAAAGTGCTCTATAAAATCTAAAGAGCTCTGAAAAACTCTAAAAAGCTCTAAGTTAATTACACTTCGTAACAATAGTATCTATTAGCAAGGGGATTCATTAAACCCAACTGAAAGTAACTTAATTCTTTATAAAGAATGATACTAAAAAAATTCCCTACAATAGTGAAGATTATCTTTGAATGTTTTTTAAAAACCCAAAAAACACTAAAGAGCCCTGAAAGAGCTCTGTGAAACTTTAAAGAGCTCTGAAAAACTCTAAAAATCTCTAAGTTAATTACATTTCGTTGCACTAGTATCTACTAGCCATGGGATTCTTTAAATCCAACTGAAAGTAACTTAATTCTTTATAAAGAATGATACTAACAAAATTCCTTAGAATAATGAAGATTATCTTTGAATGTTTCCTTAAAACCCTAAAAACACTAAAGAGCCCTGAAAGAGCTCTGAGAAACTCTAAAAAGCTCAGGAAGACTCCAAAAAGCTTTGAAAAGCTTAAATTATATTATACTCCGTAGCACTGGGATCTACAAGCTAGGATATTCTTTAAATAATGTTAATAACAAATCCCTAAAATAGTGAAGATCAACTTTGAATGTTCTCAAAAAAGCCTTGAAAACTCTAAAAAAACCCTGAAAACTCTAAAAAGCCCTAAAATATCTAAAGAGCTCTGAAAAACTATAAAAAGCTCTAAGTTAATTACATTTCGTACCACTAGTATCTACTAGCCAGGGGATTCGTTAAAGCCACATCAAAGTAACTTAATTCTTTATAAAGAATGATACTAACAAAATACCCTACAATAATGAAGATTATCTTTGAATGATTCCTAAAATCCCTAAAAACACTAAAGAGCCCTGAAAGAGCTCTGGGAAACTCTAAAAATCTCAGGAAGACTCCAAAAATCTTTGAAAAGCTTAAAATTTAATTATACTCTGTTGCACGGGGATCTACAAGCTAGGAGTTTCGTTAAAGAATGATAAAAACAAATCCCTACAATAGTGAAGATCAACATTGAATGTTCTCAAAAAAGCCTTGAAAACTCTATAAAAAAAAAACCTGAAAACTCTAAAAATCCCTAAAATATCTAAAGAGCTCTGAAAAACTCTAAAAAGCTCTAAGTTAATTACATTTCGTTGCACTAGTATCTATTAGACAGGGGATTCGTCAAAGCCAACTGAAAGTAACTTAATTCTTTATAGAGAATGATACTAACAAAATTCCCTATAATAATGAAGATTATCTTTGAATATTTCCTAAAAACACTAACTATCCCTGAAAGAGCTCTGAGAAACTCTAAAAAGCTCACGAAGACTCCAAAAAGCTTTGAAAAGCTTAAATTTAATTATACTCCGTTACACTGGGATGTACAAGCTACGAGATTCGTTAAATAATGATAATAACAAATCCCTACAATAGTGAAGATCAACTTTCAATGTTTTCTAAAAAGCCTTGAAAACTCTAAAAAACCCTGAAAACTCTGAATATCCTAAAATATCTAAAGTGCTCTGAAAAACTCTAAAAAGCTCTAAGTTAATTACATTTCGTAGCAGTAGTATCTATAAGCCAGGCGATTCGCTAAAGCCAACTGAAAGTAACTTAATTCTTTATAAAGAATGATTCTAACAAAATTCCATACATAGTGAAGATTATCTTTGAATGTTTCTTAAAAACCAAAAAACACTAAAGAGCCCTGAAAGTGCTCTGTGAAACTCTAAAAAGCTCAGGAAAACTCTAAAAAGCTTTAACAAGCTTAAATTTAATTATACTCCGTAGCACTGGGATCTACAAGCTACGAGATTCGTTAAAGAATGATAATAACAAATCCCTACAATTGTGAAGATCAACTTTGAATGTTCTCTAAAAAGCCTTTAAAACTCTTAAAAAATCCTGAAAACTCTAAAAAGCCTAAAATATCTAAAGAGCTCTGAAAACTCTAAAAAGCTCTAAGTTAATTACATTTTGTAGCAGTAGTATCTACTATCCAGGGGATTCGTTAAAGCCAACTGAAGGTAACTTAATTCTTTATAAAGAATGATACTAACAAAATTCCCTACAATAATGAAGATTATCTTTGAATGTTTCCTAAAAACCCTACAAACACTAAAGAATCCTGAAAGAGCTTTGAGAACTCTAAAAAGCTCAGTAAGACTCCAAAAATCTTTGAAAAGCTTAAAATTTAATTATACTCCGTTGCACTGGGATCTACAAGCTAGGAGTTTCGTTAAAGAATGATAATAACAAATCCCTACAATAGTGAAGATCAACATTGAATGTTCTCAAAAAATCCTTGAAAACTCTAAAAAAAACCCTAAAAACTCTAAAAATCCCTAAAATATCAAAAGAGCTCTGAAAAACTCTAAAAAGCTCTAAGTTAATTACATTTCGTTGCACTAGTATCTACTAGCCAGGGGATTCTTTAAACCCAACTGAAAGTAACTTAATTCTTTATAAAGAATGATACTAAAAAAATTCCCTACAATAATGAAGATTATCTTCGAATGTTTCCTAAAAACACTAAAGAGCTCTGAGAAACTCTAAAAAGCTCAGGAAGACTCCAAAAACCTTTGAAAAGATTAAATTTAATCATACTTCGTAGCACTGGGATCTACGAGCTAGGAGATTCGTTAAAGAATGATAATAACAAATCCCTACAATAGTGAAGATCAACTTTGAATGTTCTCAAAAAAGCCTTGAAAACTCTAAAAAACCTGAAAACTCTAAAAAGCCCTAATATATCTAAAGAGGTCTGAAAAACTATAAAAAGCTCTAAGTTAATTACATTTCGTAGCACTAATATCTACTAGCCAAGGGATTCGTTAAAGCCAACTGAAAGTAACTTAATTCTTTATAAATAATGATACTAACAAAATAACCTACAATAATGAAGATTATCTTTGAATGTTTCCTAAAATCCCTAAAAACACTAAAGAGCCCTGAAAGAGCTCTGAAAAACTCTAAAAATCTCAGTAAGACTCCAAAAATCTTTGAAAAGCTTAAAATTCAATTATACTCTGTTGCACTGGGATCTACAAGTTAGGAGTTTCGTTAAAGAATGATAATAACAAATCCCTACAATAGTGAAGATCAACTTTGAATGTTCTCTAAAAAAGCCTTGAAAACTCTAAAAAACCCTGAATTTTTTTTTGCTAGGTCAAAATGGTTTATTAAAGCAAAAAAACGTAATTACAAGAATTACAAAACGGGAGGCTCTAGTCCTCCCTACCCCCCATAAATTAAAGGGGCATAAAACTCTAAAAACTCATAAAATAAGCTCCTAAACATTAAAAATTAACATAAAGAAGAGAACTAGGAAATTAAAAACGTTTTCGCCTTCCAACTCTAAAATTCTTCTTCTTGGGAATGAGATCATCAATTATTTGAGTCAAATCATAGGGCTCCTTGTATTCATCTTCATAATCATCATAGCCATAATCCTCTTCATTTTCCTCTGAAGCATAATTACCACCCGGAACAAGCTTAATAGGAGATTGAGTTTTCTTCTTAGTTGACATTCTATCCATTTGCTCCTTTTTTTTCCTTGAAATAATCTTGTCTAAAGGCTGGATCTCTAATGAATTTAGCACGCACTTCATCAATCTGAATAGTTCTTTCCTCCTCTAGTTCCTCCATAGACAAAATATTACTCATATCAAAAACATTTTCCTCCAACCCTTCTTGAATATCCTTCTTATGCTCACGGCTTGGACTTTCCTCATTAGACTTTGAATTCACATCCATGATCTTGGCAGCTTGCTTGGCCACTTTTCTAGCTTGCTTCCTGGCTAGAATATCTGCATCAACTTCACCCCAATCTTTCGAACCCATACTATTATCTGAGTCACTGGAATCATCTTGTTCCTCCTCCACCAAAACCTCACTAGTATCATTAGCAAGGCCTAACTCAGACTCTAGGGCACCATACTTGTTATTTACCACTAATTTTGTTTGAAAAATCTCATTCACAAAAGGAGTTTCATAATATTTAATATTAAAAGGAGTACCTTTGTTTGGAGAGCACTTACTCTATACTGTTTTCCAATCCTATTTAGATGACCCTTTCTTAGAATTAGAAGCAGAAGTACAATTCCAAACTGAGATAGACCCTGGTATAGTCACGGCCTGAATATCAGTTTGCTTGGATTTACTCTTGGTCACAGATTCATGCTTTGAAGAAGTATCCAAATCAGTCACGACCTGAATATGAGTTGTTGTTGTTTGCTTGGATACAGACTTAACATATGCATGGTCTGCATGAGAAAAATTTGTACGTTCAGCAAACTCCAAATCCTTGTTGTACACGGACTGTCTATCCACTGATTTGGTTTGTGTAGAATTCTGTTTGGTCACAAACTTCTCTTTCAAATCGGATATTGTCCCAGACTTGGACAAGTTTCCCATAGAATCCTGATTTTTCAGAGCTCTGAAAAACTATAAAAAGCTCTAAGTTAATTACATTTCGTAGCACTAGTATCTACTAGCCAGGGGATTCATTAAAGCCAACTGAAAGTTACTTAATTCTTTATAAAGAATTATACTAACAAAATACCCCACAATAATGAAGATTATCTTTGAATGTTTCCTAAAATCCCTAAAAACAATAAAGAGCCCTGAAAGAGCTCTGAGAAACTCTAAAAATCTCAGGAAGACTCCAAAAATCTTTGAAAATCTTAAAATTTAATTATACTCTTTTGCGTTGGGATCTACAAGCTAGGAGATTCGTTAAAGAATGATAATAACAAATCCCTACAATAGTGAAGATCAACTTTGAATGTTCTCAAAAATGTCTTGAAAACTCTAAAAAAACCCTGAAAACTGTAAAAATCCCTAAAATATCTAAAGAGCTCTGAAAAACTCTAAAAAGCTCTAAGTTAATTACATTTTGTTGCACTAGTATCTAGCCAGGGGATTCGTTAAAGCCAACTGAAAGTAACTTAATTCTTTACAAATCCCTACAATAGTGAAGATCAAAAAGCCTTGAAAACTCTAAAAAGCCTAAAATATCTAAAGTTGTTAGATCATTGCTCGGTTGAACCCACCAAGAGTTGGTATGTCAAGTTTGGTTGTCATATTTTAGTGAACCAAAACTCATGTTAAGATTCGCTTGATTATGTACTAGAGTTAAACTTCGTATGGGTTAGCTTGAAAGCATTAGGATATGAGACATTACAAGTATTGCGAAGTCTTGAAGATGTAAAGAAGCGAGGAGCTACAACAACTACAAGCATCCTTCCACTTGAGGTTAGTGATATTTGACTTGAACTGTTTCATTCCCTAACGTATCTTTCAAGTCGTGCATATTGAAAACATAACTGTGAAGCATGTTTGAACTCTAAATAGACATAGTATTAAGGAATACAAAACGAGGTTTATTGCTTAACCATAAACTTTGTAGATAAGACATCGCCATAATCATTTGAATGCTATTGTGATTATGTATGGGTATAAGGTGAGGATTTCATCCTAGGGAACAATGTTTACATGTGTTCTAAGGAAGTAAGTTCATAAACTTGTTTTGTGAACCGAAAAGGAAATTGCCAGGTGTTATTGGTTTTTTTATGTGAGGAACCGATCCTAGTATCTAGTCAACCATATCTTTGGTAAGCTAGTGTGAGTATGCGTAGTACTCACATGGAGGTATAACCGAAACTTGTTTTGGTAGAACCGTAAACCCATGATTGTGATTGAAAGTTGGTTTGATCAATGACATAGTTCTTTAAAGTCAGATAAACCAATTCTAAACTTGTTTGAAAGTGTGGAAAATCGGTTTCAAGATTGTAAGTGTGAAAGAGAACTTACAAAGTAAAGATGTCGACAAACTTTGAACACGTGATGAGAAAGTTTATTTCTATAATTGTTCAAATATATTCCTCAAAGGCTAAATGGAAGAGAATCCCAGAATCGAAACATAAGTAAGTTAAGAATCTTTTAATTGAGGTTATTAATTTATCTTGGTAGGAAATTATGGAATTAGTAATGTGCATTTACTAATTAGATTTTCCGAGAGATTTCAATTATATTTTTGGACAGAGCATTTCCAGGAATTATGAAAACCGAATCTGTGCATTTATGAATATCTTGAGAATATTTTCGGTTTTGGAAATTCCTTGGTGTCCAAACTTCCCTGTCTATAAATACACGAAGTTTGCCTTTCTAGTAAACTAATCCTTCGTAACAATTTGACTTCCTCTTTTGTCATTGTTACTGGTGTAGCCTCCTATTGGAGAGGAGAGTAATCTAATTAGGTGAAATCTCTTACGGCCGCTCGTTTTAAAGTCTTCTTTGGGATTGAGAATCTCTAGCACGACCCATTGGTGGGAAACTAGATAATTGCGGTTTATCTTTGTTTTTATTCGATTGATTTGATTGACTAACGGTGGTTGAAATCTGGTTGCACCTAGTTTGTTTATTCTTGAGAATCTTTTCTTCTGATATATGATTCACTCAAACTAGATCAGAGTTTCGACAGAGATCTTTAGACTGTTGTTAGTTCTAAAGACGATCTTGTCATAATCCATTGTTAACAGACTCTGTTCTGTGCGTGATTGATCACAAGAGATTTAAGTGATTGTGTGCAGGTGTTTATTGAAGATTTAAGAAGATTTGAAGACAAATAAGATATTGAACATCTGACTTGGGTTTTATAATCTTTGGTGTGCACAATACTTGTTTGGGAAAAGAGGATCCAATTAATAATCGGTTTATCCTTGTGGTAGATTGGATTGATTAATTAAGTAGATCGGCATCAACACGGTTCCTTTGGGATTGAATGTGTTTTTGGTTTAATCTTAACCGATTACCTTTTGGGTGATTGAATATAACATAGATCTAGACCCGACGAAGGAGTTTATGTTGAGGTAAACGGAAGAGCCTTTGTTTGACTCATATCACTTGGTTGAAGAGAGTTTCTACCAAACAGATTTCTTGTTCCTTTAATGTTTGGAATATGAACCAAAGGGATTGTTCCAAGTACGTGACTTATTCATAAGTTGGAGGCGTGAGAATACAGACGGAACTAGGTATACTATAGAGTTAGGTACTTGGTCTCAACTATACGAAGTTAGAAGTAATTTTGTGTAGCGGCTTAATCCCGAGAGTATTCAATTCTGGACTAGGTACCGGGGTTTTTCTGCATTTGCAGTTTTCCTCGTCAACAAAATCTTGCTGTGTCGTTTACTTTTATTTTCCGCATTATAATTGTTTTATTATAATTAAAGTAAATCACACAAACGTTAATATCCTATTTACTTGATAATAAATCATATTGTGTTTGGTTAAGTCTGAACCCTTATACCAAGTAAACACACTTTGTTGTCGTATTATCTCGATCTCGTATCCATAGACAATCACACGAAGTGTGAACCGATTAGTTGGATTGTCTCGATCTCGTATCCATAGACAATCACTTTCGGGGAAAGGACTTATAGGTCGGAAAAGTTTTAGCTTGAGGTATATTTGGGTACCCTCGCCTTTTCAATTGGTATCAGAGCAGGCAAACACGAAAAGATCTAACAATCTATGTTTAGTGTGATCCAACCTATAAGAATGAATCCAAAGGATGATTTAATTAACGTAAGTCAAGATAATGAGAATAAGATCTCAAGGAAAACAAATGGACACTGGTCTCAAAAGTATTTTCGAAAATCAAAGAAAAAGTCTATGACTAATAATTTGATTACGAATCAGATTCCTGATCAAAAGGGAGTGAGTTCGGAACTCAAGAAACATGGATTGGATTCGTCTCCACATCCTTGTGAGAAATCTTCTGAAAAGAGATTCGATTAACTCGTTTTTCCGAGTTATGAATTTGTTAAAATGATGAAAAGCTTTTTCAAACATATTGAAAGATTTCAAAAAAGGGTAAATCCGTTGACAGTCTAGATGATGTCCTAGAACTTGTTGTTCAATTAAATGTAAGAATATGTGAAGGAAATCGAGAAACACTTAGTTTTCAAAATAATCTAATAGATTATGAGGAACAAAAATTGGCTTTATGCAATGAAGTTCATCAACATACTATAGAGTGCGAAAATCTTACTCATTCGCTAGAATACTCATAGATAAGGAATAAGGTCCTTATCGAGAAACTTCTTACAGTTACCTTCCAAGAGGTATATATGAAAAAATGTTTAGAGAAACATATTCAACAAGTAATGAAAACCTTAAGAGGACATATAGAACGTCTTGAGCAAGAGACGTTAGCAAACTGTCGATTGGCAGATCTAGACATTATTGGTCCAATTCTCTTATTAAGGATATTGTATCTCACAATTCTCTTAACAAAGAGGATGGGTTTAGAACCCACGAAGAAGAACATAATTATGTTCAAGAAGGATAAAGATCTCCTCCTGAAGTGTATGATGAGGATTATCCTCATCCCGGTGCTTAATCGCATTGGAGTGTGCATCCTTACTTACCCAATCTTCGGATGTAAGGAAACACACATACCTTGGCAATTGATATCCATCTAATATCTCTTATACAACATAGAGAGATTACACAATCTACCTTAAAGATATTGATCATCTCTTTGGTAGAAAGGTTGTCTTACAACAACTTGTGTAAAAGGGATAAGCTAGTATCTTTTGATACCGATTTTTGGAGATATTCTCTTTAAAAAATATTGTGTTGCTAAAACACATTAGATGCGAAAATCTTTTTCAAATCTTGTCAGAATTATTTAAGGCTGATATCTAAATTAGGAATGTGTTTATGGTATTCCGTGTATTAGTACTCAAAGTGTCAGAGAACTTATACAAAAGTATGAAATCTCAAACCAGATCTCAAGCACGACATCTAAAAGCCTTGAGAGGAATGACTTCTAAGGATAATTTACATCTTGATAATACCTTCAAGAAATCTGGTTGTGAAAGCATCGATAATGAAAAGGATGATATGACTCATCTTCTTTTCCAAAACAGTTTGGATACTAAGGTTGATATTATCAATCTTCGACAAGTCCTCCTCAGTACCATCGAAACTCATCATAGACAAGCAGCATTACTAAGAACTGGTATCCGTAACCAAAGAAAACTGATTAAGCTTGGAATCGGTAATAGGGAGTATGCAAGAAATATTAATCGAAAGGTTAATGCTTTAGCCTGTGAACATAACCAAGGTACTGTGTGCAGAATCCGAGATATCAATCGAGATGTTGTGGATGAAGATCCTGAAAATTTTGAGGAAATTGAGGATGACCTGTGAAGTTCTGTCAACAGGTCATTGGGGATTAAGTTATTTGCTGTATTACTTAATCCAGTATAATAGACATCAATTTGTGATTTCTTTCATTGATTGTATTGGTCTATTATGAATAAAATTATTTGTTTTGAGTAATTTTCTTGTGATAATTTTTGGTTTACATAGCTTGTGCTTTATTGCTTTATCTTATTGCTGTGTATGATTATGAGATGTATGTTTTCGGTTTTACTACCTTAATATTCGATCTCATATGTGTGAACCCTCATGGTTTGAGTGACTTTTTGATTTAGCGAGATTAAGTTCTAGCCCTAGTAGGTAGGCTTTATCAAAGGATTATGAGGGGTTTTGTTAGAAACAGTATGTGAAAAAGTCACAATATGTTGAATCGGTTTTGGTTTAGCATAAAAGCATATGTGTTTCGACGATTTTCAACCTTTCTCTGGTAAAGGTTGAGGTGTGTTGTTATTCTTTTGTTTACGCATAAGGATGACAACGTAGGGAAATTTCGATCTCAATTCTCTCTGGATGAAGATGCTATCATATTGGAGGAATGGATGCGAAATTGAGGTAACAATCTTGTTAGTTAATTGTTTTCCTGTTTAAGAAAAGCCTGAGTTTATATTATATATGTATTGCTTTTGCTTAACGAAATTTAGGTGCAATTGATTTCTATTCCATTATGTGTGTGTGGATGTGTTTCAATTGATTCCTATTAAGAAAAACTATTGATATCTTACTTTATTATGTGGTATTAATCGTTTAGGCTTACGAAATTGTGGTACAATTGATGTGTGTGTTGGTTCAATTGGTTCCAGTTAAGAAAAACTTTTGTCATCTTGCTTCTGTATGGTTACAATGTCTTAGGCTTACAAAAGTGTGGTACAATTGATGTGTGTGATTCAATTGGTTCCGGTTAAGAAAAACCTTTGGTATTTTGCTTTGGTATTGTATCAATGGTTTAGGCTTACAAAATTACGGTGCAATTGCGGTGCTTATAACGTCTTATGTTGATTCAATTTCTTCTGGTTGAGGTAAATAATTTTGCAAGTTGATTTATATTGGTTTGTATGAATTATTTATGGCTTAACGAAATAATATGTATACGAGATGAGTTGTTTAGTCCAATTCGATTCCGGATAAGAAACTAAGTTAATTATGATCTTAGTTTGTCTTATCAAAGTGAGGTTTCGGTTATTCAAGTCTAATCGAATGCCTAAAAAAAGAAATACTAGTTAACTAACCTAGTATTTGGTTTGTTTGAAATTGAAAGGTCTAAGTATATGGATAATTAGAACCGGTGAGAAAAATGGAGTTTATACTTTATTTTGGTCTTATCGAATTAAGCCGTTGTTCTTGGACAATCGGTTTAGCAAAGTAACTAATGTGATTAGTCATTTTGGTTTGCTAAACTAAATGGGAAAAATTGTTTCGGGCAATTGTTTCCTTGGTAACATATCAAAATAAAACTACTTGTAGTTTCGGTTTTGATATTGGTTATCAGAACGTGATGTCTGGAACCCTCGTGCCTAACTCTACAGGTTTGCAAGTTTATTCTGAGATTTGTAAGATTCTTTTCGTGTTGTCCTTTATTTTTTTTGTTTCTTTGTCATTTTTGTGACAAAAAGGGGGAGAAATATATGGAGTAAACAGGTGATACTGGCGTTGATTTTATCTTACTTGGTATATATCAATTGGTATCGCTAGGGAAAGAACATTGGAATGTTATATATAACGAAAGAGTGAAAGCACAGACTAAGGGGAAGTAACATGTCATATTGATTGTATAACAAAGCCGTGCGGATTGAATATCTACCTATCTTACTTAGGGGGAGTATTTGCTTTGTTATTATGATGTCAACAACGACATTTTCAAGGATTGAATGTAAGCAGGTTATTGTGCTGTTGAATCGGTAATCAAGAGGATTGTAATGAATTCTTGTAATTTGTTTATCCATATGATGTAAGAGTTTTGTCACTAAAATTGACAAAGGGGGAGATTGTTATACGTTTTAGAGTTTTCCTCTTATGCGAAATTTTCTTTCCAAAAATTTTTGACGTTTTTTTTAGGGTTTTCATATTCCTCACGTCATTTCCTTCATCTTGGATCATCTTTTGGTGATTCAAGATGGGCGAAACTTCTGATTCTTCTAAGAATCCTAATGAGAATAAAACCGTGTCTTTTGCTGATTTGGTTAAGGGTAAAAAACCCTATATGCTTAACGATTCTGATTTACTATCTCTACCTGATGCGTCTTTGTATGAAAAGGAACCATCTTTGGATTTACCTTTAGAACTTACAGAAGAAGGCGTGAGATTTTTCAATTTAGTCTTATTGGGAGACTGAATTTTAAAGGCTTGAAACTTAATGAGGTGCAAAAAAATTGGAAGAACAATGGGGAATTGGTATTGGAAGGTGCAAACTTGTTCCTATGACAAAAGGTTTTTTCATCATCAAGTTGATATCTCAGGAAGACAAGAAACGAGTTTGGCATGGAGATTACTGGACGGTTCAACAACAAACTCTTAGGGTTTTTAACTTTTACCCTAATTTTGATCCAGAGAGGCAAAATACATCTTGCGCTTCTATTTGGGTTAGTTTCCCTTGCTTGTACATAGAATTATGGACAAAAAGGATTCTATTATCTATTGCAAAAATTCTTGGGAAGCCAATTGTTATAGATCAGAAAATTTTAGATCATGATGTTGGAAACTATGCTGATGTGCTTATTGATATTGATTTTGCTAAACCAATTCCTAAAAGAATTCGTTTGAAAGCTAATGGCAATGATTTTTGGCAATATGTTGAAGTTCAGGATTTGGAGAATATCAAGTTTTGCACACATTGTAAGTTTATGGGTCATAAATTTGAAAATTGTCTTGCTGCTCGCAAGATTTTAGGTAATGCAGTTGTGGATGGGAAACAGGTTGCTACAGTTAACAATCCAAAAAATAAAGAAGAATGGAAAATTAAGAAAACTCATGCTGAAGTTATTATCTCCCATGTAAACCATGTAGATAACATCAACAACATTGCAACAAGGGGGGGTTCTCAGTCCAGGCAAGAGTGTTCTTATGCTCTTTCAGCTGATGTTGTTGTTATTGCAGCTAGTAATGATCAGAATAAGGGTAACAGTTTTGCTTCAAATCAAGAGAAAGAAACTGTTGATAATAAACAGTTAGAGGAAGAGCTTAATAACTCTTTTATAGAATATCCTGAAGCTCATTAGGTGCAAAATGCTATTGCAGCCAAAAATATATTGTTGTACGTCAGAAAGCTGCTCTTATAACCCATGAAGTTCCGACAAAAGCAAGGCATGATGAGTACGTAACTAAAGAAAATTCCAATTCCGTGGAATTACAGGTTATCTATCCAACATCCGTGACCAACACTAACTCTGAGATGTTGTCCATGTCCCAGCAAAATACAGAGAATAATATCCAGCCCGTGAATTCTCAGGGTTTGAGTACAAATCCAAAGTCCGACTCAGTTTTGGATATTTCCGGGGGTAATTTACAACTAAGCCAGCGTCCAAGCATATGGAATGTCTTACTCAGGTCGTGACTAATTCAGCTTCTACTTCTAAGCCAGTTGATGGTTCTACTTCTAAAGAGGATTGGAAAACTGTGAAGGGTAAGAAATCACCAAACAAAGGTACTCCTTTTAAATTTACTACTTTTGAAACTCCTTTGGTGGATTATTTATACAGAACTGAAATTGCGGTGAATAACAAGTATGGTGCTCTAGCTTCTGAGTTAGGCCTTGCTAATGTTTCTAGTGATTCTTTGGTGGAGGAGGAACAAGATGATTATAGTGACTCATACATTAGTATGGGTTCAAAAGAATGGGGTGAAGTTGATGCAAATATTATAGCAAGGAAACAAGCTAAGAAAGCTGCAAAACTGTTGTCCCTAAGCTGCGATAATGATCATAACAAGTAAACAACAACCGGGTTTGATATTAATAATATTTTATCTATGGAGGAATTAGAGGAGGCAAGTAACATTGAGAATGTTGAAGTGCGTGAAAACTTTATTAGGAATCCAGCGTTTAGACAAGACTATTTCAAGGAGAAAAGGGAGCTAATGGATAGAATGACACCTAAGAAAAAATCTCAATCTCTTATTAACTTATTTCTGGTGGTAATTATGCTTCAGATGAGGATGAATACGATGATATTTATGAAGATTAATACAAGCATCCTTATGGAGAATTTGATTTAACACAAATAATTGCTGGTCTTCATTCCAAGAAGAGAAATTTTAGAGTTGGAAACAAGGGACGCAAACGATTTTAATGCTCCTAGTTTTTCTCTTTATGTTATTTATTTGTGTTTATGAGATTTTAGAGTTTTCCTTCCCTTTTGGTTTATGGGGGTGGGGAGGCCTTGAGCCTCCCATCTTGTAATTCGTGTAATTATGTTTTTTTGTTATAATAAACCATGGACTTAACAAAAAAAGGGAGATTGTTAGAGCATTGCTCGGTTGAACCCACCAAGCGTTGGTATGTCAAGTTTGGTTGTCATATTTTAGTGAACCAAAACTCATGTTAAGAGTCGCTTGATTATATACTAGAGTTAAACTTCGTATAGATTAGCTTGAAAGCATTAGGATATGAGACATTTCAAGTATTGCGAAGTCTTGAAGATGTGAAGAAGCGAGGAGCTACAACAACTACAATCATCCTTCCACTGGAGGTTAGTGATATTTGACTTGAACTGTTTCATTCCTTAACGTATCTTTCAAGTCGTGCATATTGAAAACATAACTGCGAAGCATGTTTGAACTCTAGATAGACATAATATTAAGGAATACAATACGAGGTTTATCGCTTAACCATTAAACTTTGTAGATAAGACATCGCCATAATCATTTGAATGCTATTGTGATTATGTATGGGTATAAGGTGAGGATTTCATCCTAGGGAACAATGTTCACATGTGTTCTTCGAAAGTAAGTTCATAAACTTGTTTTGTGAACCGAAAAGGAAATTTCCAGGTGTTATTGGTTTTATTATTCATTGCATATCTTATGAACAACCAATATGTGTGATAAAGTAGAACCGCTCACGACTTGTTGTGTTCTTGGTAGAACTATTCACAAAAGCCTGACTTTTGTATTGGTATAACTTTTATTAGTAAAATCGATCTTAAGTAATCACCTTGGTATGAGCGGATTGTAACTGCCAATGGAAGAGGGGAACCGATTATTGTAAGGGGTGAAGGGAACCGATCCTAGTAAGGGGTGAAGGGGAACCGATCGTTGTAAGGGTTGAAGGGGAACCGATCCTAGTAAGGGGTGCAGTGCAATAGGGAACCGATCCTTGTATGGGGTGCAACACATTTACAGAAGAAAGGGGAACCGATCCTGTGAAGGGGTGCAACACATTAAGTTGGATACCATATATATGTGGGGAACCGATCCTAGTACCTAGACAACCATATCTTTGGTAAGCTAGTGCGTAGTACTCACATGACGGTATAACCGAAACTTGTTTTGGTAGAACCGTAAACCCATGATTGTGATTGAATGTTGGTTTGATCAATCACATAGTTCTTGAAAGTCAGATGAACCAATTCTAAACTTGTTTGGAAGTGTGGCAAATCGGTTTCAAGATTGTAAGTGTGAAAGAGAACTTACAAAGTAAAGATGTCGACAAACTTTGAACACGTGGTGAGAATGTTTATTTCTATAATTGTTCAAAGATATTCCTTAAAGGCTAAATGGAAGAGAATCCGAGAATCAAAAGATAAGTAAGTTAAGAATCTTTTAATTAAGGTTATTAATTTATCTTGATAGAAAATTATGGAATTAGTAATGCGCATTTACTAATTAGATTTTCCGAGAGATTTCGATTATATTTTTGGACAGAGCATTTCAAGGAATTATGAAAACCGAATTTGTGCATTTATGAATATCTTGAGAATATTTCGGTTTTGGAAATTCCTTGGTGTCCAAACTTCCTTGTCTATAAATACACGAAGTTTGTCTTTCTAGCAAACTAATCCTTCATAACAATTTGACTTCCTCTTTTTTCATTATTACTGGTGTAGCCGCCTATCGAAGAGGAGAGTAATCCAATTAGGTGAAATCTCTTACGACCGCTCTTTTTACAGTCTTCTTTGGGATTGAGAAGCTCTAGCACGACCCGTTGGTGGGAAACTAGATAATTGCGGTTTATCTTTGTTTTCGATTGATTTGATTGACTAATGGAGGTTGAAATCTGGTTGCACCTAGTTTGTTTACTCTTGATAATATTCTCTTCTGATATAAGATTCACTCAAACTAGATCAGAGTTTCGACAAGGATCTTTAGACTGTTGTTAGTTCTAAAGACGATCTTGTGATAATCCATTGTTAACAGACTTCGTTCTGTACGTGATTGATCACGAGAGATTCAAGTGATTGTGAGCAGGTGTTTATTCAAGATTTAAGAATATTTGAAGACAAAGAAGATATTGAAGATCTGACTTGGGTTTTATAATCTTTGGTGTGCACAATACTTGTTTTGGGAAAAGAGGATCCAATTAATAATCGGTTTATCCTTGTGGTAGATTTGATTGATTAATTGAGTAGATCGGCATAAACACGGTTCCTTTGGGATTAAAGGTGTTGTTGGCTTAATTTTAACCGATTACCTTTTGGATGATTGAATATAAGATATATCTAGACCCGACGAAGGAGTTCATGTTGAGGTAAACAAAAGAGCCTTTGTTTGACTCATATCACTTGGTTGAAGAGAGTTGATACCAAACAGATTTCTTGTTCCTTTACTATTTGGAATATGAACCAAAGGGATTGTTCCAAGTACGTGACTTATTCATAAGTTGGAGGCGTGGGAATACAGACAGAACTAGGTATACTATAGAGTTAGGTACTTGGTCTCAACTATACGAAGTTAGGAGTAATTTTGTGTAGCGGCTTAATCCTGAGAGTATTAAATTCTGTACTAGGTCCCGGGATTTTTCTGCATTTGCAGTTTTCCTCGTCAACAAAATCTTGTTGTGTCATTTACTTTTATTTTCCGTGTTATAATTTTTTTATTATAATATAAGTAAATCACACAAACGTTAATATCCTATTTACTTGATAAGCAATCCTATTGTGTTTGGTTAAGTCCGAACCCTTATATCAAGTAAACACACTTTGTTGTCGTATTGTCTCGATCTCGTATCCATAGACAGTCACACGCAGTGTGAACCGATTAGTTGTATTGTCTCGATCTCGTATCCATAGACAATCACTTTCGGGGAAAGGACTTATAGGTCGGAAAAGTTTTAGCTTGAGGTATATTTGGGTACCCTCGCCTTTTCAAAAGTACTCTGAAAAATCTAAAGAGCTTTGAAAAACTCTAAAAAGCTCTAAGTTAATTACATTTCGTAGCAGTAGCATCTATTGGCCAGTGGATTCGTTAAAGCCAACTGAAAGTAACATAATTCTTATAAAGAATGATGTAGTTGCAAGAAATCCTACACTACACCCCTCATATGATTTCATTATTAATCAACTCATTTTAGGGTTTACACTCTTAATTTTATTGATTAATCTTTGAATGTTCTTACAAGAAAAGATAAAGAAAACAAGAATGATCTCTGCTCTGAACTTTCTCTCTCCTATTTACTTGTTTCCTACTCAAAAAAGATCTCCCCTCTTCTTTACAACTCGAACGACTATTTATAAGAAAATACATAGTGGATGACAGCTAATCTGTCCTTTATTTTCGGATATGGTCTGCGACATTTTCGCAACCTTACAAATGTTAATTTTGCAAACTCTCTAATATTCGCATGACTATCACATCTTTCTCGTGATCTTAGATGACGTCATTTATTTTATCATTTCTGAAACTGTTCTGCGACGTTGTTATGCTGTGTCATTGATAATTTCGTTGAAACATTGTCATTGCGAGATTCTGATCCTACAAATAATACTAACAAAATTCCCTACAATAGTGAAGATTATCTTTGAATGTTTCCTAAAAACCCAAAAAACACTAAAGAGCCCTGAAAGAGCTCTGTGAAACTCTAAAAAGCTCAGGAAAAATCCAAAAAGCTTTTAACAAGCTTAAATTTAATTATACGCTGTAGCACTGGGATCTACAAGCTACGAGATTCGTTAAAGAATGATAATAACAAATCCCTACAATTGTGAAGATCAACTTTGAATGCTCTTTAAAAAGCCTTGAAAACTCTAAAAAATCCTGAAAACTCTAAAAAGCCTAAAATATCTAAAGAGCTCTGAAAAACTCTAAAAATATCTAAGTTAATTACATTTCGTAGAAGTAGTATCTACTAACCAGGGGATTCGTTAAAGCCAACTGGAGGTAACTTAATTCTTTATAAAGAATGATACTAACAAAATTCCCTACAGTAATGAAGATTATCTTTGAATGTTTCCTAAAAACCATAAAAACACTAAAGAGCCCTGAAAAAGCTCTGAGAACTCTAAAAAGCTCAGGAAGACTCCAAAAATCTTTGAAAAGCTTAAAATTTAATTATACTCCGTTACACTGGGATCTACAAGCTAGGAGATTCGTTAAAGAATGATGATAACAAATCCCTACAATAGTGAAGATCAACTTTGAATGACCTCAAAAAAGCCTTGAAAACTCTAAAATAACCCTGAAAACTCTAAAAAGCCCTAAAGTATCTAAAGAGCTCTGAAAAACTCTAAAAAGCTCTAAGTTAATTACATTTCGTAGCATTAATATCTACTACCCATGGGATTCTTTAAACCCAACTGAAAGTAACTTAATTCTTTATAAAGAACGATACTAACAAAATTCCCTACAATAATGAAGATTATCTTTGAATGTTTCCTAAAAACCCTAAAGAGCCCTGAAAGAGCTCTGAGAAACTCTAAAAAGCTCAGGAAGACTCCAAAAAACTTTGAAAAACTTAAATTTAATTATACTCCGTAGCACTGGGATCTACAAGCTAGGAGATTCGTTAAAGAATGATAATAAAAAATCCCTACAATAGTGAAGATCAACTTTGAATGTTCTAAAAAAAGCCTTGAAAACTCTAAAAAAACCTGAAAACTCTAAAAATCCCTAAAATATCTAAAGAGCTCTGAAAAACTCTAAAAAGCTCTAAATTAATTACATTTCTTTGCACTAGTATCTACTAGCCAGGGGATTCGTTAAAGCTAACTGAAAGTAACTTAATTCTTTATAAAGAATGATACTAACAAAATTCCCTCCAATAATGAAGATTATCTTTGAATATTTCCTAAAATCCCTAAAAATACTAAAGAGACCTGAAAGAGCTTTGAGAAACTCTAAAAATCTCAGGAAGACTCCAAAAAGCTTTGAAATTCTTAAAATTTAATTATACTTTGTTGCACTGGGATCTACAAGCTAGGATATTTGTTAAAGAATGATAATAACAAATCCCTACAATAGTGAAGATCAACTTTAAATGTTCTCTAAAAAGCCTTGAAAACTCTAAAAAAACTTGTTACCTTTAAAAAGCCCTAATATATCTAAAGAGCTCTGAAAAATCAAAAAAGCTCTGAAAACTCTAAAAAACTCTTAGTTAATTAAA
The DNA here is from genome assembly GCF_003573695.1 of Papaver somniferum. Lineage (NCBI taxonomy): Eukaryota > Viridiplantae > Streptophyta > Magnoliopsida > Ranunculales > Papaveraceae > Papaver > Papaver somniferum. The sequence continues at coordinate 175,482,763 of NC_039364.1, read as the reverse complement.
TTTCGTAGCACTACGATCTATTAGCCAGGGGATTCGTTAAAGCCAACTGAAGGTAACTTAATTCTTTATAAAAAATGATAATAACAAAATTCCCTACAATAAGGAAGATTATCTGTGAATGTTTCCTAAAAACCATAAAAACACTAAAGAGCTCTAAGAAACTCTAAAAAGCTCAGGAAGAGTCCAAAAATCTTTGAAAAGCTTATATTTAATTATACTCGCTGCCTAATCAAGCTGCATTGTTATCAATTAATGGTTGGTAACAAATAAATACTAGAATACAGTTATAAACCATTCTTCCGGGAAAGTACAGAGAAAGTGTCTCCATACATATAAAACAAACCATTACCTCTTCTTAATGAGATATTCCAGCCTAAACTCCTTAAAGGTTTTTTCAACTACTCCTTCAAAAGTGGTGTTGGAACATTGCTCGGTCGAACTCGCATGCGTTGCTATCTCAAGCATGTTTGTCAAGTTTAGTTGTCAAAAGTATATGTCTTGATTTCTAGACTACTTATATCTAAGTCTCGGTTTAGGACAGTTTAGTGTAGTTGAGCTTCAGACTCCATGGCGATCATCTTACGAAGACGAAGAACTACTCAAGGAACGATTAGAACTTCATCCGACTAAAAGTTATGTGGAGACTTGAACTTATCTATCACTCAAAAATCTATCTACTCTATCTCCTACTCTTGAGACAAAGTCGTATAAGTATGATAGTTTTCATACATACACATTTGCTATTTCGAGCCGAGTTTACTCGCCTATCTTTTTCTCAAAACATGTGTTGGTAAGATTTCACTTTAACCACTTTTCATCTTAACCCGTGACGAAAGTCATGATGACGTTTCAATCTTGAAAATAGCTTTGATGACGATAGTTGTGAATAACGATTGTTATAACATTATAGAAGAATGTTTCAATGATTGAAATGTAGAGTTGAGATTATGTAACCAACTATGGATATAAGCATATATAGTGTGTTCGCACATTAGTGTATAAATCCATATGCCGGAAACCAAGTATGTGCATATGTGTGCATGCAGTATTGGTTAAGGAGACAGGTTGGGTACGCGTACCAGCGGAAGTTTTCGAACCAAAAATTTCTGCTGAGTTTGTAAGTTTGCAAACTGTTAAACCAGTCACCTTAGGTACGCATACCCGTACGCGTACCCACAGAAGTTTTCGACCGAAAATTTCTGCTGAGTTTCTAAACTCAAATCCGGTAGCTATGGTACACGTACCCGTACGCGTACCCAAGCTGGTTATATTTCTCAAATCAAAAGTTCATGAACTTAAACAATAAATCAATAAGGAATGCAATCTTTACAAACCGTGGCTATATTGTTCATGAATTGATTCAAATGAATCAAACCGATTTTGTTTCAATTGTGTCTATTCATAAAGACCTAAGCAATTGAACAATCTTCAACTAGTTCTTATGAGTCATTTGAACTAGTTATCTGAAGAAGATGAATACGGTTAATATGAAAGTACTCATATGGATAACCATTGGTTAACTATTTGTGAACCAACTAAGTGTACACGTTTAGGTATGGTTACTCAAACCTAAATGAAATACATTTCATTTGTGTGTGACAAGCTAAGTTTTGATCTAACGGTTGAAAGATATTAGCTTGGTTAAATCAGGTTTTTCATCTAACAGTGAATACTGAATGCTTTGTTACCAAGGTAACTTGGATTGCAAACCCTGATTTGAAAACTATATAAAGGAGACATCTAGAAACTGGAAAAACTAATCCCCACACCTCTTGTGTGATACTAGTTGGTTTTGCTAGAGTCGATTCTCCTTTAACCTTAGGTTTCTTCTCGAGACCCTGTAGGTTAACGACTAAAAGACTTCATTGGGATTGTGAAGACAGACGAAACTACATTTCTTGAAGTTGAGTGGTCTGATCTTGCCATTTTCTATCCTACGATTTCAATTGAATAATTGACTTGAGATTATATCTCCGATAGGGCAAGATAAAAAGAAATCACAAACATCTTCGTCTCATCGTTTGTGATTCCGCAATATCTAGTTTCGCTACCATACGATTTAGATTATTGTGAGGTGATTGATAATTCTAGGCTGTTCTTCGGGAATTAAGTCCGGGTTATCAATTGGTTTCTGTTCACCTTGATTTTATCAAAAGATGGAACAAAACTCTTAGGTTTATCTGTGGGAGACAGGTTTATCTATCATTGTAGACTTTTCTGTGTGATACAGATTTGTTTATTAAAGTCTTCGACTTTGGGTCATAGAAACTCTTGGTTGTGGGTGAGATCAGCTAAGGGAATCAAGTGCGTAGTATCCTGTTGGGATCAGAGACGTAAGGAGCGCAATTGTACCTTGAATCAGTGTGATATTGATTAGGGTTCAACTAAAGTCCAGACCGAAGTTAGTTGGTAGTAGGATAGTATCGGTAGCGGCTTAATACAGTGTGGTGTTCAATCTGGACTAGGTCTCGGGGTTTTTCTGCATTTGCGGTTTCCTCGTTAACAAAATTTCTGGTGTCTTTGTTATTTCTATTCTGCATTGTATTTTGTTATATAATCGAAATATCACAGGTTGTGCGTTAAGATCAATCAATTAGAATATCCAACCTTTGGTTGTTGATTTAAATTGATTGACACTTGGATATTGATCTTTGGTACCATCCAAGTTATCCCTCTAGTATTTGATAAAGACTCGCAGATTTCCATTTGCTTGAGTAAAGATCAAATCGAGAGATTCAGATATTAACTCTTTGATATACTTTTATCTAGATTGAGTCTGACTGTCTAGTTGATTCTCTAGAAAGTATATTGGAGTTAGTCCATACATATTGCTAATCGAAATATTGGGTAAGGTTGTTAGGCCCCCTCTTTTTGAATTGGTATCAGAGTAGGCAAACACCTTAAACCTTATAAGTTTGTGTTTGTTCGATCCTCAAGAGTCTATCCCTATGGGAAATATTTTTGGGGGACTTGCTCAAGGCATCTGTAACGCACGCCAGAGTCCCTTAAAGACTGTTTAGAGATTATTATTTTCTAGACCTATGGTCACTCATAATAATCATATTCCATCTAAAATTCTAGACGGTGAAAAACAGTCCAAAGGGAAAACTAAAATTTCTCCTAAGAAAAGATAGTTAAAAAAAATGTAGTCAACGCTCAAAGGAATGGAATCTCACTAGATTTAATCTTAATATTTTTGAGGAATATTTTCAGAATGGATCAATTGACAAAAATCTATCTAGAGCGTTTAAAGTGTTTTTGAACTCTTAGAAAAACTCCATTCAATTGAGGAAAATAATTGTTTTGACAAAAGTTCTGTACCCATCAAACCATGTGCACATGATGTACGAAGTTGCTCCTCTACCAACTCATTAGAAGTTGATAACAAGACTTCCAGTGAGTTAAATGTAGACTCTAAGTGTCAGAAAAAGTCATTCCTTAAGAAAAGGATTCGAAATAATTATAGTAACCCTGAGTATCATCATTACTATGATTATATATCTGGTACATGGCATAAATATCAACCCTGAAAAATGCATGAGAATTTCTCTGCATATCCTGCCACTTGATAAAAGGATGGCTCCTCCCCATGTGTATATAACTTAAAATGGGGCAAGTAATGTGTTGATATGATGTGTATCCAGGGTAATCTATAACCTGTTTCAGTAAAAGTTTTGTAGTATTCTCCTACTACTTCTTTTTCTTCTTGAATTATTTGTTTCTAGTATGTTCTTCTGGAAGTTTGAATGATGAGAATCATGTTTCAAGTAAAGATTTCAGATTTGAACAGATGGATGACAACCTAAAGGATATAAAGAAATCATCAACAAACTATGCACTGCATCTTGGCAACACTTTTCAGGTAATGTGTAGTCTATCTTCACATATAGTCTTTTTTGCTTAGGGTTCTGTGGACCTTTCTTCAATAAGTTCACATTTGTTTTTGGGTCCTCATAAACCAATCTTGTAAACCCTAAGTCCTTTCGAAATCGTTTATATACCCTTCCTATTGAGTTGAGATATCTCACTCCAGGCCTTCTATTATCAATGTCTTCTTCTTCTTGCTCTTGGGATTTACATGAAGACTTCATTGATAATGCGGTGTATTTCGAGTTCGATAAAAAGAAATAAACCTTTGCTGAATTTTAAGGATCTTTTCCTCAATCTCATGATTCCTACTCAGATATTGGGGACAAGATTCCAACTGATGTGGTTCTTGACGTTCAGCAACTTGTTGATGCAAATAAGTGTCTTGATATGGTAAGATCTGAGTTGAAAAAGGTTAATCCTGACCTTGGTCTCATGAAAAATCATGCAAAATATCTTCCCAACAAGGATAGCCTCTCTTAAGATGCAGAGGATGTTGTTAATCACAAGCTCAAGGATCCCAAATTGGCTAACTGATGATAGTTCGTGTTCGGTTGACACAATATCTTCGCCTTGTTTTGCTTTTTAGCCGATAGATTCTTCTTGTCTAGGAAACTTCTTAAGAGAATTTTATTCTTGTTTTGTTTAAGAAGGATAACTAGGGTTTGGAATATCCATTATTGTGAGTACACATAGCTATGTCCAACGTTTTCATCTTGCAATGTTTTTAGATTTATTTATTTAAATTCTAAAGAGATTTGGAAGATGATGTTTGCAGTATTAATCTTTATGGTTTTATATATTGCAATATGTTATGGGATATGTGTGTTTGCGTCCGTGAACTATTATTGTCCCATACGATGTCAAAAGTTATCTCTTTCATATGTCGATATGCATGTATTGATACAAGATCGATGAACTTTTGACAAACCAAAGTTAAGCCTATTATGTCAATTCATTGATGGAAGATAGGTTAACATATTTTGCTTATAAATATTATGTCTATTGTATGTCATTGTGCAAATAGTGATGAAGATAGAATGAATCTTTGTATATTCCGTAGTATTGATCTTCCCCGATCCATATTTAATGTATATACTGTGCGGCTCCATAAGTCCTCTTATGTGAGCATTTCCAACTAAACAAATCATATATTCGTTTGTGATTAATTTGATTATGTATTCCGATTAAATTAATCATGGGTTCTCTTGTGATTAGTTTGATTGAGAATTTTTGGATACAAAATCATTTCCTTATGGTTTTTGGTTTCCAAAGAAATCCTTCTTTTCTTGTAAAAGTAAGGTCGCTCTTGTTGTTCTTTCGGGAATGACATCAAATGGGGGAAAATTCTTTTGAACTTGCGCTTAATTTCCATATCTTTGTGGGGAGTGCAGCTGTGGAATATTTTAGGGGTTATCTTGTATATTTATAAACTCCTTGATGAATGCATTTAGCTTCGGATTTATGATTGCATCTAAACAAATTGATATGTACTTTTCTTTGGTCTTGAAGCATTTCTGTGGAAATTTCATTAGGATCCCGTTTTCGTACCTTTGCCAATTTTATTGACAAAAAGGGGGAGAATTAATATGTAGTTCACACTACAAATACATATGGTTTACGTGTTTTACGGATCATTATGTAAGAGGGAGTGGTTTTCATGTTAAGATGAAAGTATTGACTAGGGGGAGTGATACATATCACCATAGTATTGTTGTCGAAGTTTTGATATAAGAACTTTGATACTGTGTAATAATACTATGACACTGTAAAACAATGATCGGGAGATTTTGTTTTCTCATTGTTATGGCTACGGATCATCAACAACTATGATGTTTAATTTAACATCTTTGGAATCATGGGAGTACTTGGAAAAGATGAAGTTTTCGAGTAATGTTGAAGCACCAAGGAGATCAAGCATGTGGATGAGAAGCTACAAAGTTTCAGTTATTTTGTAATCCATATGTATTGACAGTTTTGCCACTAAAATTGACAAAGGGGGAGATTGTTAGAGCATTGCTCGGTCGAACTCGCATGCGTTGCTATCTCAAGCATGTTTGTCAAGTTTAGTTGTCAAAACTATATGTCTTGATTTCTAGACTACTTATAGCTAAGTCTCGGTTTAGGACAGTTTAGTGTAGCAGAGCTCCAGACTCCATGGCGATCATCTTACGAAGACGAAGAACTACTCAAGGAACCAGTGGAACTTCATCCGACTAAAAGGTATGTGGAGACTTGAACTTATATATCACTCAAAATTATATCTACTCTATCTCCTACTTTTGAGACAAAGTCGTATAAGTATGATAGTTTTCATACATACACATTTGTTATTTCGAGCGAGTTTACTCGCCTATCTTTTTCTCGAAATATGTGTTGGTAAGCTTTCACTTTAACCACTTTTCATCTTAACCCATGACGGAAGTCATGATGACGTTTCAATCTTGAAAATATCTTTGATGACGATAGTTGTGAATAACGACTGTTATAACATTATAGAAGAATGTTACAATGATTGAAATGTAGAGTTGAGATTACGTAACCAACTGTGGATATAAGCATATATAGTGTGTTCGCACATTAGTGTATAAATCCATGTACCGGAAACCAAGTGTGTGCATATGTGTGCATACGGTATTGGTGAAGGAGACAGGTTGGGTACGGGTACCCGTACGCGTACCAGCGGAAGTTTTCGAATCGAAAAGCTGAGTTTGTAAGTTTGCAAACTGTTAAACCAGTCACCTTAGGTACGCATACCCCTACGCGTTCCCATGGAAGTTTTCGACCGAAAATTTCTGCTGAGTTTCTAAAATCAAATCCGGTAACTTTTGTACACGTACCCGTACGCGTACCCAAGCTGGTTATATTTCTCAAATCGGAAGTTCATGAACTTAAACAATAAACCAATAAGGAATGCAATCTTTGCAAACCGTGGCTATATTGTTCATGAATTGATTCAAATGAATCAAACCGATTTTGTTTCAATTGTGTCTGTTCATAAAGACCTAAGCAATTGAACAACTCTTTAACTAGTTCTTATGAGTCATTTGAACTAGTTATGTGAAGAAGATGAATGCGGTTAATATGAAAGTACTCATATGGCTAACCATTGGTTAACTATTTGTGAACCAACTAAGTGTACACGTTTAGGTACGATTACTCAAACCTAAATGAAATACATTTCATTTGTGTGTGACAAACTAAGTTTTGATCTAACGGTTGAAAGATATTAGCTTGGTTAAATCAGGTTTTTCATCTACAGGTTAATATTGAATGCTTTGTTACTGTTAGAGCATAGCTCGGTCGACCTCGCATGCGTTGCTATCTCAAGCATGTTTGTCAATGTTAGTGATCAAAACTATGAGTTTTGATTTCTAGCCTACATAGCTAAGTCTCGGACTAGGATAAAAAAGTGTAGTTGAGCTCAAGGACTTCATGGCGATTCATCATACAACGACGAAGATCTATACAAGGAACCGTGGAACTTCATCAACAAAAAGGTATGTGGAGACTTGAACTTATCTATCACTCAAAAGTCTATCTATTTTATCTCCTACTTCTTATGAGACAAAAGTCGTACGCTATATAGACTAAATCATACACATTTGACATTTCGAGCTGAGCATTCATTGCTTATCTTTTATCTCAAAATCGTGTGTTGGTAAAGCGTTTCGCTTTGATCAAGTTTAGCTTCACCTAGTGACAAAAGTCATGAAAAGTTTCAATCACTTTGAGGATTGCTCTGACGTGAATCGGTCTGTGAATAACGACTACATAGCGTCCTCTGAGAATGTCTCAATGATTGAAATGAGAGTTTAGATTACATAACCATGTATTCCTTGAACCGAAGTTTTTGAACTTTGTTGATCAAGAGAAATCGAGAGGATTGTGGAATTGGCTTTCCAAGTCCGCGAGCCCAGTCCGCAGACTCAGTCCGTGAACTGTCGGAAGTTCTCGACCGAGAATTTCTCCTGGATTTTCCAAAACTCGTTTGTGTGCTAAGTCCGCGAACTCAGTCCGCGAACCCAGTCCACGAACTGGCAGAAGTTCTCTTTATGAGAATTTCTGCTGAGTTTGGAAAACTCAACCGATTAACTTAAGTCCGCGAACTTGTTTGTGAACTTAAGACGTTATGATCTAAAGATGTGCTCTGAACATGAAACATTAAATTACTAAGAAATGCTTTATGCAAACCGTGGCTGTAATATTCATGAGCCGATTCAATCAAATCGAATCATCTTTGTTTCAATTGTGTCTTGTGTAGTTAGATAATATCTCATAGCAATTGAACAACTCTTTAACTAGTTTATTTGAGTCAATTGAACTAGTTATGGTGAAGAAGAACAAGGTTGATATGAAATTCTCATATGGTTAACCTTTTGGGTTACTATGTTCAACCAATATACACGTACACGTTTGGGCATGGTTTTCACAAACCCAGTAAACGTCTACCCAAGTGTGTGTGACAAGCTAAGTTTTCGATCTAACGGTTGAGAAATATTAGCTTGAATCTAAATCAGGTTTTCATCTAACGGTGAATATGGATTGCTTTGTAACTAAGGCAAAACCCTGATTTGAAGGCTATATAAATGAGACATCTAGCATTGTGCAAAACCAATCCCCACACGTATGTGTGCTACTAGTGCGCCCGCTAGAGTCGATCTCCATTAACCTTTGATTTTCTTCTCTAAAATCAGGTTAACGACTTAAAGAATTCATTGGGATTGTGAAGCCAGACCGATACTGCTTTTATCGTAGTTGTGTGATCTGATCTTGCATCTTCTATCGTACGAGTACAATCGATTGATTGGCTTGAGTTCGTGAGAGTTCTCCGATAGGCAAGATAAAGAAGTCACAAACATCTTCGTCTCACTGTTTGTGATTCGTCGAAAATCCGCTTGTGTAGTCAGGAAGGATTGTAAAGAGGTGATTGATTAGTCTAGGATGTTCTTCGGGCATATAAGATCGGATTATCAATTAGTTCATGTTCACCTTGATTTTATAACTTAAGACGGAACAAAACCTAGGGTTTATCTGTGGGAGACAGATTTATCCTTTGATAGACTTTTCTGCGTGAGACAGATCTGTTTATTATCAAGTCTGTGATTTTGGGTTGCAACAACTCTTGGTTGTGGGTGAGATCAGCTAAGGGAATCAAGTGCGTAGTATATTGCTGGAATCAGAGGCGTAGGAGTACAACTGTACCTTGGATCGATGGGAGACTGATTGGGGTTCAACTATAGTCCAGTCCGAAGTTAGCTTGGAGTAGGCTAGTGTATATAGCGGCTTAATACAGTGTGTATTCAATCTGGACTAGGTCCCGGGGTTTTTCTGCATTTGCGGTTTCCTCGTTAACAAAATTTCTGGTGTCTGTGTTATTTTATTTTCTGCATTATATTGTTTATCTTTATAATTGAAATAATACAGATTGTGCGTTAAAGATCATCAATTGGAAATCCGACCTTTGGTTGTTGATTGATATTGATTGATCCTTGGATATTGGTCTTTGGTACCGTCCAAGTTATCTCTCTTTGATAAAGACTCGCAGATTTCCATTTGCTTGAGTAAAAATCAAATCGAGAGATTTAGATATAAACTCTTTGATATATCTTTTTATTGATTGAGTCTAACTGTCTAGTTGATTCTCATAAATATATATTGGAGTTTTCCATACAGATTGCTAAGCGAAATATTGGGTGGTGTTGTTAGACCCCCGCTTTTTCAGTTACCAAGGTAACTTGGATTGCAAACCCTGATTTGAAAATATATCAAGGAGACATCTAGCAACTGGAAAAACTAATCCCCACACCTCCTATGTGATATTAGTTGGTTTTTCTAGAGTCGATTCTCCTTTAACCTTAGATTTTTTCTCGAGACCCTGTAGGTTAACGACTGAAAGACTTCATTGGGATTGTGAATCCAGACGAAACTACTTCTCTTGTAGTTGAGCGATATGATCTTGCCATTTTCTATCGTACGAGTTCAATTGAATAATTAACTTGATATTATATCTTCGATAAGGCAAGATAAAAAGAAATCACAAACATCTTCGTCTCATCGTTTGTGATTCTGTAATATCTAGTTTCGCTACCATATGATTTAGATTATTGTGAGGTGATTGATAAATCGAGGCTGTTCTTCGGGAATATAAGTCCGGGTCATTAATTGGTTTCTGTTCACCTTGATTTTATCAAAAGACAGAACAAAACTCTTAGGTTTATCTGTGGGAGACCGATTTATCTATCATTGTAGACTTTTCTGTGTGATACAGATTTGTTTATTAAAGTCTTCGACTTTGGGTCGTCGCAACTCTTGGTTGTGGGTGAGATCAGCTAAGGGAATCAAGTGCATAGTATCCTGCTGGGGTCAGAGGCGTAAGGAGCGCAACTGTACCTTGAATCAGTGTGATATTGATTAGGGTTCAACCACAGTCCAGATCGAAGTTAGTTTGTAGTAGGCTAGTGTCTGTGGCGGCTTAATACAGTGTGGTGTTCAATATGGACTAGGTCCCGCGGTTTTTCTGCATTTTTGGTTTCCTCGTTAACAAAATTTCTGGTGTATGTGTTATTTCTATTCCGCATTATATTTTGTTATATAGTTGAAATATCATAGGTTGTGCGTTAAGATCAATCAATTAGAATATTCAACCTTTGGTTGTTGATTTAAATTGATTGACACTTGGATATTGGTCTTTGGTACCATCCAAGTTTATCTCTCTAGTATTTGATAAAGACTCGTTGATTTCCATTTGCTTGAGTAAATATCAAATCGAGAGATCGAGATATTAACTCTTTGATATACTTTTATCTAGATTGAGTCTGACTGTCTAGTTGATTCTCTAGAAAGTATATTGGAGTTAGTCCATACAGATTGCTAATCGAAATATTGGGTGAGGTTGTTAGACCCCCGATTTTTCAGGTGGATTAACTTGAATCAATTTTCCGCCTGCATCAAACAAAGTTTCACGCGCAGCATTTTCATCGACATACATCTTAAGCTGCTCATTTTTCCTACACAATAATCAGACATTACACTATTCAACTGCCAGCACAAGAAAAAAAAGAGATATACATAAGGTTTTACATTAATTGATATACCTGAAATTCTCAAACCCCAAGAGTCCAGTCATATGCGCACGCACCTGCTCCTCAAACGTCTCAAACACCTGAAAAAAGCCTGCTTATAAGCATCCTTCGTATAAGGCCCTTCACAGAGTGCATGTAGTATCATAAACAACACCTGATTTTTTTTTATAAGAATTCAATATTATTCCACTAGTTTTCTCTCCTTTATTCGGCAAGAATCAGAAGAAACAACAACTCAATTGAAGAAATCACCCACAATATCATACAACTATATAAAATCAATTATTTGTATGCCAAAGTTTTAGGTTCCATAAAATTTATTATCAATGATCTGAAAGAGAAAACCCTAAAATCAATATCAGTATAAGAATATAAGAAAACCCCTTTTCATAACTGTTGATGGTGGTTTTTAGTTCAGGGATAAAATTGTAAAACCCTGTATTTAATGCATCATCATTGTGCAAAGAAACTGAGCCATTTAAAAGTGATGAGTGCCCAGGCCTCTTCACTTACATATGTATTGAGCAATTCAATATATTTATATGAAATTTATCCAGAATGGTGCGTGTAGCAACAATTCCAAATATTCTGTAAATTTTATCTTCCACTTGCATTATTCACTAATGCATGGCTTGTTGAGTATTTATGCTATGCTAAGTTCCCCAACCGAACTCTTAATGTTTCCATGACATGAGAATTAATGTTCGCTCGCAACTGAGTATCATGAACTTCCCGAAGTGTCAGGATTAAGATATACATGGAAGTACTCGATTAGAGGCACGCAAAGTTATGCTGTCCTCTTAAATATAATTAGTGATTTTTTATGAACGCACAAAATTCACCAGATATTGATCGATTTTGTGCCAACCCAAAAAATTCAATCTTTCTAAACCTAATTTTACTAATTTACAAAAATTAGGTTCTTGTTGCGGCCTACGCAATATCTCAAACCCTATTGGTCGAGGCCAAACCTAGGCAAGCTAGGAAATTAATCCGCCATGGACTAGTATGAGAAAAATCCTACCAAAAGTAGAAAACAAGAAGTAAAACAGAAACTGCGACAAATAAAACAGCAACAAAGGGAGGCGCGGCCATGCCACTTGGACGGCCGGTTTGCTCTAGCATGCACCGGCCACGCCCCATATTGCTGCCTGCTGGCCTCTCTTTCTCATCGACCAATCAAAACGCATTGAATGCGCAACACACACTTTTGATTAAAGGTGGAAGTTGGCTGGTCACGCTTAATTTCTTAATAAATTGAATCTAGACTGTCCATATCAGTCTTAAAACTATCACGGCCACACGATTTGGCCGGCCGATTTAACGAGCTTGGACTCCTTCCAGCGTGAACAAACAAGCTACATGGTGTTCAGCGGCGGGCCCACTATTATTCCAACCAATTGGAATTCTCCTAGTCCGCCAGCAACATCTCTATTCGCTAGGCAGAAGTAGGCTAGTCACGTTACTGAAAAAGAAGTTCAAACGAGTTAAGACTAGCCATGACAGTCTCAAACTCATCCCGGCCGTTCAGTTGGATCGCTTAGATTTTGTTTTGGGCGACCAATGAAGTGCTGGCATGTTCACTGGAGGCTTTCCTTCAGCTCTGCCTAATCGAATTTCTCATGGACAGCAGCTAGCACTTACAACCGTTAGCCCAAAGTAGGTTGGCCACACGGCCTCAAAACCTCAAAATCAATCAACGACAGTATATTGCTGCCGCAAAGCAATCTCATCCGTCCAACTTCACTAGACAAATCGACCGGCCAAGATCTTATTTCAAGCAACTGGCAAGGGGCGGTCATGTTCGTGGGTGGCTCAATAATATCCCCGACCAATCGCATTGCTCCAAGCTTGCCAGCAACGCCGCAATTCGTTCACCCAAAGAGCACCGGTCACACGGATTTAAAAGCCTCAAGTTCGATATATTTCCGCAAAGAAATCCTAGCCACCCAACTTCGCTGGCCAAATTGATCGGGCCAGATCTAATTTCGGGCGACCAATAAGATGTTGTCATGATCACTGGCCGCCCCTCTTCCATGAGGGTCGATCTTCCAATCCACAGCCTACCCATACGGCTCTCGTATAGGAGTCTTAACTAAATTAGCGGTAACCAATAACTTCCGCAAGTCATCTCATCCATCTAATTTGGCTAGCCAATTTAACCGGTCTAGATTTAACTTGGGCCGACCAATAGGATGTCAAAATGGCTATCAGCCATCACACTCTTATAAGGACCAACCATCTCACTTTTGACGTGCATAAATAGACCTGGAAGCTTCCTAAAGATGGTCGGTCATGCTCCTTTTAAGACATTAAGCTCCGCGACTAATTTAAACGAGCTTTATACAATGATGCTTTATGAGCATCGATTATTTTGAGCTGCTTGCTTAACAGCGATGCATTATATGCATCAATTACAAACGATGTTTTATAAATATCGATATCACAAATAATTTAATTATTTGACCTAAGAAGCGTTACATGCTACTTCTTGCGGCAAGCCTCATGGCTTGACTTTCAACATATGACCGCGCGCTGCCTAGCTTGCGTGTGATTGGTCAAAATAACTAGGTCCTGCAAACAAGACCTACTCAGCAACCTGCTGCATATTTTCCACGAAAATACTTGAGACATCAAACATGTCACAAACTAGGGGATGTTCATCAGGGTATTGGTCTGGCGGTTTACAGCGGGCGGCGTGCAACACGCCCATTATAAGAAAGTGTCAGGAAGGGCGAACAGTTAGTGGCAGCAGAGAAGTAGTGGGTTTAAACTGACTCATCTTCCCTCATAGTAAGACGTGGTTTCCAACGTTTTACACGACCACCCACTTCTCCATTACACAACTACTTCCACTTCCTATGAGATCAGGGTGCGTTCAACTATGACTTATATAAATAGGTTTTCAGACTATTTCAACCAACAACAGTTATCAAAACAAGTATCCAGAAAACACCAAGAACTTATATCTTACATTCCGCAAGCAAGTTCCACATTCTGATACAAGTCATAAACAACCATACCTTCAGAGTTAACCATTATGATCTCAACACCTTCTTCGTTTCCCTCCCTAAAATCAACCCTTCTCCTTCATTTTGTGACCGAAGCAAGACTGGAACGACCGTTTCTTGGTTTAGACCAGGATTGTACAGATTGATCTCTCGAATCTAAAGTACTCCCGTGCAATACATTTTTTTAGGGTTTAGATTCGTTTCTCGGCGGCACACCCAAATTTACCATTTCCAGCAGAATCAGTCTTTATCCCAAAACAATAACCAAAATTAGGCACAAAAACCTAAACGAAATCTAAAACCACCTAAAAACACAAAATTGAAAACTCTAATTGAATTTTTTAGGATGGAATCGATAAAAACAATAGAAAAGAGTTACCCTCAACCACCCATATCTTGATCATCGTCAGCTATTGATGATGATGTTTGAAGAGGAATTTGTATTCTGGATTTTAGGTCTTCTTCGTCGCTTCAAACAAACAACATTAATCAGAAACAAGATCAAAACCTAAGCAATCAACTTTAAAGTCGTTATATAGAAGTATTGATTTTGAACAAAACTCAAAAGATATTACAAGAACCCATTAAAGATTAGAAAATTGGATAAATGACATAAAAAACTATGATGATGATTTACCTTTGAATCGGGGTAGAGAGACCAGGACAAAGACAAAAGTTCTTCTTCTTGCTGTTGATTTTAATGAACCTTCATCGATTAAGAGGAAGAGACATTGAGAGAGAGAGACAGAGATACTGAAAGATCGATAGTAATATATGGAGATGCTTGTTCAGGTTTCCTCATGGTGGATGAATAAAAATGAAATACAAAAGACGATAAGTATAAGTTAGGGTTGGTCGCGCGTAAACTTAAGTGTTACCTGGCACATGCGCTTTTAAGACGTATCTATTCCAGCAATTTCTAGTAGTAACATGGGCTAGGTCGTCACTAAACTTATCTTAATTCGTAACCGAATAATAGCAGTTACTAAATTTTCGTAACTGAAATTCCCAGTTAGGAATTAGTAACGGCTACATGTTGGTTACTAATTTTAGTTACTAATCATTGAATATGGCGTAGTGATATATCATCTATGAAAATTACCTTTTTTTTCTCCGACTTTGTTCGTGGGTATATTAAGACCACGAATGAGGTGCATAGAGATGGGAATTGTGGTTACCATATCTTCATGGATCAACTTGGACCCTTTGAAGACGCGAAAGATTGGGGTTGTGATCAAATCACTATGTAAGGCTGAAAACGAGGGGGTATAACAACCACACCCAATATTTCGTTCGGAAATTTGTATGGACTAAACTCTAATATAATTCCGAGAGATCCAACTTAAAAGTGAGACTCAATCAAGAAATATATCAAAGAGCTTTATCTATTTCTCAATACAATCAGTAAATCAATTAGATAGAAATTCGTGAGACTGACTGATATGAGAATAACTCGGATGGTACCAAAGACCAATGGACGAGTGTCAATCAAGTTCTATCCAACAAACAAGGTCGGATTTATCAACTGATTGAACTACGCACAACTTGTGATATTTCAATTATATAAACAAATATAATTCGGAAAAGAAATAACACAGACACCAGGAATTTTGTTAACGAGGAAACCGCCAATGTAGAAAAACCCCGGACCTAGTCCAGATTTGAACACCACACTGTACTAAGCCGCTACATACTCTACCCAACTACAAGTTAACTTTGAACTGGAATATAGTTGATCCCTAACCAAGTCTCACACCGGTTAAGGTATAGTCGCGTTCCTTATACCTCTTTGAAAAGGCGAGGGTACCCAAATATACCTCAAGCTAAAAAATTTCCTACCTGTAAGTCCTTTCTCGGAAAGTGATTGTCTATGGACTGAGTCGAGACAATGCAACTAATCGGTTGAAACTCCGTGTGATCGTCTATGGATATGAGATCGAGACAATACAACAACGAAGTATGTTTACTTGATAAAAAGGTTCGGACTTAACCAAACATAATAGGATTGCTTATCAAGTAAATAGGAATTAACGTTTGAGTAATTTACTTTAATTATAATAAAACAATTATGTTAGAGCATTGCTCGGTCGAACTCGCATGTTCTCAAGCATGATTTGTCAATGCTAGTGATCAAAACTATAAGTCTTGATTTCTAGTCTACTATAGCTAAGTCTGGGACTAGGATAAAAAGTGTAGTTGAGCTCAAGAACTGCATGGCAATCATTTTTTTTTTGCTAGGTCAAAATGGTTTACTAAAGAAAAAAAACGTAATTACAAGAATTACAAAACTGGAGGCTCTAGGCCTCCCCACCCCCATAAACCAAAGGGGCAAAAAAACTCATAAAATAAGCTCCTAAACACGAAAAAACATGCAAAAAGAAGACAACTAGAAACGTTTTCGTCCTTTATTTCCAACTCTAAATTTCTTCTTCTTGGGAATGAGACCAGCAATAACTTGAGTTAAATCATAGTCTCCATAAGACTCCTTGTAAACATCTTCAGAATCATCATTGGTTTCATTATAGTCATAATCCTCTCCATTTTCATCTGAAGCATAATTACCACCCGGAACAAGCTTAATAGGAGATTGTGCTTTCTTCTTAGTTGACATTCTATCCATTTGCTCCTTTTTTTCCTTGAAATACTCTTTTCTAAAGGCTGACTCTCTAATGAAATTAGCACGCACTTCATCATTCTGAATGGTGCTTGCCTCCTCTAGTTCCTCATTTGTCAAAATATTATTCATATCAAAAACACATTCGTCCAACCCGATTAGGCTAGGATTTTCTTCATTGGACCTAGAATTCGTAGCCATGATTTTCGCAGCTTGCTTGACCACTTTTCTAGCTTGTTTCCTTGCTAGAATATCTGCATCAACTTCACCCCAATCTTTTGAACCCATACTAATATCCGAGTCACTAGAATCATCTTGTTCCTCCTCCACCAAAGCCTTACTAGAATCATTAGCAAGGCCTAACTCAGATGCCAGGGGACCATATTTGTTATTCACCATTAATTTTGTTTGAAAAAGCGCATCCACAAAAGGAGTTTCAAAAGATTTAAATTTAAACGGAGTACCTTTGTTTGGGGAACTCTTACCCTTTACTTTTGTCCAATCCTCTTTCGATGACCCTGATTTAGTAATCAAGCCTTGAGAATTATTCACGACCTGATTATCAGCTTGCTTGGCCTGAATATTCTTATTCACAGACTCTTGTTTTGAAGAAGATTCTAAACCGAGTCTTCTAAGGACCCTGTCTTTGTATTCAGTCCATGAGAGATATTCACGGCCTGAGTATGACATTGCACGGACATAACCTCAGAGTTTTCATTGGACACGGGTTGTTGCTGAATTTCCATAACCAAGTTGGATACGGAACTTACTTGATTATGCTTGGATAAGGACTCAGTGTTCTTTTTGGGCACGTAAGTTGGTTGAATCTCCAAGCCAGATTCCACGTTATTTCCTGACTCTTGCCTTATCCCGTTTTGAACTTTCGTAACAACTACATTAACTTCAGTAGCAGATTTAATTCGTGCAGCAATATCTTTTCTCGCAGCAATAGCATTCTTACACTTGATCAATTTGAGCTGTGCTTCTCTATATTCTACAAAAGAGTTATTAAGCTCTTCCTCCAACAGTTTATCCTCATCGCACTCTTGAACTGTAGTATCCTTAGAAACAAAGTTACTATTTGTTGCCACTTCTGTCACATTCCCCTTCCCGGACTGAACACCTTCCCTTGCTGCAATATTGTTAATGTTATCTGCATGGTTTTCATGGGAAACAATAACTATACTCTCCTTACCAGCCTGCATGGAAATCATCATACAAGATGAACGACTACTCAAGGAACTGGTGGATCTTCATCGACTAAAAGGTATGTGGAGACTTGAACTTATATATTACTCAAAAGTCTATCTACTCTATCTCCTATTTTGAGACAAAAGTCGTTTTGCTATATAGAATTTGATTATACACATTTGTTATTTCGAGCCGAGTTTATCTCGCCTATCTATTTCTCTAAATATGTGTTGGTAAGCTTTTGCTTTGGCCAAGTTCATCTTTACCTAGTGACGAAAGTCATGTTATGTTTCAATCACTTTGAAAATTTCTGTGACGAAAAATGGTTTGTGAATAACAACTATATAACGTCCTCTGAGAATGTTTCCATGATTGAAATGAGAGATTAGATTATATAACCAATGATGGATATAAAAATTGTGTGGTAACACATATTTGTATAAGTCATTTTTTCCTTGAACCGAAGTTTTCGAACTTTGTTGATCAAGAGAACCGTAATAGTGGCGTGATCCCAGTCCGCGAACTGGTGGAAGTTCTCGACCCGAGAATATCTGTTGGAGTTTGTGAACTCCTTCCGGGAACTTAAGTCCGCGAACTAAGTTTGCGAACTTGAGTTAGTTATATCTAATAACGATTGTTTGTGAACTTATTCATATTAACTAAGGAATGCTAAATGCAAACCGTGACTATATAGTTCATGAACCGATTCGAGTGAATCAAATGTTTTTGCTTCGATTGTGTCTTGTGTAGTTACATAAGATTTCCTTGCAATTGAACAACTCTCTAACTAGTTCATTTGAGTCATTTGAACTAGTTATGGTGGAGAAGAACATGGTTGATATGAAAGTGCTCATATGGCTAACCATTGGTTACTATTGTTAAACCAACAAATGTTCATGTTTGGGTACAGTTACATAAACCCAGAATAGTACATTTCATTTGTGTGTAACAAGCTAAGTTTTCGATCTAACGGTTGAAAGATATTAGCATGAATCTAATCAGGTTTTCATATAACGGTGAATATTGAATGCTTTTTTACCAAACTAACATTGATTGCAAACCCTTATTTGAAAGAATATATAAGGGAGAACTCTAGCAACTGGGAAACCTAATCCCCACACCTTCCGTGTGATACTAGTTGTATTAGCTAGAGTCGATTCTCCTTTAACCTTAGGTTTTCTTCTTAAACCGGGTTAACGACTTAAAAACTTCATTGGGATTGTGAAGCCAGACCGATACTACTTTCTCATAGTTGTGTGATATGATCTTGCTGATTCTATCGTGTTGAGTACAATCATAACTATTGGCTTGACATCTTTATCTCCGATAGGCAAGATAGAAAAGTAGTCACAAACATCTTCGTCTCATCGTTTGTGATTCCACAAAATCTTCTTTCGCCGCGTCGATTAAGATTATTGTGAGGTGATTGATAATACTAGGCTGTTCTTCGGGAATATAATCCGGGTTATCAAGTAGTTCCTACTCACCTTGATTTATTAAAAGACGAAACAAAAACTTGTAGGTTTATCTGTGGCAGATAGATTTATCTATTCTGTAGACTTTTCTGTGTGATACAAATTTGTTTATTAAAGTCTTCGACTTTGGGTAGTAGCAACTCTTAGTTGTGGGTGATATCAGCTAAGGGAATCAAGTGCGTAGTATCATGCTAGGTTCAGAGACGTAAGGAGCACAACTGTACCTTGAATCAGTGTGAGATTGATTGGGGTTCAACTACAGTCCAGACCGAAGTTAGTTTGTAGTAGGCTAGTGTTTGTAGCGGCTTAATACAGTATGGTGTTCAATCTGGACTAGGTCCCGGTATTTTTCTGCATTTGCGGTTTCCTCGTTAACAAAATTCTGGTGTCTGTGTTATTTATATTTCACATTATATTTTGTTATATAATTGAAATATCACTGGTTGTGCGTTTGAATCAATCAATTGGAAATCCGACCTTTGGTTGTTGATTGATCCTTGAACATTGGTCTTTGATACCGTTCAAGTGATTTCTTGTATTCAATTAGACTCGCAGATTTCTATTTGCTTGAGTAAGAATTGAATCGAGAAAGAGAGATATAACTCTTTGATATACTTTATTAAGATTGAGTCTTATTGATTCTCTTGAAAGTATATTGGAGTTTGTCCATACAGATTGCTAAGCAAAATATTAGGTGTGGTTGTTGTGCCCCCGTTTTTTCAATTGTTATCAGAGCAGGAAAACACATTTAAAGACCTTACAAGTCTGTGTTTGTAGCGATATGACTCTATGGACAATAGTGATATCTCAATAAATGCACCACCAGACCCAGGGATTTCAGAATTCTCTTCCATGACTGATTTAATAAAATCTGTAGAAGAAATTCTATTTAAACCTCCTCCAGGTTTAAAATCCTTTGAAGTATTCTCAGTGCTTGAAAAGAAACTAGAAAGCTTATCTCTTGATGTTGAGGTATACCTCCAGAAAGAACAAGAATCTCTTGATAAGCTGAATCTAGTTATGATGAATAATGTTCACCTTGAGGTTGAAATTGATTTAATAATCAGTCAGAGCCATGCTCCTCCTCTGCGTAATCCAATCGGTTGTAACATACTGAACGAATTACAAGAGGAGTTTAAATCTCAGTCTTTAGACTGCATCACCTCAAAGCATGAATCGATTCATTGCTCAATTCATGATACTTCCCATCAAGATAGTAGTATTGTCTTATTTTATGAAGAAGCTAGGACGTCTCTTTTTATCAAAAGAGTTTCCCTTCGCAGTACTAAAAACTATCTGCAGAAATTGTTTTTTATAAGTTGGAAAACAAGAAATCAGAAACACAAATCTTTTTGGGTTCTCTTGAAGTTCTTTGATAGACTTATAAAAACAGTTCCTTGGGTGTTTCTCAACACTACAAGATGTAAGAGTTGCTGGAAAGAAACTCTCTCTTGGTGCCATGGTGAGCAAGACATTGTTCACCTCAACACAACTTGATTGTGTTGGAAGTGCATCCTCACCAAGAAATGCCATGTTATGAATACGGTGAGGGAAGCATAAGAACTGGGGCGCACATATTATGTTGGGTATGATTTTGAATGTTTAATAACATTGTAGAATTCGATCGGATTCTTCTAAAAAGGTATGTCTCTAAGCTTGAGCAAGTTTTATGATGATCTATCTACCTTGTGTATCGTTCATGTCTACCTAACTTGATTTGTGTTTAAGGTTCTTAAATGTTCCGGTTTGAAAATAATAGTTCGGGATGTTTGGACAACATGGTACACTTACCAGGTATGCATAACATCATTTAAAATCGAAATCCAGGGGTTTAAGTACGCATACCCGTTTGCATACTGCTCCAGGACACGAAAATCTGTTTGCAAACCCGTATGCATACTTGACGTCGATATTCAGTAAATTTGTTTTGGCCGTAACTTCTTCGTCCGAACTCGGAATGACCTCATTCTTTTTGCATTCTCTTCATATTTGAATTCTTTTCAAAATGGTGATGAGAAATTATAAATTTGAATGAGTTGAGGTTGGTATTTCTCCCGTATCTTGTTTTTAAGTAATTTGCTCCTTTTCGTCGCACTTGTTCTACTTCTGTTGGACTTGGGCACTTGTATTCTTGGAGTAATTATCTTATAAGCTCATTTGTAGATTTTAAAAGAATGATGTTGGTGAATCACAAAGAAGAAAGTTCAAGAATAGGCAGTAGTACGCATTGCTATGGGATTCTTGAATGTTCACAATCATCTTATGTGAACTATGATGCATGGTCTTTAATGACTTTGTATGTTCTTATTTGTTAAGAAAATATTTTTATACGCCTTTGGTAACCACTCTTGGTGTAAATCCGTGCGAAAAAGATTGATTCTACCTTCAAAGGGCAAAGATTGTTTTTGCAGTATTAATCTTTATTGGTTTTATATATTGCAATTTGTTATCGGATATGTGTGTTTGCGTCTGTGAACTGTGATTGTCCCATACTTTGTCAAAAGTTAAGTCCTTTATATGTTGATATGCATGTGTTGATAAAAGAAGGAATGAACTTTTGACAAATACAAAAGTTAAGCCTATTATGTCAATTATTGATGGAAGATAGGTTAAAAACTTTTGTTTACAAGGATTATGTATATTGTATGTCATTGTGAAAATGGTGATGGAAAATAGAATGAATCCTTGATTATTCCACAGAATTTGGTCGACCTCCGGTCTACAATTTTTGTGCATATATTGTGTTGTTCCATAAGGTGTCTTATGTTGAGCACAATCGACTGAGTTATTCTTAGATTAGTTGTTACTCCGTGAGGTACTTTATGTCGAGCATGATCAACTAAATTAATCATCCTCGTTTGGTTATTTAGTTGTTGCTCCGTAAGTTTTCTTATGTCGAGCATGACCAATTAAATTGATTAGTTTTTGTGATTAATTTGGTTGTGTATTCCGATTAGATTAATAATGGGTTCTCTTATGATTAATCTAATTGAGTACTTTTGAGTCTCCATAAGTTCACTTATGTTGAGCATTTCCGATTAAATTAATCATTGGTTTTCTTATGGTTAATTTAATTGAGTATTTTGGATTCAAATTCATACTTGTATGTAATTTGTTATGTCCAAAGAAATCCTTCTTTTCTTTTGAAATTAAGGTCGCTCTTGTTGTTCCTTCGGGAATGACATATTATGGGGGAGAGTTCTTAATTGAACTTGTGCTTAATTGCCAAATCTTTGTGGGGAATGCGGCTGTGGAATATTATATGGGTTATCTTGTATCTTTATAAACTCTTTGATAAATGCATTTAGCTTCAGCTTTATGATTGCATCTAAACAAGATGATATGTGCTTTCTTTTGGTCATGAAATGTCTCTTTCGAAAATTTCATTAGGATCCCGTTTTCGTACCTTTGCCAATTTTATTGACAAAAAGGGGGAGAATTAATATGTAGTTCACACTACAAATACATATGGTTTTCGGATTATTATGTAAGGGGGAGTGGTTTCCATGTGAGATGGAGTATTGAATAAGGGGGAGTGATACATATCACCATGGTATTGTTGTCGAAGTTTTGATACAATTGAACTTTGATACTATATAATGATACTATGACACTGTATAACAACGATTGAGAACTCTTGTTTTCTCGTTGTTATAGCTACGGATTTTCAACAACGATGATGCTGAACTTACAACCTTTGGGATCATTGGAGTACTTTGAAGTGACGAAGATTTCGAGTAATGTTGAATATTAGGCATGTGGAATAGGAGCTACAAAAGTTATTTCGCTTATTTTTGTATTCCATATGTATTGATAGTTTTGTCACTAAAATGGACAAAGGGGGAGATTGTTAGAGCATTGCTCGGTCGAACTCGCATGCGTTGCTATCTCAAGCATGTTTGTCAATGTTAGTGATAAAAACTATAAGTCTTGATTTCTAGTCTACTATAGCTAAGTCTCGGACTAGGATAGAAAGTGTAGTTGAGCTCAAGAACTCCATGGAAATCATCATACAAGACGAAGGACTACAAAAGGAACTGGTGGATCTTCATCGACCAAAAGGTATGTGGAGACTTGAACTTATTTATCACTCAAAAATCTATCTACTTTATCTGCTATGTTGAGACAAAAGTCGTTTTGCTATATAGACTTTGATTATACACATTTTTTATTTCGAGCCGAGTTTATCTTGCCTATCCATTTATCGAAATATGTGTTGGTAAGCTTTTTCTTTGGCCAAGTTCATCTTTACCTAGTGACGAAAGTCATGTTATGTTTCAATCACTTTGAAAATTGCTCTGACGAAAATGGTTTGTGAATAACAACTATATAACGTCCTCTGAGAATGTTTCAATAATTGAAATGAGAGTTTAGATTATATAATCAATGATGGATATAAGCATTGTGTGGTAACACATATATGTATAAGTCCTTTTTCCTTGAAGCGATGTTTGCGAACTTTGTTGATCAAGAGAACCGAAATAATGGCGTGACCTAAGTCCGCGAACTGGCGGAAGTTCCCGACCCGAGAATATATGCTGGAGTTTGTGAACTCCTTCCGGGAACTTAAGTCCGCGAACTAACTTTGCGAACTTGAGTTGGTTATATATAAAAACGATTGTTTGTGAACTTATTCGTATTAACTAAGGAATGCTAAATGCAAACCGTGGCTATATAGTTCATGAACCGATTCGAGTGAATCAAATCGTTTTTGCTTTGAATTGTGTCTTGTGTAGTTACATCTGATTTCCTTGCAATTGAACAACTCTCTAACTAGTTTATTTGAGTCATTTGAACTAGTTATGGTGAAGAAGAACATGGTTGATATGAAAGTGCTCATATGGATAACCATTGGTTAACTATTTGTTAGAGCATGGCTCGGTTGAACCCACCAAGCGTTGGTATGTCAAGTTTGGTTATCATATTTTAGTGAATCAAAACTCATGTTAAGAGTCGCTTGATTATGTACTAGAGTTAAAATTCGTATAGGTTAGCTTGAAAGTATTAGGATATGAGACATTACAAGTATTACGAAGACTTGAAGATGTGAAGAAGCAAGGAGCTACAACGACAACAATCATCCTTTCACTTGAGGTTAGTGATATTTGACTTGAACTGTTTCATCCTCTAACATATCTTTCAAGTCGTGCATATTGAAAACATAACTTCGAAGCATATTTGAACTCTAGATAGACATAGTATTAAGGAATACAATACGAGGTTTATTGCTTAACCATTACACTTTGTAGATAAGACATCGCCATAACCATTTGAATGTTATTGTGATTATGTATGTGTATGAGGTCAGGATTTCATTCTAGGGAACAATGTTTACATGTGTTCTAAGGAAGTAAGTTCATAAACTTGTTTTGTGAACCGAAAAGGAAATTTCCAGGTGTTATTGGTTTTGTTATTCATCGCATATCTTATGAACAACCAATATGTGTGATAAAGTAGAACCGCTCACAACTTGTTGTGTTTTTGGTAGAACTATTCACAAAGGCCTGACTTTTATATTGTTATAACTTTTATTAGTAAAACCAATCTTAAGTAATCACCTTGGTATGATCGGATTATGTCTGCCTTGGGGAAAGGGAACCGATCCTTGTAAGGGGTGCAGTACATCAAGGGGAACCGATACTTGTATGGGGTGCAGCAAGGTTTACAGCAGAAAGGGGAACCGATCCTGTGAACCTGTGCAACACATATAAGTTAGATACCATATATATGTGGGGAACCGATCCTAGTACCTAGTCAACCGAATCTTTTGGGAAGCTAGTGTGACTACGCGTAGTACTCACATGGAGGTAGAACCGAAACTTGTTTTGGTAGAACCGTAAACCCATGATTGTGATTGAATGTTGGTTTGATCAATTACATAGTTCTTGAAAGTCATATGAACCAATTCTAAACTTGTTTGGAAGTGCGGCAAATCGGTTTCAAGATTGTAAGTGTGAAAGAGAACTTACAAAGTTAAGATGTCGACAAACTTTGAACACGTGCTGAGAATGTTTATTTCCATAATTGTTCAAAGATATTTCTTAACGGCTAAGGGAAGAGAATCCCAGGATTGAAACACAAATAAGTTAAGAATCTTTTAATTAAGGTTATTACTTTCATTTGGTCTCGAAAGTAGCTGCTGTCTCGGTTGGTAAGGATATGTCGACTTATTTGGGCGATTACCAATTCGGGGTTGGTATTCCTGCTGGTGGGGAAAGTATTTTACATGCTGTAAATCGCCTACTGGAGATGAATACTCACTCATAGAAAATGTCAATGATGCTCATTGACTTTTCCAATGCCTTCAACATGGTGAGCAGATCGCAGCTCATCAAAGAGGTTCGCCTTCATTGTCCAGGTATTTTCGTTGGGTAGAATTTTGTTACTCGAGGCCTTCCAAACTCTACTATGACCATTATATTTTGTCATATGCACTTGGAGTTCAGCAAGGTCACCCCCTCGGTCCTCTGCTCTTTGCATTGACACTTCACCCCCTAGTGAAGACTATTGCTTCTCAATGCAAACTTGACTTGCACGCTTGGTACTTGGATGATGGTACAATTATTGGTGATACATTAGAGGTAGATAAGGCTCTGAGAAT
Source organism: Papaver somniferum (assembly GCF_003573695.1). NCBI lineage: Eukaryota > Viridiplantae > Streptophyta > Magnoliopsida > Ranunculales > Papaveraceae > Papaver > Papaver somniferum. The sequence goes on along the minus strand of NC_039364.1, from coordinate 175,456,919 downwards.
AATAGAAACGGAAGGACCACGCAGGGGTTTACATCTTAATGTAAAGAAAACCGAAGTCTTTTGGCCTTCTACTGACCCCAGAAGCACAGCTGACGGAGTTTTCCCCGCTGATATTGGTAGACCTTCTAATGGTGTTAAACTATTGGGTGGACCGGTGAGTCTGGATTTGAACTTTATCAGTGATATGATGTTGAGCAGGGTGAATAAGACTGTTCAATTGATGTCTGCTATCAAGAAACTCAAAGACCCTCAAAGTGAGATACTATTAATTCGCAATTGCACTGTAGTTTCTAGATTGTATTTTGCAATGCGTACTACCAATCCTGCAGCCTTACAATCTGCCACTGCCCTTTTTGATGATCACTTACTTAAGTACTTGAGACTTCTCATCACTGGTGATGTTGCGGGGTTTGGTCCTCTACAGCAGCGACTATCTACCTTGCCCATCAAAGATGGTGGACTTGGAATTTACACCATGGCTGACACTAGCGCCTATTGTTACCTTGCTTCTCAGTGTCAGACTACTTCGGTACAAAAGGTGATCCATGGTAATTCATTCTCAACTGAAAAAGGCTCTGATTATCAGTTTGCACTACAAAATTTTTCTCAGGTATGTGGCTTTCCTTCTACATACTGTGTCGATGATACTTCCCACCCATCCATGCACTCCCTGGCAGTCACTTATTTTGATGCAGTTAAGAAGCAAATCCCAGACCAATTTTCTATGTCCGCAAGAGATTCCATCCTATGGAAGTGCAACCGTATCAAGCATGCACAAGATTATTTAATGGTTGTACCCATCATTGGGCTTAATCAGTGCCTTGGACCTAGACATTTTAGAGTTGTACTTTGCTATCGTCTTGGTATCCCATTGTTTGTTGAGAATGGCTTGTGCCCAAGTTGTAATAAAACCATGGACATCTTTGGTGATCATTCACTTCATTGTGCTAAGGATATAGGCCCCAAGTTTCGACATGATATTGTTCGTGATGTAGTCGTCGACATTTGCTTCAAAGCTAGTGTGCCTGTTCGTAAGGAAGTTTCTTTGGGATTTCTGACGAATGATGACAAAGAGCTGAAACCTGCTGATATTCTTGTGCTTAACTGGGAAGATGGAAAGGATGTTTGTATGGATGTCACTGGTGTTTCTCCCTTCGCAGGTGATGGAATTCGCTCTTTCGTCCCAGGGAAAGCTATATCTAATGCGGTTTCACGTAAACACTCTAAATACTTGGACAAGTGTATTTCACATGGCCATGGATTGAGTGTTTTGTCTTTCTCTACTCTAGGAGAGTTGGGTGAGGATACCTTGTGTTTTTTCAAGCGTCTGAATAATTGTTTAGTTAGTAACGACGCTAGTAGTGGTTTTGGTAGCTTTATTTTTCATAGATTAGGCGTTGCTATTCAAAAAGGTGTTGGAGCCCAGCTTGTTGCTAGGTTACCAACCAAAAGCTTTGTATAATGATTATAAAAATAAATTTATTAGTTTACAGAATTAGTAATGTGCATTTACTAATTATATTTTCCAAGAGATTTTGATTATTATTTTTGGACATAGCATTTCCAGGAATTGTGAAAACTGAATCTGTGCATTTATGAATATCTTGAGAATATTTTCGGTTTTGGAAATTCCTTGGTTTCCAAACTTCCTTGTCTATAAATACACGAAGTTTTTCTTTCTAGCAAACTAATCCTTCGTAACAACAGACTTCCTCTTTTGTCTTTGTTACTGGTGTAGCTGCCTATCAGAAAGGAGAGAATCTAATTAGGTGAAATCTCTTACATCCGCTCGTTTTAAAGTCTTATTTGGGATTGAGAAGCTCTAGCGCGACCCGTTGGTGGGAAACTAGATAATTGCGGTTTATCTTTGTTTTCGATTGATTTGATTGACTAACGGTGGTTGAAATCTGATTGCACCTAGTTTGTTTATTGTTGAAAATATTCTCTTCTGATATAAGATTCACTCAAACTAGTTCAGAGTTTCGACAGGGATCTTTAGACTGTTGTTAGTTCTAAAGACGATCTTGTGATAATCCATTGTTAACAGACTCCGTTATGTGCGTGATTGATCCCAAGAGATTCAAGTGATTGTGTGCAGGTTTTTATTAAAGATTTAAGAATATTTGAAGACAGAGAAGATATTGAAGATATGACTTGGGTTTTAAAATATTTGGTGTGCACAATACTTGTTTCGGTAAAGAGGATCCAATTAATAATCGGTTTATCCTTGTGGTAGATTGGATTGATTAATTGAGTAGATCGGCATCAACACGGTTCTTCGGATTAAAGGTGTTGGTTGGCTAAATCTTAAACGATTACCTTAGGGTGATTGAACATAAGATAGATCTAGACCCGACGAAGGAGTTTATGTTAAGATAAACGGAAGAGCCTTTGTCCGACTCATATCACTTGGTTGAATAGAGTTGATACCAAACAGATTTCTTGTTCCTTTACTGTTTGGAATATGAACCAAAGGGATTGTTCCAAGTACGTGACTTATGCATAGGTCGGAGGCGTGGGAATACATACGGAACTAAGTGAACTATAGGGTTAGTTACTTGGTCTCAACTATACGAAGTTAGGTGTAATTTTGTGTGGCGACTTAATCCTAAGAGTATTCAATTCTGGACTAGGTCCTGGGGTTTTTCTGCATTTACGGTTTCCTCGTTAACAAAATCTTGTTGTGTCATTTACTTTTATTTTCCGCATTATAATTGTTTTATAATAATTAAAGTAAATTCCACAAACGTTAATTCCTATTTATTTTTTTTGCTAGGTCAAAATGGTTTATTAAAGCAAAAAAACGTAATTACAAGAATTATAAAATTGGAGGCTCTAGGCCTCCCCACCCACATAAACCAATGGGGCAAAAAAACTCTAAAAACTCATAAAATAATCTCCTAAACACGAAAAAACATGCAAAAAGAAGAAAACTACAAACGTTTTCGTCCCTTATTTCCAACTCTAAATTTCTTCTTCTTGGGAATGAGACCAACAATAACTTGAGTTAAATCATAGTCTCCATAAGACTCCTTGTAAACATCTTCAGAATCATCATAGGTTTCATCATAGTCATATTCCTCTCCATTTTCATCTGAAGCATAATTACCACCCGGAACAAGCTTAATAGGAGATTGTGCTTTCTTCTTAGTTGACATTCTATCCACTTGCTCCTTTTTTTCCTTGAAATACTCTTTTCTAAAGGCTGACTCTCTAATGAAATTAGCACGCACTTCATCATTCTGAATGGAGCTTGCCTCCTCTAGTTCCTCATTTGTCAAAATATTATTCATATCAAAAACACATTCGTCCAACCCGATTAGGCTAGGATTTTCTTCATTGGACCTAGAATTCGTAGCCATGATTTTCGCAGCTTGCTTGGCCACTTTTCTAGCTTGTTTCCTTGCTAGAATATCTGCATCAACTTCACCCCAATCTTTTGAACCCATACTAATATCCGAGTCACTAGAATCATCTTATTCCTCCTCCACCAAAGCCTTACAAGAATCATTAGCAAGGCCTAACTCAGATGCCAGGGCACCATATTTGTTATTCACCACTAATTCTGTTTGAAAAAGTGCATCCACAAAAGGAGTTTCAAAAGATTTAAATTTAAACGGAGTACCTTTGTTTGGGGAGGCATAATTTAAACGGAGGCATACTTTTAGGTAGGAATTATCAGAGCAGGCAAACACGAAAAGATCTAACAATCTGTGTTTGGTGCGATCCAACCTATAAGAATTGAATCCATGTCTGATTCAGTTAACATTATGCAAGAGCATGAATGCTCAAATGTTGAAGATGTTAATACTTCGTTGACTCATGATCCAAGGGTTACAAACACATTTGTGTCTTTTTCTGAAGAAAAAGAAGATGCTAATAAAGAGTTGATAAAACTCCTAAAGCCTATACAATCTCTGTCTTCTAAAGTGTTTATATTAAAGACATAATCAAATCTTCTTAAGCAGGAGATTAGAGAAAAGGACATTCATCTGAACTGTCTAGCTAAAGAGAAAATGGATCTCGCTGTTAAACTAGAATCTCTTGGTAAATCTCTTACAGATAAAGAGACACATCCTATGATTCTGACTAATGATGTTGTTGTGATTTCTTTTGATGAGGAAACTAAAAGTATTTGCTCGACTTTTACAGACCGTGACAAAACCGGGTTAATCACATCTGAAACATATCAAGACGATGGTAGTTTTCCTAACTACATGAAGTTAGAAGAGGATGAGAAACCAGCTTCTAGATCTACTGATGATCAAACGAAATCTTGTCCAAAGGAAACTTTGAACCGATTCCGTGATGACTCTAAGGAATACAACTTTCAGTCACTTGACAGGAAACTTATACTTCTTCAACATACGGTGGTAAAAATTTTGAAAAAAGTTTCTTGTCTTAAAAAACTGAAAGATTATTCCTCAGTAGAAAGACAGATTATACTACATCCCGATAAGATCAACTCAAAAGAGTCAGAGGAAAGAGTTGATAATCGCTTCTGGAAAAAGGTTCCTCCGCATCCATATCGAAACAGTTCTGGTTTTGATAAGGAACGACTTCAGAAGGAAGGGAAAGAGTGAATCTCTGCCAAAAGAAACAATCAGGATTTTCCGATAGTTGTTTCAGATGATCACACTAATGTGAATAATAAGGAAGTCCTTAGAATGAGAAAATCTTAGTGAAAAATACTAGAACCCCCTACTATATGGGTTCAATGTAGAGAAGCCCCATTAAATGGATCATACACTGTCAACTCCATTCTTTTATATTTTGATATTTCTAGGCCCAAAACTTTAGAATTTCGGGCCTGTTAATCAAAGTTTATTTAAAATAACTTTTATAATACCAATAATACCCTTTAGTATATAAATGCAATAAAACTAGGCATAGGTTTCATTTTCTAATTTCTTTTCTCTCTCCACTGCTTTCTCCACTGCTCTGCAGATAACGATGAATGGAGATTCACTTGATGAAACTCGAAGAAAACTTGAGGATTCAGCATCATGTCGAAAGAAAAAGATAAGTTTCTCATCTATACTTGCAGTCCTGTTAAATTCTCATTATGTTTTTACCAAAATCAAGTTCTGGAAAGTTCAGTGACAGCTTTAAATACCTAATAAGTTCGATTTTACTTCGAATTTTGATTTAATTTTAGAATTGTTGCTTCGATCTATAATCCTTGTATCATTTTCTTTGATTTGAACTGTTTAGTTTCGATTTTTGTTTACCAAATATTTTTAGGGTTTGTAATCAACCCTAATTTGTAATTGCTTATGATTTCAACTAAAGTTTCTCGACGAAATCAAGATTAGAGTTCAGATCTGTTATAATCTAATCGCTATAAACAACAAGTTTTGGGTTCATCTAATACTAATTATATGCTAGGGTTCTTGTCTGAAATCTGAACTATCTCTCTACCTTTAATCTCAATCAGAACTCTAAGTTCGGATTTGAAATTTGTCTACCTAAATATGCATTACCCGTCAACTCGTTTGTAATTTGATCTTCTTTTATTTTCTGACCTAATTTGAACTGATGTGAACTTGTATTTGTTCCTGATAGATTGCTTTAAATTAAGTTAACTAATTTGTTTTAGTTGTTCAAAATACAACACAACATATAATTTGACTTCAAAACCTAGACTATGTATCTAATCAAAATTTTAATTTTAATTTCATTGTTAATTCATTCATCAGAACATTGGTTATTGGTGATTGTGTTTTTCTACTCGCAGCAAATGGGTGGATACTAAAGAGGCTTCTATATGGTTGCAGAGCAAGCTCCTCTTGATCGACATTGAAATGCCGGATAAGCTTACTTATGAAAATGAGAAACTCAAGGTAATATATGTCAATCTCTTTCTTCTTATGATCTGTTTCTTTTTAGTATGCTTCACTTCTTAGGGATTCTCAAGTTGTTGTCTATTTCTAGCAGGCTTGCATTGAACTCATATAAGCTAGTTTCAATTGTTATCGCTCGCAAATCTTTAATGATAGCTAAAAACTGATGCATGATATTCATATTTGAATGGAACTTATTAAATCTTGTGAGCTTTAACTTCGCGCTTCTGGTGTTCCTATTTTACATTGTAGAATAAATTCGGACATGTGTTGCTTGATAAGTCCCACTGTATAGAAATGATTGCACTGAACCATATAGGCGGAGATCAACTAATAGGCCACATGTATATGCTATCACCGATACAGTAATTAAGGAAACGATAAGAGGTGGATTAACTTTGTATAATGAAATTTCAGTAATAAAATAATATTTGTTCAACACTTCTTAAATCTTCATTGCATTTTCAATTTACTTTGTTTTGGTATATATTGCACATGAAGTAAGATAACTCATCGTTATAGTGTTGGTAAAAAGATATCTAAGCATCTGGTTTCTTTCTATTTGAATACTTCTTCTAGTAGTTGTCACTTGTTATATCAACTTAATAGATACTTTTAAAGAGGTTGGCGCTTGGCTCTTTGCTTCTTGAAGTTCACCTTATCGTCTATTTTTTTAATTCCCAAACAAGGAATAAAACAATAGTCAAAAATGTACAATTATCTAGAATAGGATCTGAATAGCTAGGAGCTTGGTTTAGCTCAAAAAGAGAAATTTATGACTAGTCTAGAGGACTAGAAAGGTCTGTGTATGTAATGTGATGTTAGTGGGTGACTGCACGAAACGAGTAGAATTTTTTGGCTAGTTTAGACAACTAGGTATATATGTGTATGCAAGCCTTTTAGTTCTATAATATAGATAAGAGACACTGAAGGTATTGATTCTTTGTCAGGACCTTTAGTGGTTCTTCTCGATCGAGTTACTGCAGTAGTTAAAAAAAGACAATCTATCTTGTTTTACTATTTTTTTCCTTTAATGGATTATGTTTATTAAATAATGAACACATATTTCATGCTTTAGGTATTGTTATTTGCACATATAACTCCTAACTACATGAGTCAGATGCATGTGTAACTTCTAAATACACAAATTATATGCATGTGTAACTCCTAATTACACAATTCAGGTTCATGTGTAACTCCTAATTACACTTTCACTAACTTTTACTTCCTTGCAATTATGATTTGCGCCACTTGTATATTTCAATTTTGAATTCTATTTTTGATGGATTCATTTATTCTGGGTACTTGCGTAAATTCCATTCAGGCGAGAATTGTTTTGGACTGAATTGGACCAGTTGCTCAAAGATGTGGATGCTGCTCTTTCAGTGGCTACGCTGTATATCGATACTATTCGTGAATACAGGGTAGTGATTAACTATCCTACGGTCACTGTATTGGAGGATAAACACTTAAGTACTGCGAATGGAGATGTTGCATTTTGATATTCTTCATCCTTGCAGGTAGGCAAAAAAAAATGCTAGTTCTTTTCCAATTATAATTTTTTAATCACTAGTGCCATCATTTTCTCTTACCCGCAGAGTCATTATTCCTTGATAAAGGGAAATACACAAACCCGAGTCTAATGATTCCTGTATACATTTGGAGTTTTACATATAAGGATCCTCCCTTACGTAAGTACTTTTAACATAATTTTGCTTGTTCGACGTAGTTCAGGACTCTTTTATGTCATTTACTTTTTCTTAGTTTTGCTTAGATATAAATACACATGAAAAGCATGCCTTAAAATTGTGAATGGTGACTTCTACATTTGTGGACACTGAGGTCTTTGAACCTTGTTAGTTTGATGCTTTGGTGAGATTTTTTGCTAGAGGTACACAATTGGACTTAGTAATTGCTGAGTACAAATCCATTTACATGGATGTGTAACTTCAAGATACACATGTTATATGCATGTTAAAAATCCTTCTTACACAAGAAAAATGCATGTGTAACTTCCAAGTACAGATGGCATATACATGTGTAACTTAGGATTACACATCTGTCTTCGTAGTCTTATTTTTCTTGTTACTTTAAGTTTGTTATATGGCCTACTCCTGCAATTCCACTTCTTTCTTCTATTTTTTTCACTCCAACCTAATCTCAAACACCGTAGTAAATAAAGTAATACACATAGTTTTGTATATTTTTTTTATGTGTAACTTCTGGGTACACCTGAAAAATGCATGTATAACTCGTAAATACACATGCTAAGATAAATTATCAAGTGCCTTTCTATGATCTTTGTGTCTGTTTAGTTATTGAAGAAGCTGACGGTGGTAGTTTTGCTAATTTCAGAGAGGATGTGTTTGTCTGGACCTAGTGGTGGTATTAGTAGGGTACTAGAAGATGGGGAGAAAGCTGGTGTTAATGATTCAGTTATTTATGGTGCAATTTATGCCTCCTGAAGCTTATAGAGATGTCCAAGGGAAACAATTCTGCGTCAACTAAGCCTGGTAGTGCATGTATTTCTTCTTTGCCGTTGGGGTTAACTCTGTAAGTAATTTTTTTTTTGAGTGGCATGCTTTTTGTTATTAACTTTCTGCCATGAATATCCCCTCGTGAATTTCGTCAGTTCGCTTGTTTATTGATAGAAACTTGAATAAAGTATTATCCATTTTTTTGTAAATAAGCATTGTTCTTTGATTTTAGATGTTTAACATGCTATATGCATGTGTAACTCCTAGTTACACAAGTAGTACGGATGTGTAACTTCTAGTTACACGTGCTATATGCATATGTAACTCTTAGTTACACTGGTCACATGCATGTGTAACTACTAATTACACATGCTAAAATGAACAAGCCTTACAACCAAAAAATTACATATGCCAGGTACACAAGCCATATGGATGTGTAACTTCCTAGTACACATCCATTTTTGTAGTCCTATTTTTTTGATTGCTTTTAAATTGGTTTTATAGTTTATTCCTATTTTAATGTGTTTCATTTCATGTATAACTGCTAGTTACACTAGCCAGATACATCTTTAATTTTTCTTTCTCTTTTATTTTTGATGTGCATTTTTCTTTTGACACTAGTTTATGTTTGTTTGTTGTTATATTTCAAGTTTCCGATAAATCCATAAAAGCTAATTGCTTAGTTGTGGTATTGGTCTCGCTGGAATTGGAGTTGACGCTGAATACACAAGTCATATGCATGTGTAACTCTCAATTACACTAGATAGATTCATATGTAACTCTCAATTACACTAGACAGATGCATGTCTAACTTGTAGTTACACATGCTAAGAAATTATTATAAATGAATATTAAAGTAATACATGTATTTTTTGTATGCACTCTTTTTGATGTCTATTTTTTTGATGTGTAACTTTGCATTACACATGTCATAAGGATGTGTAACTTCTGGATACACATGCCATATGCATGTGTAACTTCTGTTTACACATTCACATTATATTTTAATAATTTTGGGCTTAAATTTAAATTTTATTTAATTTGTGGCTTGACAATATATAAAAGGGCATGGATGTCTTTTAATAACTCGGGGCCTAGATTTAAATTTCTTTTAATTAAGGGCCTCATATTATGGATTATCCATGGGTTGGGCCTTAGCCTAATTTTCCCAAAATCTTATGAAAATTTCATTGAAAGAATTAAGAGAGATCTAGCTATCTCCGAGAATTATCACATTAGTACACTTTCTCCACATGATCATATCTCTAGAGCTAGAAAAGATCATCGTCTTGGAAGAAAATATTTTGGGCAGAAACTCCCTAGAGGAAACATGAACTATGTTTCTGATAATCACTGTAAGCTGGAAAAGGCTTACTCTGATGCAACTTAGTTGTATCGGAATTGTGCACTCTCATCCCATACTGTGCTCGTGATATTGGATGAGAAAAGGCACAATAAAACAGGAGCACATGTACTTTGTGTAGTTGTTTATCAGAAAAACTCTGTAATTATGGGTTGCTGCGAATCCATGGGAGTCTAAAAATTATTCGTGTTTAACATGATTTACCAAAAATAGGTGTTATTTGGAATTTCGGATTTTTAATAATCCTTCCAACTTGAGATTTTCGGACTAAGGAAACAAAATATATTATTTCATATTTTCGGTTTTACCAGAGGTCTTTTGGTCCGAAAGTTGTCTCTTTTAAGAAGAGAAACTTTATCTTGTCTGTATTCGAAACCCTGAGGAATCCTTTATAAATTCGTTCATAACTAAACATGCCTCCAGTAGCTCGCAGTGTCCCAAAGACTAATAAGGCTCAAAAAGTTAAGGATTGTCAAGGAATCAATACAGAGAAAAAGAAGAAAGGCATTATGTCTGATTATGACTCTGATAATTTTGATGGATCACAAGATGAGTCATGTCTGTCGGCTTACAACCTTCAAGATCCAAACAAAACCAAGTGGATTCATTCTGATAGTATGATTGAATATATCCAAGGTTTTGAAAAATTGATATCCAATCTCATTATAACCGTTCGAAATCAATTTTGGCTCAAAGACAAGATTGATGAAACAAAAGCTTATATAGCTGGTATGAAGATTCAAGTTGAGAGACTTGAGAAACAATAAGTGGTTGCGGACAAGTCCCTAGAGACATGCTTTAAGAGTTTGAACACCGAAGAGACCTCAGTGAACAACAAGAGCACCACTAGAGATTAAGTTATTTGCTGTAATACTTAATCTAGTCTAATAGACATCAATTTTTGATTTTTTTCATTGATTGTATTGGTCTATTATGAATAAAACTATTATGAATAAAATTATTTGATTAGTAATTTTTCTTGTGATGGTTATCGGTTTACATAGCATGTGCTTAATTGCTTTTACCTTATTTCTATGTATGTTTATGGGATGTTTGATTTCGGTTTTATACCTTAATATTCGATCTCATATATTGTGAACCCTCATGGTTTGGGTGACTTTTTGATTTAGCGGGATTAAGTTCTAGCCCTAGTAGGTAGGATTTATCAAAGGATTATGAGGGGTTCTAATAGAAACAGTATGTGAAAAAGTCACAATATGTTGAATCGGTTTTGGTTTAGCATAAAGGCATATGTGTTTCGACGGTTTTCAACTTTTGCTTGCAATAGTTAAAACCGGTTTTCAATCTTTCTCTGGTAAAGGTTGAGGTATGTTGTTTTTCTTTTGTTCACGCATAAGAATGACAACATGGTGATATTTCTGTTAGAGCATTGCTCGGTTGAACCCACTAGCGTTGGTATGTCAAGTTAGTTGTCAATTTTAGTTTCCAAAATGCATTCTTGATTTAGCATACTAAAGATAGTTTCAGACTAGTTTAGGTCTAAGAAATTGAATCGAAGCTATCCTTAAAGGATGAAGATTGAAGATTGAAGGCTACAAGAAGACATCAACAAGTACTTCATAAAGAAAGGTATGTTATTGATTTCATTTGGATTCTTGTTCAATTCTACCTTTCTAATCTATCGAGATAAATGCTCACTCTATGGAACAATTCCTATGACGGTAAATGTACATTTATGTATATATACTTGAGGTTATTTGATTCATGACTTTGGTGATAATAACCTTTATCCCTATAAAGGATCTCATGTTATAGTGAATGAGCTTGTGAATCCAATGAGCCAAGAATCACTCAATTCCGAGTTATAACGATAAAGTTATGAGTGATTTAAGTTCATTAGTAGGAAACATACCATGGGCTTTGGAGTGGTCCGCGAACTTGGGCCTAATACGTGACTAAAAGGGATTTTTGGTCAAGTTGGTGATGTTTCCTTATCTAGGCAAGTTAGCTATTGGTCCAAACACTTTTGATTACCATATTAAAGTGTTTGTGATTCCTGCTTAAGTTAAAATGTGATTTATTCACATAAATATAATTTTTGCTAAATAAGTTATTTATTTAATTATTTTGACAAGAGTTTTCACTTAGGAAAGACTCCCATATTTAGGAGAGTCTTGTAAAAGGAAAATAGCTTTGCTTAGCTTCCAAGCTATTGTTCATTATAAATAAGGAGTTCGCGAGTTTACACGTTGTTCATCCCTTTGGAAAATTGGCATAAGCTCTGTGGGTTGTTTTCCACGTCTTCTGTTCTTCGTGAACAAGAGTGAGATAAAAGTCTTTGTATTAGGGATCACAAAGACGAGTTAGATTTAATCTTCATGATTGATCATACAACTTGTAATCTAGGTTTTTCACCTCTTATCTATTCTAAGGTTTTCTCTTCTGATATAAAACCATTCAAGAGTTGTTGATCATAAACCCTAGGTTTTGATAGCGAATCCCATCATATTTTCCTTTTAGCGATTTTTTCTCTCCAAAAATTGGCGACTTTTTCTCTAGGGTTTTCATATTTTTCACGTGATTTCTTCATCTTTTATCATCTTTCTTGATGATTAAAGATGGGGGAAACTTCTGATTCATCTATGAATCCTCATGGGGTTAAAACTATGTCTTTTGCTGATTTAGTTAAGGGTAAAAAACCCTATGTGTTAACGGATTCAGATTTATTATCCCTCCCTGAAGCTTCTTTTTATCTTGATGAACCAATGCTTGATTTACCAATAGAACTTACTCAAGAGGGTCGTGATATTTTTCAGTTTAGTCTTATTGGAAGGATGAACTTTAAAGGGTTAAAAATTAATGATGTACAAAAAAGTTTGGAAGAACAATGGGGTTTCAGTAATGGTAGATGCAAACTTGTTCCTATGACTAAAGGGTTTTTCATCATCAACTTGATTTCTGCGGAGGATAAGGAGCGTGTCTGGCATGGGGATTCATGGAAGGTTCAACAACAAACGCTTAGGGTTATGAATTTTTACCCTAATTTTGATCCGGAAAGGCAGAATACTTCTCACGCTTCAGTTTGGGTGAGTTTTCCTGGCTTATTCATTGAACTTTGGACAAAAAAAATTCTATTATCTATTGCAAGAGTTCTGGGTAAGCCTATTGCTATAGACCAGAAAACTTTGGATCATGATGTTGGTAATTATGCTGCGGTATTGATTGATATTGATTTTGCAAAGGTTATTCATAAAAGAATACGTTTAAAAGCTAATGGTAGAGAATTCTGGCAGTATGTTGAAATACAAGATATTGAGAATATAAAGTTTTGTACTCATTGCAAATTTATGGGGCACAAGTTTGAGAGTTGTCTTGCAGCTCGTAAGATATTAGGGAGTTCAGTTATGGATGGGAAACGAACTGTAGTTACCAATCCAAAAAACAAAAAAGAGTGGCAAGTAAAAAAATATCATTCTGAAGTTATTGTTTCCCATGAAAACCATGCAGATAACATTAACAATATTGCAGCAAGGGAAGGTGTTCAGTCCGGGAAGGGGAATGTGACAAAAGTGGCAACAAATAGTAACTTTGTTTCTAAGGATACTCCAGTTCAAGAGTGCGATGAGGATAAACTGTTGGAGGAAGAGCTTAATAACTCTTCTGTAGAATATAGGGAAGCACAGCTCAAACTGATCAAGTGTAAGAATGCTATTGCTGCGAGAAAAGATATTGCTGCACGAACTAAATCTTCTACAGAAGTTAATGTAGCTGTTACGCAAGTTCAAAACGGGATAAGGCAAGAGTCAGGAAATAACGTGGAATATGGCTTGGAGATTCAGCCAACTTCCGTGCCCAAAAAGAACACTGAGACCATATCCAAGCATAATCAGGTAAGTTCCGTATCCAACTTGGTTTTGGAAACTCAGCAACAACCCGTGTCCAATGAAAACTCTGAGGTTATGTCCGTGCAATGTCATACTCAGGCCGTGAATATCTCTCATGGTCTGAATACAAAGCCAAGGTCCCTAGAAGACTCGGTTTTAGAATCTTCTTCAAAACAAGAGTCTGTGAATAAGAATATTCAGGCCAAGCAAGCTGATAATCAGGTCGTGAATAATTCTCAAGGCTTGGTTACTAAATCAGGGTCATCGAAAGAGGATTGGACAAAAGTAAAGGGTAAGAGCTCCCCAAACAAAGGTACTCCGTTTAAATTTAAATCTTTTGAAACTCCTTTTGTGGATGCACTTTTTCAAACAGAATTAGTGGTGAATAACAAATATGGTTCCCTGGCATCTGAGTTAGGCCTTGCTAATGATTCTAGTAAGGCTTTGGTGGAGGAGGAACAAGATGATTTTAGTGACTCGGATAATAGTATGGGTTCAAAATATTGCGGTGAAGTTGATGCAGATATTCTAGCAAGGAAACAAGCTAGAAAAGTGGCCAAGCAAGCTGCGAAAATCATGGCTACGAATTCTAGGTCCAATGAAGAAAATCCTAGCCTAATCGAGTTGGACGAATGTGTTTTTAATATGAATAATATTTTGACAAATGAGGAACTAGAGGAGGCAAGCGCCATTCAGATTGATGAAGTGCGTGCTAATTTCATTAGAGATTCAGCCTTTAGAAAAGAGTATTTCAAGGAAAAAAAGGAGCAAATGGATAGAATGTCAACTAAGAAGAAAGCACAATCTCTTATTAAGCTTGTTCTGGGTGGTAATTATGCTTCAAATGAAAATGGAGAGGATTATGACTATAATGAAACCTATGATGATTATGAATATGTTTACAAGGAGTCTTATGGAGACTATGATTTGACTCAAATTATTGCTGGTCTCATTCCCAAGAAGAAGAAATTTAGAGTTGGAAATAAGGGACGAAAACGTTTTTAATTTTCTAGTTTTCTTCTTTTTGCATGTTTTTTCGTGTTTAGAAGCTTATTTTATGAGTTTTTAGAGTTTTTTGCCCCTTTGGTTTATGGGGGTGGGGAGGCCTAGAGCCTCCAATTTTGTAATTCTTGTAATTACGTTTTTTTGCTTTAATAAACCATTTTGACCTAGCAAAAAAAAAACCTAGGTTTTGATAGATTTCAGTTTCCGATCGTATACCAACACTTGTTAGTCGAAATCGGAGGCTAGAAAGAAAAACTTCTTTTGAGGCATCTCGTAAAAATCTTTGAGAAATTTTCACCAAGATATCTCTAGATTTATTCTAGTTGTTCTTGTTGTAGAGTTATTAGGTTTCTCTTCCTTTTATTGAAGAGTATAATAATCCCTAATCTACAGGTTTGTTTTGATATTACTTTTACCTAGTAATTGTTTTTATCAAAATAAACGCAAGATTTCCAAAACCTTGATTTACATCTAAAGGGAAATCAAACCGGTGTTTTGTGCAAACAAAATATCGAATCGTATCAATTGTGGTGGTGTATCTTCTAAAGAGAGCCTCGGGTTCTGCTAGAATATTTGTGTGAAGAATTTTTAAAGAGAATCGGTATTCTGCTAGGAGTTCTACAAGTGCTGAAGAAGGTATTACATCTAGTCTGAATAGGTAGTAGGAATTTGGTGTAACAACTTATAATCAGTGTGTGTTTATTCTGGACTAGATCCCGGGGTTTTTCTGCATTTGCGGTTTCCTCGTTAACAAAGTTTGGTGTCTGTGTTATTTCTTTTCCGCATTATATTTTATTTATATAATAGAAATATCAGAGGTTGTACGTTAAAATCAATCAGTTCTTGTATCCGACCTTAGGGTCGTTGAGTGAACTGATTGACACTTGAACATTGGTCTTTGGTACTGTTCAAGTGAATCCTCATATATTCAATCAGGCTCGCAAATCCCTATTTGCTGATTGCGGATTGAATCAAGAGATAGAGATATAAAACTCTTTGATATACTTTTTATAGATTGAGTCTAACTGTCTAGTTGATTCTCTTGAAAGTATATTGGAGTTTGTCTATTCAGATTACCAAATGAAATATTGGGTGGTGTTGTTTGACCCCCGATTTTTCAATTGGTATCAGAACAGGCAAACACGCTAAGACCTCATAAGTCTGTGTTTGTAGCAATCTGATTCTATGGACAGAGGTGCTATTTCTATAAACGTACCGCCAGTCTTCAATGGCACGAACTACTTATGGTGGAAAATTGCTATGCGAGCTTTTCTTCAAGCACGCGATTTTTAATCATGGGTATATGTCGTTAATGGCTATGATGCTCCCGTTGTGGCAGTAGGAGATGTAAACGTTCCCAAAACTATTGGTGAATGTATTTCTGCTGAGATACTTGCTGCAAAGCAAAATTCCGACGGTTTGAATGCTATTATCCATGCCATTATCCCATATCTTCAACACCACGTGACTAAGTGCAATAAGTCTAAAAATGCTTGGGATATCTTAGAAACCGTATTTGAAGGGAATGCGGCAGAAAAAGAAGCGAGGCTTCAATACCTAGCATCTGACTGGGAAAACCTTCACATGTCTGATGATGAAACCTTTGATGTGTTTGACCAAAGACTTTCTCAAATAGTTAACGCCTCGTTTCCATTAGGAAGAACTATTCCAGAGGAAGATATTATGTGCAAAATTCTCAGGTCTCTACCACCAAGATACGTGTCTAAGAAACATGCCATTGAAGAAGCAAACGATCTTTCTACACTCTCCAAAAATACTCTTGTTGGAAAGTTAAAGATCTTTGATAATGAGCACGCAAGAAAAGAGGTGATTTCTCTTAAAGCTGCAAACAATTTTAAATCCCCTAAGGATAAATCTGGTTCGCCAGATACTAAGGATGTTACTCCACGACAATTTAGAAAGCTCTTGAGAGACAGGAAAAAGAGTTTTTCTAAAGTTACAAAATCTTCCATTGATGATGTACAATATTATAACTGTCGTGGTTTCGGGCATCTTTCTTCAGTATGTCCTAACTGGGATAGGTGTTGTAAAACACCTAATTTTATATCAATGTTTATGCTTTCTTTGCTATTTTTCTTGTGAAATACGTATCTTATGTTTGCTTATGAGTTATTAGGTGCAATGAACTCATTTGGAGCAAAAGAAGGAAAAAAACACTCTTTTGGAGCATAAGGGCAGAACCGTCAATTCACATGCGAGTGGCAGCTGGACCAAGCTAAGTTTATGCGTCAAAGAAGGGTCAAAAGCGTCATTTCACTGCACGCTATCCAGATCCCATCCAAGGTTAAGGGGCAACTCCTGGAGGTGTATTAAACTCAGACCAGCTGAGGCTAAGGGGATGCCAGCTGGGTGGTTCTACAGTGGGTGCAAATAGCCATCCCAGTTTACTACACAACCCTATATCGATTCTCTTCCATTACAACTCACCTGAAATTAGGAGATGAGTGAGGAAAAGAAATGGCTGTTGTTGGTGGTGATAACAAAATCAGGGGAGATCAAGCTGAGCCACTGATGCTGAAATTGAGAAAACCAGAGAGAAAGAGAGGGACTACTGTGTTGTTAGGAGAATTCGTGAAGATTTAGGGTCTGAATTAGATCAGGAAATTGAAGAGAAAAAGATTAGGGTTATGCTGGTTGTGTTGGAAGAATTATAAAAAATTGATGGGATTATGTAACTGGTGTTTGAATATGGGGTTGAGACTGAACTGAAATTGCTCAAATCTGGAGAAGATTGATTTACAGGTTAGGGTTTAAATCTGTTATGAGTTTGAAGCTCAACAGATGAACCTCAAGTTAGGGTTTGATGTTACAGTAATGGTGGAAGAGAGTGACTGAGAAGGAATCGAATGTTTCAAGCTCAGATACTGAAGAATTAGGGCAAGAATCGAAATGGGTTTGATTGAGATGTGGAACTGAATTGGTTGGTGGTAATGAAGCTTTTTGCTGTGGATGAGATTGGAGCTCAATCTGAACTAGGAACTGCATGTGGTATGGAAGGTTGGTTTCAGTGCATTGCAGGGTTGTATCTGAAGTTGAAGCTGCAGAAATGATGTAGAGATGATATGCAGTTGTAGTATGGCTTGCTGTTAGAAAGAAGATTAAAGATGGGTTTCGTTTGAATTTATTATACATCCAAGACGTGAACAGATTGAAATTGGGTTTGTAGTGATTCAGGTGAAGATTCAAATGAGATGTTGTTGGTGGTTATCTGGTGGAGTTGTTAGTGGAGCAGTATGTGAATCTGAGGTTGGTTGGTGAGAAGAGAACTCGTGCTCAAGAATATCAGAACTGGCGCAGCTGAAGTGAAATGAGTTGTGGCACATGTGATGGCAGTAAGGGAAGAAGTGGAGTTGTAGCTTTGTTAACTTTGCAGGATGGATGAGCTGTAGTTTAATGACAGGGTCTTGTGATGAACTGAGATTGCAGGTTGTAATGAATTGCAGTGGAGATTGTGGCATTGTGCTCAGCTGATGCTGTGTTTGTGCAGATGGAGTTGTGGCTTTTATGTGGAGGATGCAGCTCAAATTGCAGGGGGTGAGATGAACTGTGTGGTAGTGGTGTTAAATGGTATGTGATTTGAGCATGTTGCAGGTGCAATGTTGATGCTGAGAAGAGTGCAAGAGTGATGTTTGTGTGCTATGGAGTATGGCATGGGTAGCAGAGTTTGGTGAAGCACCATCATGGTGCACCACATGATGGATTTCCAAGAAGAAGTGAAGCACAATGATGATGCACCACAAGATGGCTGACCAGAAGAAGCAATGCTGCACAATCATTGTGCAGCACAGTTCAGGCCTATGCAATGGTCTTGGCCAAAACTAACTCAGACAAGTCATCCCCGCTAGCTCATTTGTTGAATGACTCGATTCTGACTCATGGGACCAGCTGATTTGGATCGGTCTTGACCCAGTGTGACTCACTGAGTTTGACCGTATTGACTGACTCGTTTGACCGGTGACCGGGCGGACTTTGCCGGTCACCTGAGATGTTTTCCGGCGACATTTCAGGATAATTTCCGTCCGGTTTCCGACCATTTTCCGGTGACAATTTTTGGACATATTTTTTACATGGGCCTGGTGGACTTCTTGGTGATGGGCTTTTGAAGACTTGACCTAGTTTTGGAAGGGAGAAAAGCTACAAAAAGAAAAGTTTTCTACAACTTTGAGATATCACGTATTATTCTTGGAGATTTGGAGATGGCTACAACTAGGGTTTGCTTTCATTTTATTTTTCATCTTCTTAAATTATTTTATGATTATGATTATGTTGAACTCCATTATTATGAGTAACTAAACTCAATTATTGGTTATGGGATAAAAGTTGATTTCCAACATGTTATTTGATTCAATGAATTAGTTTTGTCTCAATACTTTATTGTTTATGTTTCATTATTAATATTATTATATGATTTGAATGCTAGTTTGTTTGAGTCCGGAATCAATTAGATTAGTCTTCATCTCTATTGCTAGATTAGGATTTTCAATACGAAATCGTTGATAATTCCTGATTATAAGTAGCATAGTGCCATTATTACTTGTAGTGATACATCTTTATAATTGCATATGAATCATAACCTTTGTTAAAACGAATTATTGCTTTTACACGTTTGTTTGTATTGATTAGTCTTATTTCATAGAACTTATTGCTCTATACTTTAGGTTGCTTTCTAGGTAGATTTCACAATAGCATCTTTTAGTGTTGTTTGTGATAAAATCGAGAAATAAACGGGATACTCTTGCGATCAAGATATCCTAGGACTTTTAGTAAATGAGAGATTAAAATTATCAATTCTAGTCATTGATGAAAATACATGTTTGTGAATGATACTATCCCGTGACCAATATCTTCTCCTTATTGATTATTCAAATTATTTTATTGCTTTCAATTACTTTTATTGCTCTGTATATTCAGATAAAACAAAAATCCCCCCCTTTGGTTACTTAAGAATCTGAAAATTTTATAACAACAAAAGCCTCTCTGTGGGAACGAACTCTTTCTTATCACGTACTATATTTATATCTAGTTGAGTGAAAAAGTGAAATTATTTTTGACGCATAGGACATCGATCAAATTTTGGCGCGGCTGCCGGGAGGATACGACTTATTATTAAGTTTTTCGTTTCTTATCATCATTTCAGCTTTCATATTTGCTTTTTGTTTTCTTGTCTTGTTTCTCACTTGTTTGCGAGAATTTTTTTCAGGTACCTAATCCCTGGCTTCTAAAGATTGGAACTATCCAAGGTGCGGGATAGCTACTCGAAGAGGCACAATACTCCAACCAATTCAAGACACGACGGAAGAACAAGAGTTAGAAGTGGAAGAAGAATTACAACTAGAAGAAGAACAAGAGGTTCCATTTGTAGAAGAACCACTAGTTGAAGAAGAAGAAGAAGAAGAAGCAATGGGTGATGCAAATCGTACACTCAAGGACTTGGCTTCTCATAGGCTTGATGCACAACGGTGGTGTACTGAGACAAACTCAACCTTCAAGATCAAGCCGGGGTTGATTAGAGAATTACCGAAGTTTCATGGCATGGAGAATGAAGATCCAAACAAGCATCTCATGGATTTCCGTACCATAGTCACGGCCATGCTACCACCGGAGACTAATGCCGATGGTGCAATGTTGAAAGATTTTCCGTTTTCTTTGGCGGACAATACTAAGGAGTGTTGTATTATTTACCATCCGGAAGTGTCACTACATGGAACAGGTTGAAGAAACTCTTTCTAGAGAGGTATTTTCCTGCGTCAAAGGCTACTCAAATTTGCAAAGACATTTGTGGGATAAAGCAACACGTAGGAGAATCGTTGTATGAATGTTGGGAGTGATACAAGAGATTGGTGGCAAATTGTCCACACCACCAATTTAGTGACGTGATGATAATACAATACTTCTACGAAGGTCTCCAATCAAGTGATAAATATCTTCTAGATGCAACGAGTGGTGGAGCTCTAGTGAACAAGACGGTGGCCCAAGCTACCGAGTTGATTGAAAGCATGGTTGCAAACTCGCAACAATTCTACACAAGAGGTGAACCAATGGTTAGGCGAGTGCATGAAGTTACGGATTCATCATCACACCGTGATCAAAGGATGGATAACATGGAGCAAATAATGCAAAAGATGGCTGCGGTTATTTTACCTTCATATGGTGAAGAGTTGGAGCAAGCTCGTGCGGTCTTTCCAAATCAACAAAGACGGTATGATCCCTACTCCAACACTTACAATCCGGGATGGATAGATCACCCAAACTTTAGCTATGCAAACAAGCAAGGCGCCGTTCAACAACCTACATTCAACTGTTCGGGTGGATTTCAACCACAACAACAACAATTCCATCCTCAACAACAACAATTTCAGCAACCACAACAATCGATGCAAAATCAAGGTTCTGATATTGATGCAAAGATTCAAACTTTTATGCAAGGCATTTCAACCATGTTTAAGGAAAGTCAACAAGAAACTAAGAGTGCTATCAAGGAGTTGCAGACACAAATGGGCTCCATGGCGGTTGATATAAACAAATTGAAGGAACAAAATAGTGGGAAACTCTCTTCTCAACTTATTAACCCAAAAAAGGGTGTCAATGCTATTACGTTGAGAAGTGGTACACAACTTGTGCAACCCGAAGTTACTGATTCGGGCAAGGTGGAAACACCAAAGGAACCTGTTTTGGAGGAGAAGAGTGATGATTCTCCCCAAACTTCTGAGGTACCTATTCCTAACTCTAAAACTCCGGTTTCTACTTATGTTCCTCCTTACCTTTCCCTCGCAGATTTGCAAGTTCCAAGAAGGCGGAACTAGAAAAGGAGATTTTAGACGTTTTAAAGAAGATTCATGTGAACATACCACTCATTGATGCGATCAAGCAAGTTCCCAAGTATGCGAAAGTGTTGAAGGACTTGTGTACCAATAAGCAAAGGCTCAAAGGTAATGAAGTGCTAAGTGTGGGGGAGAATGCTTCGGCAATCTTACAACACAAACTCCCACTGAAATGTAAGGATCCCGGTAGCTTTGACATTCCAGTCACAATTGGTAACACCACATTTAACAAAGCTATGTTGGATTTAGGTGCATCCGTTAATGTTATGCCTGCATCTATGTACAATTCACTTGAGTTAGGTCCTCTTAAAAAGGCTGGAATTGTATTGCAATTAGCCGATCGCTCTAATGTTACCCAATGGGTATTGTTGAGGATGTTCTTGTGCAGGTTAATCAACTTAGTATTTCCAGCTGACTTTTGCGTGTTAGAGATGAATGAAGGGTCACCGGACTCGTCTCTTCCATTGCTACTTGGGCGTCCCTTCATGAAAACGGCGAAAACCATTATTGATGTGGACAAGGAACGCTAACTATGGAGTTTGATGGAGAAACAATACGTTTCAACATTTTCGAGACGATGAGATATCCTAGTGATGTCCACTCTTGTTTCTCCATTGATGTTATGGATACATTGGCACAACAAGTGTTTGAATTGAATGGTGATGATGCTTTGGAAACCGTTTTAACTACATCCATGGATAATGGTGTAGAGTGTGGTAATGAAGTCAAGGAAGCCCTTGGTGATCTTAATTCACTACAAGGATGCCCGGAAACTCATAATATCTCTTTTATTTCTTTACCATGCAGTGATGAAAAGATTGTACCTTCCGTTGTTAAATCTCCAAAATTAGAATTGAAACCTCTTCCCGATCACCTAAAGTACTTGTACTTTGGTGACAAGGAAGATTTACCTGTGATTGTTTCTAACAAGGTTAGTGAATTACAGGAGCAAAAACTTCTAAGGGTGCTAAGGAAGTACAAGACGGCCATAGGATGGACAATTGCTGATATCAAGGGTATAAGCCCTGCCGTATGTATGCACAAAATCCGTTTGGAGGACGATGCAAAGCCAACAAGGGATGCGCAACGTTGTTTGAACCCTCCCATGATGGAAGTTGTGAAAAAGGAGATACTAAAGCTTTTGGACGTGGGTGTTATCTACCCCATATCTGATAGCAAGTGGGTGAGCCCGGTACAAGTAGTACCAAAGAAATCAGGTGTGACGGCGGTGGAGAATGATAAGAACGAACTTGTCCCAACTCGTGCGCAAACCGGTTGGTGGGTTTGTATTTATTACAGGAAATTGAATGCCACCACTAGGAAGGATCATTTTCCATTTCCTTTTATTGATCAAATGCTTGAACGTTTAGCTGGACATTCTTATTATTGCTTCCTTGATGGTTATTCAGGTTACAATCAGATTATGATAGCGCCGGAGGATCAAGAGAAAACCACTTTCACTTGTCCTTTCAGTAATTTTGCTTATAGAAGGATGCCTTTTGGATTGTCCAATGCTCCAGCTACCTTTCAAAGGTGTATGGTAAGTATCTTCTCAGAATATGTTGAAAACATAATCGAAGTGTTTATGGATGACTTTAGTGTCTTTGGTGATTCATTTGACCTTTGCTTGCACAACTTGTCATTAATCCTTGAACGATGTGTTGAAACAAATCTTGTGCTAAATTAGGAGAAGTGCCATTTCATGGTAACTCATGGCATAGTTTTAGGCCATATAATGTCTTATAAAGGCTTGGAAGTCGATAAATCTAAAATAGACCTTATTCGTGCTTTAACCCCTCCCACTACGGTGAGGGAGATAGGCTCTTTTCTTGGTCATGCAGGTTTTTATCGTAGATTTATCAAGGATTTTTCCAAGATAGAATCACCACTTTGCAACTTATTGCAAAAAGATGTGGTTTTTAACTTTGATGAAAAGTGTATGGCGGCATTCAATCGTTTGAAAGAACTTTTGATTTCAGCCCCTATCATTAAACCACCGGATTGGAGCAAGCCTTTTGAGCTCATGTGTGATGCATGTGACTATGAGGTTGGTGCGGTGCTTGAGCAACGTGTGGGGAAGATACCTCATGCTATTTATTATGCTTCTAGAACGTTAAATGAGGCCCAACAAAACTACACAACCACTGAAAAAATTTATTAGCTATTGTATTTGCTTTGGAAAAGTTTCGCTCTTATCTAATTGGTACAAAAGTTGTTATCTTTTCTGATCATGCAGCACTTAGGTACTTGCTAATGAAGAAAGAAGCGAAACCAAGGCTTATACGATGGATCTTACTCTTGCAAGAGTTTGATATTGAAATCAAGGACAAGAAAGGAATTGAGAACACCGTTACGGATCATTTGATCCGTATTGCTTTGGACAAGGAAGCTATCCCATTGCGTGAAAGTTTCCCGGATGAGAAACTATTCTCAATTGCCTTTGGAGAGCCATGGTATGCTGACATTGTGAACTACTTGGTGTCTAAACAAATCCCAAAGAAGTTGTCTCGTGCTGAGAGGGACAAACTTAAGAGGTTAGGGAACCAATACATATGGGATGATCCATACTTATGGAAACAAGGTAGTGACCAAGTATTACGAAGGTGCGTTACCGAATCCGAGTTTAATTTTATCTTGTCTTTTTGTCACTCCTATGCTTGTGGAGGACATTCTGGGAGTAAGAGAACCGCTCACAAGGTACTTGAAAGCGGTTTCTATTGGACAACCTTGTTTAAAGATGCATATATATTTTGTACAACTTGTGATAGGTGCCAAAGAACAGGAAATCTAGGTGCCCGAAATCAAATACGACAAACTTTTATTCAATTTATTGAAGTTTTCGATGTATGGGGTATTGATTTTATGGGTCCTTTTATCAACTCTCATGGGAATTTTTATATCTTACTTGTTGTTGATTATGTCTCCAAATGGGTGGAAGCTAAGGCCACCCCGACTAATGATTATAAAGTGGTTTCAGATTTTACGCAAGCTAATATCTTTGCAAGGTTTGGAATTCCAAGAGCCGTAATTAGCGATGGGGGTTGTCTCTTCAAAAACAGGATCTTATAAACCTTGTTGAAGAAGTACAATGTGTCGCACAAGATTGCAAAACCTTATCATCCCCAAACAAATGGACAAGCCGAGGTTTCCAACCGGGAGGTGGAATCCATTCTACAGAAGACGGTGAATCCGACAAGGAAAGATTGGAGCATGCGACTTAATGATGCTTTGTGGGCTTATAGAACCGCATACAAGACACCTATCGGGATGTCTCCCTTTAGGCTTGTGTATGGTAAACTTTGTCATTTACCCGTTGAAATTGAGCATAAGGCGTTTAGGGCTATTAAGCAATGAAATATGGAGATGGATGGGGCTGGAAAGCAAAGGAAGTTACAACTCCAAGAGCTAGAGGAGCTCCGCAATGATGCATTTGAAAGCTCGCGCATTTATAAGGAAAAGACGAAAGCATTTCATGATAACATGATTTCTAGGAAACAATTTTGCATTGGGTAGAAAGTGTTTTTGTTTAATTCTCGCTTGCATTTATTTCCGGGTAAATTAAGGTCACGCTGGATTGGACCTTTTATTGTTACTAATGTGTTTTCTCATAGTGCAGTGGAGATTCGTAGCATAGCTACAGGCAAGGAACTTAAAGTTAATGGACAACAGTTGAAACCATATTATGAGAATTTCACTTCCGAAGTGGTGGAAGGAGGTAATTTTATGGATGCACTCCCTTTGGAGGAGGCATAGAAAGCAAGGAGATAGTCGGTCTGACGACTTTAAACCAAGCGCTAAATGGGAGGCAACCCATAGGATGAGTATTTCTTGTCTTGTATTTATTTCTTGTTTTGTTTTTAGTTTTTCTTGTCTTGTTTTGCATTTATTTTTCTGATTTCTTGTCATTATCATGTTAGAATTTCCCACCTTGACTTTCTTTGGACGATTCAATTTACATTGAGGACAATGTAAAGTTTAAGTGTGGGGGAGTGGTTAAGCATTTGCATTGTAAAATTTTCATATTTTTTTTCGACTTTTTTGTGAAATAGTGAATAAGAAAACTCCAACTTGTGGTTAGTTTAGAGTCACATAGTATACATGTCGCTAAGATTACATCGAGATTCTCATAAGACTGACTGAACTTAGAGATGACAGAGAACATGATCGGGTTTCTTACTTGTATGAGAGTTAAAGTTGGATTTAACCATCCCAGTGGCAAATGAGGTGCAGACTGAATTCGGTATTAGATTTGTGATCCCCTATAGTGGAGACTACCCATGTTACATCATGTGAGGCACCGACCTTCATTTATAATATGTGGTTTTAGAGTGTGTGTCACCGTACGTAAACTCCGGGTAGAATGGTGAGCTACCCAACCTCCCACCAATAGAAGCACTATTTTGATCTCTTGAGTGCTATTTTATCAATCATGAATGGTGACATTGAATTGCTAACTTACATACCACTTGTAA
This sequence comes from Papaver somniferum, assembly GCF_003573695.1. NCBI lineage: Eukaryota > Viridiplantae > Streptophyta > Magnoliopsida > Ranunculales > Papaveraceae > Papaver > Papaver somniferum. The sequence continues at coordinate 175,431,072 of NC_039364.1, read as the reverse complement.
TCTTGTTCGCAGTTAGCACCATCCACTTTATCTCTCTCTACACCAACAGGTCCATAGAAACACCATCATCATCAACAAGAGGAGCATCACAAATTCGAAGGAAAGTTGAAGAAGTTTAAGGTTTACAAGCAACAATACAGAAATGAGCATATTTCAGATTTAAGTATAGCAACAAGACAAGGAGCAGAATATTTACAAGTTGAAGACTATTGTACAAGAGCAAATATTATCAAGATGGGAATTCAAGAAGTTTGTGATATCGAAACATACAAGTTGTGAAGAATTGAGCGGTAAAGTACTTACACCGTGGCTTTGTATTTCATTCCAAAAAAAAAAAAAAAAACTTGGGACATGGTCATCATTATGCTAGGTCCCTTGCCAGAAAAAAAAGAGACAAGACAAGAGAAAATTCTTATTAGGTTCATCATTAGTTTTCATATTTTGTTTATTTTTATTTTGTATTTACTTTATATCTTACATATAAAAAAATGAAAAAAAAAAAAAGAAAAAAATTTATTGCATCATATTTTGGTTTGTTTAGTTCGTTTTTGGTTTTGTATTCATTCAATAAAGGAAATGGAATAAGAAATATCCATAATGAGGTTTCAAGCAACAAGGAATGAGAGTAAAGAATCACATTGTCAAGATTATACGAAGTTCAAGATTTCATCATCAAGAGTTGAACACCGAAAACGTTTCTATGGATGCTGTGAGAGTGGTGCTAGCTGCACATCGAACGGATAACGAGGTAAGTAAGAATATTCCCACCTTCGTTAAGTGGTTGATTTCCTTTCTTAGAGATCGTCAGAAAATGGTTTTTCAAAATGAATAAAAGATGTGGGTTTTCAAAAAAATCGGAGGGTTTGGCCTTCCTACCATTCAACGTGTCGCAGGATTCTCTCTTCATTCTTACCTCGACACATGTGTGACCCATAAAGAGTTATTTATTATTGAGAGCAACTTCATAAAACCCTTTCTTGTGAGGCAGAGTCGAGGCTTTTGATCACTCCGAACCCGAATTTCTTTCGAGAAGGGATGGTTATTTCTCTCTCAACTTTTAAGGATGAGATTGTGTTCATTTATGTGTATAACTTCTTATGACTAGTGTGCAGAATCTCTATGTCTTCTTAGCGCATTGGATGCTATCATTACGGAGAACTAGTAAGTTGGAAAAAGCAGGTTTTGTGGGTATATCTCCAGTAAATCCTCACGGGAGTTGTATGTATCTTTTAGAATTACTTTTGTTTGATTTGCTCGAGGACTAGCAAAGTCTAAGTGTGGGGGAATTTAATAGGTGTGTTAAAACACCTAATTTTATATCAATTTTTATGCTTTCTTTGTTATTTTTCTTGTGAAATACGTATCTTATGTTTGCTTATGAGTTATTAGGTGCAATGAACTCATTTGGAGCAAAAGAATGAAGAAAACACTCTTTTGGAGCATAAGGGCAGAACCGTCAATTCACATGCGAGTGGCAGCTGGACCAAGCTAAGGTTATGAGGCAAAGAAGGGTCAAAGGCGTCATTTCACTGCACGCTATCCGGATCCCAGCCAAGGTTAAAGGGCAACTCATGGAGGTGTATTAAACTCAGACCAGCTGAGGCTAAGGGGATGCCAGCTGGGTGGTTCTACAGTGGGTGCAAATAGCCATCCCAGTTTACTACACAACCCTATATCGATTCTCTTCCATTACAACTCACCTGAAATTAGTAGATGAGTGAGGAAAAGAAATGGTTGCTGTTGGTGGTGATAACAAAATCAGGGGAGATCGAGCTGAGCCACAGATGCTGAAATTGAGAAAATCAGAGAGAAAGAGAGGGACTGTTGTGTTATTAGGAGAATTCGTGAAGATTTAGGGTTTGAATTAGATCGGGAAATTGAAGAGAAAAAGATTAGGGTTCTGCTGGTTGTGTTGGAAGAATTGATGGGATTCTGTAACTGGTGTTTGAATCTGGGGTTGAGACTGAACTGAAATTGCTCAAATCTGGAGAAGATTGATTTACAGGTTAGGGTTTCAATCTTCTATGAGTTTGAAGCTCAATAGATGAACCTCAAGTTACGGTTTGATGTTACAGTAATGGTGGAATAGAGTGACTGAGAAGGAATCGAATGTTTCAAGCTCAGATACTGAAGAATTATGGAAAGAATCGAAATGGGTTTGATTGAGATGTGGAACTGAATTGGATGGTGGTAATGAAGCTTTTTGTTGTGGCTGAGATTGGAGCTCAATCTGAACTAGGAACTGCAGGTGGTATTCCAGGTTGGTTTCAGTGCATTGCAGGGTTGTATCTGAAGTTGAAGCTGCAGAAATGATGTAGAGATGATATGTAGTTGCAGTATGGCTTGATGTTATAAAGAATATTAAAGACGGGTTTCGTTTGAATTTATTATACACCCAAGATGGGAACAAATTGAAATTGGGTTTGTAGTAATTCAGGTAGAGATTCAAATGAGATGTTGGTGGTGGTTATCTGGTGGAGTTGTTAGTGGAGCAGTATGTGAATCTGAGGTTGGTTGGTGAGAAGAGAACTTCGGCTCAAGAATATCAGAACTGGCGCAGCTAAAGTGAAATGAGTTGTGGCACAGGTGATGGCAGTAAGGGAAGAAGTGGAGTTGTAGCTTTGTTAGCTTTGCAGGATGAATGAGCTGCAGTTTAATGGCAGGGTCTTGTGATGAACTGAGCTTGCAGGTTGTAATGAATTTCAGTGGAGATTGTGGCATTGTGCTCAGCTGATGCTGTGTTTGTGCAGATGGAGTTGTGGCTTGTATGTGGAGGATGCAGCTCAAATTGCAGGGGATGAGCTGAACTGTGTGGTAGTGGTGGTTAAATGGTATTTGATTTGAGCATGTTGCAGGTGCAATGTTGATTCTGAGAAGAATGCAAGAGTGATGCTTGTGTGCTGTGGAGTATGGACTGAGTAGCAGAGTTTGGTGAAGCACCATCATGGTGCACCACATGATGGCTTGCCAAGAAGCAGTGAAGCACAATGATGGTGCACCACAAGATGGATGAGCAGAAGAAGCAATGCTGCACAATCATCGTGCAGCACAGTTCAGGCATATGCAATGGTCTTGGCCAAAACTAACTCAGACAAGTCAGCCCAGTTAGCTCATTTGTTGGCTGACTCGATTCTGACTCATGAGACCAGCAGATTTGGATCGGTATTGACTCAGTGTGACTCAATGAGTTTGACCGTGTTGACTGACTCGTTTGACCATTCCGAGCGGACTTTGCCGGTCACCTGAGATGTTTTCCGGCGACAGCTCAGGCCAATTTCCGTCCGGTTTCCGAAATTTTCCGGCGACAATTTTTGGACATATTTTCTACATGGGCCTGGTGGACTTCTTGGTGATGGGCTTTTGAAGACTTTACCTAGTTATGGAAGGGAGAAAATCTACAAAAAGAAAAGTTTTCTACAACTTTGAGATATCGCGTATTATTCTTGGAGCTTTGGAGATAGCTACAACTAGGGTTTGCTTTCGTTTTATTTTTCATCTTCTTCAATTATTTTATGATTATGATTATGTTGAACTCCATTATTATGAGTAACTAAACTCAATTATTGGTTATGGGATAAAAGTTGATTTCCAACATGTTATTTGATTCAATGAATTAGTTTTGTCTCAATACTTTATTGTTTATGTTTCATTATCAATATTGCCATATGATTTGAATGCTAGTTTGTTTGACTTCGGAATCAATTAGATTAGTCTTCATCTTTATTGCTAGATTAGGGTTTTCAATACGAAATAGTTGATAATTCCTGATTCTAAGTAGCATAGTGCCATTATTACTTGTAGTGATACATCTTTATAATTGCATATGAATCATAACCTTTGTTAAAACGAATTAGTGCTTTTACACGTTTGTTTGCATTGATTAGTCTTATTTCATAGAACTTATTGCTCTTAGGGAGTTAAACTTAATTGTACTTTTGCACTTTAGGTTGCTTTCTAGGTAGATTTCACAATAGCATCTTTTAATGTTGTTTGTGATAAAATCGGGAAATAAACGGGATACTCTTGCGATCAAGATATCCTAGGACTTTTAGTAAATGAGAGATTAAAATTATCAATTCTAGTCATTGATGAAAATACATGTTTGTGAATGATACTATCCCGTGACCAATATCTTCTCCTTATTGATTATTCAAATTATTTTATTGCTTTCAATTACTTTTATTGCTTTGTTTATTTAGATAAAACAAAAATCCCCCTTTGATTACTTAAGAATCTGAAAATTTTATAACAACAAAAGCCTCTCTGTGGGAACGAACTTTTTCTTATCACGTACTATATTTATATCTAGTTTAGTGAGAAAGTGAAATTATTTTTGCCGCATAGGACATCGATCAAATTTCGGCGCCGCTGCCAGGGAGGCATACAACTTGTTATTAAGTTGTTAGTTTCTTATCATCATTTATGATTTCATATTTTCTTTTTTGTTTTCTTGTCTTGTTTCTCACTTGTTTGCGAGAATTTTTTTTCAGGTACCTAATCCCTGGCTTCTAAAGATTGGAACCATCCAAGGTGCGGGATAGCTACTCGAAGAGGCACAATACTCCAACCAAGTCAAGACACGACGGAAGAACAAGAGTTAGAAGTGGAAGAAGAATTACAACTAGAAGAAGAACAAGAGGTTCCATTTGTAGAAGAACCACTAGTTGAAGAAGAAGAAGCAATGGGTGATGCAAATCGTACACTCAAGGACTTGGCTTCTCATAGGCTTGATGCACAACGGTGGTGTATTGAGACAAACTCAACCTTCGAGATCAAGTCGGGGTTGATTAGAGAATTACCGAAGTTTCATGGCATGGCGAATGAAGATCCAAACAAGCATCTCATGGATTTCCATACCATAGTCACGGCCATTCTACCACCGGAGACTAATGCCGATGGTGCAATGTTGAAAGTTTTTCCGTTTTCTTTGGCGTACAATGCTAAGGAGTGGTTGTATTATTTACCATCCAGACGTGTCATTACATGGAACGGGTTGAAGAAACTCTTTCTAGAGAGGTATTTTCCTGCGTCAAAGGCTACTCAAATTCGCAAAGACATTTGTGGGATACAGCAACACGTAGGAGAATCGTTGTATGAATGTTGGGAGCGATACAAGATATTGGTGGCAAGCTGTCCACACCACCAATTTAGGGACGTGATGATAATAAAACACTTCTACGAAGGTCTCCAATCAAGTGATAGATATCTTCTTGATGCAGCGGGTGGTGGAGCTCTAGTGAATAAGACGGTGGCCCAAGCTACCTAGTTGATTGAAAGCATGGTTGCAAACTCGCAACAATTCTACACAAGAGGTGAACCAATAGTTAGGCGAGTGCATGAAGTTACGGATTCATCATCACACCGTGATCAAAAGATGGATAACATGGAGCAAATGATGCAAAAGATGGCTGCGGTTATTTTACCTTCATATGGTGAAGAGTTGGAGCAAGCTAGTGCGGTCTTTCCAAATCAACAAAGACGGTATGATCCCTACTCCAACACTTACAATCCGAGATGGAGAGATCACCCCAACTTTAGCTACGCAAACAAGCAAGGCGCGGTTCAACAACCTACATTCAACCGTTCGGGTGGATTTCAACCACAACAATAACAATTCCAGCCGCAACAACAACAATTTCAGCAACCACAACAATCGATGCAAAATCAAGGTTCCGATATCGATGCAAATCTTCAAACTTTTATGCAAGGCATTTCTACCATGGTTAAGGAAAGTCAACAAGAAACTAAGAGTATTATCAAGGAGTTGCAGACACAAATAGGCTCCATGGCGGTTGATATAAACAAATTGAAGGCACAAAATAGTGGGAAACTCCCTTCTCAACCTATTAACCCAAAAGAGGGTGTTAATGCTATTACGTTGAGAAATGGTACACAACTTGTGCAACCCGAAGTTACTGATTCGGGCAAGGTGGAAACACCAAAGGAACTTGTTTTGGAGGAGAAGAGTGATGATTCTCCCCAAACTTCTGAGGTACCTATTCCTAACTCTAAAACTCTGGTTTCTACGTATGTTCCTCATTTACCATTTCCTCGCAGATTTGCAAGTTCCAAGAAGGCGGAACTAGAAAAGGAGATTTTAGACGTTTTAAAGAAGATTCGTGTGAACATACCACTCATTGATGCGATCAAGCAAGTTCCAAAGTATGCGAAAGTGTTGAAGGACTTGTGTACCAATAAGTAAAGGCTCAAAGGTAATGAAGTCCTAAGTGTAAGGGAGAATGCTTCGGCAATCTTACAACACAAACTCCCACTGAAATGTAAGGATCCCGGTAGGTAACACCACATTTAACAAAGCTATGTTGGATTTAGGTGCATCCGTTAATGTTATGCTTGCATCTATGTACAATTCACTTGAGTTAGGTCCTCTTAAAAAGGATGGAATTTTATTGCAATTAGTCGATCGTTCTAATGTATACCCAATGGGTATTGTTGAGGATGTTCTTGTGCGGGTTAATCAATTAGTATTTCCAGCTAACTTTTGTGTGTTAGAGATGAATGAAGGCTCACCGGACTCGTCTCTTCCATTACTACTTGGGCGTCCCTTCATGAAAACGGCGAAAACCATCATTGATGTGGATAAAAGAACGCTAACTATGGAGTTTGATGGAGAAACAATACGTTTCAACATTTTTGAGACGATGAGATATCCTAGTGATGTCCACTCTTGTTTCTCTATTGATGTTATTGATACATTGGCACAACAAGTATTTGAATTGAATGGTGTTGATGCTTTGGAAACCGTTTTAACTACATCCATGGATAATGGTGTAGAGTGTGGCAATGAAGTCAAGGAATCCCTTGGTGATCTTAATTCACTACAAGGATGCCCGGAAACTCATAATATCTCTTTTATTTCTTTACCATGCGGTGATGAAAAGCTTGTACCTTCCATTGTTAAATCTCCAAAGTTAGAATTGAAACATCTTCCCGATCACCTAAAGTACTTGTACTTGGGTGACAAGGAAAATTTACCTGTGATTGTTTCTAACAAGCTTAGTGAATTACAGGAGCAAAAACTTCTAAGGGTGCTAAGGAAGTACAAGACGCTCATATGATGGAAAATTGCTGATATCAAGGGTATAAGCCCTGCCGTATGTATGCACAAAATCCGTTTGGAGGATGATGCAAAGCCTACAAGGGATGCACAACGTTGTTTGAACCCCCCCATGATGGAAGTTATGAAAAAGGAGATATTAAAGCTTTTGGACGTGGGGTGTTATCTACCCCATATTCGATAGCAAGTGGGTGAGACCGGTACAAGTAGTACCAAAGAAATCAGGTGTGACGGTGGTGGAGAATGATAAGATCGAACTTGTCCCAACACGTGCGCAAACCGGTTGGAGGGTTTGTGTTGATTACAGGAAATTGAATGCCACCACTAGGAAGGATCATTTTCCATTGCCTTGTATTGATCAAATGCTTGAACGTTTAGCTGGACATTCTTATTATTGCTTCCTTGATGGTTATTCAGGTTACAATCAGATTATGATAGCGCCGGAGGATCAAGAGAAAACCACTTTCACTTGTCCTTTAGGTTACAATCTTCTTCAAAACAAGAGTCTGTGAATAAGAATATTCAGGCCAAGCAAGCTGATAATCAGGTCGTGAATAATTCTCAAGGCTTGATTACTAAATCAGGGTCATCGAAAGAGGATTGGACAAAAGTAAAGGGTAAGAGTTCCCAAAACAAAGGTACTCCGTTTAAATTTAAATATTTTGAAACTCCTTTTGTGGATGCGTTTTTCAAACAAAATTAGTGGTGAATAACAAATATGGTGCCCTGGCATCTGAGTTAGGCCTTGTTAATGATTCTAGTAAGGCTTTGGTGGAGGAGGAACAAGATGATTCTAGTGACTCGGATATTAGTATGGGTTCAAAAGATTGGGGTAAAGTTGATGCAGATATTCTAGCAAGGAAACAAGCTAGAAAAGTGGCCAAGCAAGCTGCGAAAATCATGGCTACGAATTCTAGGTCCAATTAAGAAAATCCTAGCCTAATCGGGTTGGACGAATGTGTTTTTGATATGAATAATATTTTGACAAATGAGGAACTAGAGGAGGCAAGCACCATTCAGAATGATGAAGTGCGTGCTAATTTCATTAGAGAGTCAGCCTTTAGAAAAGAGTATTTCAAGGAAAAAAAAGGAGCAAATGGATAGAATGTCAACTAAGAAGAAAGCACAATCTCCTATTAAGCTTGTTCCGGGTGGTAATTATGCTTCAGATGAAAATGGAGAGGATTATGACTATGATGAAACCTATGATGATTCTGAAGATGTTTACAAGGAGTCTTATGGAGACTATGATTTAACTCAAGTTATTGCTGGTCTCATTCCCAAGAAGAAGAAATTTAGAGTTGGAAATAAGGGACGAAAACGTTTCTAGTTTTCTTCTTTTTTGCATGTTTTTTCGTGTTTAGGAGCTTATTTTATGAGTTTTTAGAGTTTTTTTGCCCCTTTGGTTTATGGGGGTGGGGAGGCCTAGAGACTCCAATTTTGTAATTCTTGTAATTACGTTTTTTTGCTTTAATAATCCATTTTGACCTAGCAAAAAAAAAAAGTCCTTTCGGTACTTTTGCTTATAGAAGGATGCCTTTTGGCTTGTGCAATGCTCCGGCTACCTTTCAAAGGTGTATGGTAAGTATCTTCTCAGAATATGTTGAAAACATAATCTAAGTGCTTATGGATGACTTTAGTGTCTTTGGTGATTCATTTGACCTTGGCTTGCACAACTTGTCATTAATCCTTGAACGATGTGTTGAAACAAATCTTGTGCTAAATTGGGAGAAGTACCATTTCATGGTAACTCATGGCATAGTTTTAGGCCATATAATGTCTTATAAAGGCTTGGAAGTCGATAAATCTAAAATAGACCTTATTCGTGCTTTAACCCCTCCCACTACGGTGAGGGAGATACGCTCTTTTCTTGGTCATGCAGGTTTTTATCGTAGATTTATCAAGGATTTTTCCAAGATAGCATCACCATTTTGCAACTTATTGCAAAAAGATGTGGTTTTTAACTTTGATGAAAAGTGTATGGAGACATTCAATCGTTTGAAAGAACTTTTGATTTCAGCCCCTATCATTAAACCATCGGATTGGAGCAAGCCTTTTGAGCTCATGTGTGATGCAAGTGACTATGCGGTTGGTGTGGTGCTTGGGAAACGTGTGGGGAAGATACCTCATGCTATTTATTATGCTTCTAGAACGTTAAATGAGGCCCAACAAAACTACACAACCACTGAAAAAAGTTATTCGCTATTGTATTTGCTTTGAAAAAGTTTCGCTCTTATCTAATTGGTACAAAAGTTGTTATCTTTTATGATCATGCAGCACTTAGGTACTTGCTAATGAAGAAAGAAGCGAAACCAAGGCTTATACGATGGATCTTACTCTTGCAAGAGTTTGATATTGAAATCAAGGACAAGAAAGGAATTCAGAACACCGTTACAGATCATTTGATCCATATTGCATTGGACAAGGAAGATATCCCATTGCGTGAAAGTTTCCCGGATGAGCAACTATTCTCAATTGCCTTTGGAGAGCCATGGTATGCTGACATTGTGAACTACTTGGTGTCTAAACAAATCCCAAATAACTTGTCTCGTGCTGAGAGGGACAAACTTAAGAGGTTAGGGAACCAATACATATGGGATGATCCATACTTATGGAAACAAGGTAGTGACCAAGTATTACGAAGGTGCGTTCCCGAATCCGAGTTTAATTTTATCTTGTCTTTTTGTCACTCCTATGCTTGTGGAGGACATTTTGGGAGTAAGAGAACCGCTCACAAGGTAGTTGAAAGCGGTTTCTATGGCCAACCTTGTTTAAAGATGCATATATATTTTGTACAACTTGTGATAGGTGCCAAAGAACAGGCAATCTAGGTTCCCGAAATCAAATGCCACAAACTTTTATTAAATTTATTGAAGTTTTCGATGTATGGGGTATTGATTTTATGGGTCCTTTTGTCAACTCTCATGGGAATTTTTATATCTTACTTGCTGTTGATTATTTCTCCAAATGGTTGGAAGCTAAGGCCACCCCGACTAATGATTCTAAAGTGGTTTCAGATTTTACGCAAGCTAATATCTTTGCAAGGTTTGGAATTCCAAGAGCCGTAATTAGCGATAGGGGTTGTCACTTCAAAAACAGGATCTTATAAACCTTGTTGAAGAAGTACAATGTGTCGCACAAGATTGCAACACCTTATCATCTCCAAACAAATGGACAAGCCGAGGTTTCCAACCGGGAGGTGAAATCCATTCTAGAGAAGACGGTGAATCCAACAAGGAAAGATTGGAGCATGCGACTTAATGATGCTTTGTGGGCTTATAGAACCGCATACAAGACACCTACCAGGATGTGTCCCTTTAGGCTTGTGTATGGTAAACCTTGTCATTTACCCGTTGAAATTGAGCATAAGGCGTTTTGGGATATTAAGCAATGCAATATGGAGATGGATGGGGCTGGAAAGCAAAGGAAGTTACAACTCCAAGAGCTAGAGGAGCTCTGCAATGATGCATTTGACAGCTCGTGCATTTATAAGGTAAAGACGAAAGCATTTCATGATAACATGATTTCTAGGAAACAATTTTGCATTGGGCAGAAAGTACTTTTGTTTAATTCTCGCTTGCATTTATTTCCGGGTAAATTAAGGTCACGTTGGATTTGACCTTTTATTGTAACTAATGTGTTTTCTCATGGTGCGGTGGAGATTCGTAGCATAGCTACAGGTAAGGAACTTAAAGTTAATGGGCACCGGTTGAAACCATTTTATGAGAATTTCACTTCCGAAGTGGTGGAAGGAGATAATTTTGTGGATGCACTCCCTTTGGAGGAGGCATAGAAAGCAAGGAGATAGTCGGGCTGACGACTTTAAACCAAGCGCTAAATGGGAGGCAACCCATAGGATGAGTATTTCTTATCTTGTATTTATTTCTTGTTTTGTTTTTAGTTTTTCTTGTCTTGTTTTGCATTTATTTTTTCTGATTTCTTGTCATTATCATGTTAGAATTTCCCACCTTGACTTTCTTTGGACTATTCAATTTACATTGAGGACAATGTAAAGTTTAAGTGTGGGGGAGTGGTTAAGCATTTGCATTGTAAAATTGTCATTTTTTTTTCGACTTTTTTGTGAAATAGTGAATAAGGAAACTCCAATTTTTGGTTAGTTTAGAGTCACATGGTATACATGTCGCTAAGATTACATCGAGATTCTCATAAGAGTGACTGAACTTAGAGATCAAGGAGAACATGATCGGGTTTCTTACTTGTATGAGAGTTAAAGTTGGATTTAACCATCCCAGTGGCAAATGAGGTGCAGACTGAATTCGGTATTAGATTTGTGATCCCCTATAGTGGAGACTACCCATGTTACATCATGTGAGGCACCGACCTTCATTTATAATATGTGGTTTTAGAGTGTGTGTCACCGTAAGTAAACTCCGGGTAGAATGGTGAGCTACCCAACCTCCCACCAATAGAAGCACTATTTTGATCTCTTGAGTGCTATTTTATCAATCATGAATGGTGACATCGAATTGCTAACTTACATACCACTTATAATCTTGTTCGCAGTTAGCACCATCCACTTTATCTCTCTCTACACCAACAGGTCCATAGAAACACCGTCATCATCAACAAGAGGAGCATCACAAATTCGAAGGAAAGTTGAAGACGTTTAAGGTTTACAAGCAACAGTACAGAAATGAGCAGATTTCATATTTAAGTATAGCAACAAGACAAGGAGCAAAAATTTTACAAGTTGAAGATTATTGTACAAGAGCAAATATTATCAAGATGGGAATTCAAGAAGTTTGTGATATCGAAACATACAAGTTGTGAAGAATTGAGCGGTAAAGTAGTACTTACACCGTGGCCTTTGTATTTTCTTCCGAAAAAAACAACAACTTGGGACATGGTCATCATTATGCTAGGTCCCTTGCCTGGAAAAAAAAAAGACAAGAGAAAATGCTTATTAGGTTGATCATTAGTTTTCATATTTTGTTTATTTTTACTTTTATTTTGTATTTACTTTAATTATCTTACATATATAAAAAAAAAAGTGTAAAAAAAAGAAAAAGAAAAAAATTCATTGCATCATGTTTTGGTTTGTTTAGTTCGTTTTTGGTTTTGTATTCATTCAATAAAGGAAATGGAGGAAGAAATATCCATAATGAGGTTTCAAGCAACAAGGAATGAGAGCAAAGAATCACATTTTCAAGATTCTACGAAGTTCAAGATTTCATCATCAAGAGTTGAAGACCGAAGACGTTTCTATGGATGCTGTGAGAGTGGTGCTAGCTGCACATCGAACGGATAACGAGGTAAGTAAGCATATTCCCACCTTCGTTAAGTGGTTGATTTCCTTTCTTAGAGATCGTCAGAAAATGGGTTTTCAAAATGAATAAAAGATGTGGGTTTTCAAAACAAATCGGAGGGTTTGTCCTTCCTACCATTCAACGTGTCGCAGGATTCTCTCTTCATTCCTACCTCGACACATGTGTGACCCATAAAGAGTTATTTATTATTGAGAGAAACTTCATAAAACCCTTTCTTGTGAGGCAGAGTCGAGGTTTTTGATCACTCCGAACCCGAATTTCTTTCGAGAAGGGATGGTTATTTCTCTCTCAACTTTTAAGGATGAGATTGTGTTCATTTATGTGTATAACTTCTTATGACTAGTGTGCAGAATCTCTATGTCTTCTTAGCGCGTTGGATGCTATCATTACAGAGAACTAGTAAGTTGGAAAAAGAAGGTTTTGTGGGTATGTCTCCAGTAAACCCTCACGGGAGTTGTATGTATCTTTTAGAATTACTTTTGTTTGATTTGCTCGAGGACTAGCAAAGTCTAAGTGTGGGGGAATTTAATAGGTGTTGTAAAACACCTAATTTTATATCAATGTTTATGCTTTCTTTGCTATTTTTCTTGTGAAATGCGTATTTTAAGTTTGCTTATGAGTTATTAGGTGCAATGAACTCATTTGGATAAAAAGAAGGAAGAAAACACTCTTTTGGAGCATAAGGGCAGAACCGTCAATTCACATGCGAGTGGCAACTGGACCAAGCTAAGGTTATGCGGCAAAGAAGGGTCAAAAGCGTCATTTAACTGCACGCTATCCGGATCCCAGCCAAGGTTAAGGGGAAACTCCTGGAGGTGTATTAAACTCAGGCCAGCTGAGGCTAAGGGGATGCCAGCTGGGTGGTTCTACAGTGGGTGCAAATAGCCATCCCAGTTTACTACACAACCCTATATCGATTCTCTTTCATTACAACTCACCTGAAATTAGGAGATGAATGAGGAAAAGAAATGGCTGTTGTTGGTGGTGATAACAAAATCAAGGGAGATCGAGCTGAGATACTGATGCTGAAATTGAGAAAATCAGAGAGAAAGAGAAGGACTGCTGTGTTGTTAGGAGAATTCGTGAAGATTTAGGGTCTGAATTAGATCGGGAAATTGAAGAGAAAAATATTAGGGTTCTGCTGGTTGTGTTGGAAGACTTATAAAGAATTGATGGGATTTTGTAACTGGTGTTTGAATCTGGGATTGAGACTGAACTGAAATTGCTCAAATCTGGAGAAGATTGATTTACAGGTTAGGGTTTCAATATGCTATGAGTTTGAAGCTCTACATATGAACCTCAAGTTAGGGTTTGATGTTACATTAATGGTGGAAGAGAGTGACTGAGAAGGAATCGAATGTTTCAAGCTCAGATACTGAAGAAGGCAAGAATCGAAATGGGTTTGATTGAGATGTGGAACTGAATTGGTTGGTGGTAATGAAGCTTTTTGCTGTGGCTGAGATTAGAGCTCAATCTGATCTAGGAACTGCAGGTTGGTTTCAGTGCATTGCAGGGTTGTATCTGAAGTTGAAGCTGCAGAAATGATGTAGAGATGATATGCAGTTGTAGTATGGCTTGTTGTTAGAAAGAAGATTAAATATGGGTTTCGTTTGAATTTATTATACTGCCAAGATGGGAAAATATTGAAATTGGGTTTGTAGTGATTCAGGTAGAGATTCAAATGAGATGTTGTTGGTGGTTATCTGGTGGAGTTGTTAGTGGAGCAGTATGTGAATCTGAGGTTGGTTGGTGAGAAGAGAACTTGTGCTCAAGAATATCAGAGTTGGCGCAGCTGAAGTGAAATGAGTTGTGGCACAAGTGATGACAGTAAGGGAAGAAGTGGAGTTGTAGCTTTGTTAGCTTTGCAGGATGAATGAGCTGCAGTTTAGTGGCAGGGTCTTGTGATGAACTGCGATTGCAGGTTGTAATGAATTGCAGTGGAGATTGTGGCATTGTGCTCAGCTGATGCTGTGTTTGTGCAGATGGAGTTGTGGATTGTATTTGGAGGATGCAGCCTAAATTGCAGGGGGTGAGATGAACTGTGTGGTAGTGGTGGTTAAATGGTATGTTATTTGAGCATGTTGCAGGTGCAATGTTGATGCTGAGAAGAGTGCAAGAATGATGCTTGTGTGTTGTGGAGTATGGCCTGAGTAGCAGAGTTTGGTGAAGCATCATCATGGTGCACCACATGATGGCTTGCCAAGAAGCAGTGAAGCACAATGATGGTGCACCACAAGATGGCTGAGTAGAAGAAGCAATGCTGCACAATCATTGTGCATCATAGTTCAGGCCTATGCAATGGTCTTGGCCAAAACTAACTCAGACAAGTCATCCCAATTAGCTCATTTGTTGGCTAACTCGATTCTGACTTATGGGACCAGCTGATTTAGATCGATCTTGACTCAGTGTGACTCACTGAGTTTGACCGTGTTGACTGACTCGTTTGACCGGTGACCGGGCGGACTTTGCCGGTCACTTGAATTTTTTCCGGCGACAGTTCCATCCGATTTCCGACCACTTTACGGCGACAATTTTTGGACATATTTTCTACATGGGCCTGGTGGACTTCTTGGTGATGGGCTTTTGAAGACTTGACCTAGTTTTGGAAGGGAGAAAAGCTACAAAAAGAAAAGTTTTCTACAACTTTGAGATATCACGTATTATTCTTGGAGCTTTGGAGATAGCTACAACTAGGGTTTGCTTTCGTTTTATTTTTCATCTTCTTCAATTATTTTATGATTATGATTATGATGAACTCCATTATTATGAGTAACTAAACTCAATTATTGGTTATGGGATTGATTTCCAACATGTTATTTGATTCAATGAATTAGTTTTGTCTCAATACTTTATTGTTTATGTTTCATTATTAATATTGTCATATGATTTGAATGCTAGTTTGTTTGAGTCCGGAATCAATTATATTAGTCTTCATCTCTATTGATAGATTAGGGTATTCAATACGAAATAGTTGATAATTCCTGATTCTTAGTAGCATAGTGCCATTATTACGTGTAGTGATACATCTTTATAATTGCATATGAATCATAACCTTTGTTAAAACGAATTAGCGCTTTTACACGTTTGTTTGCATTGATTAGTCTTATTTCATAGAACTTATTGCTATTAGGGAGTTAAACTTAATTGTACTTTTACACTTTAGGTTGCTTTCTAAGTAGATTTCACAATGGCATCTTTTAATGTTGTTTGTGATAAAATCGGGAAATAAACGGGATACTCTTGCGATCAAGATATCCTAGGACTTTTAGTAAATGAGAGATTAAAATTATCAATTCTAGTCATTGATGAAAATATATGTTTGTGAATGATACTATCCTGTGACCAATATCTTCTCCTTATTGATTATTCAAATTATTTAATTGCTTTCGGTTACTTTTATTTCTTTGTTTATTTAGATAAAACAAAAATCCCCCCCTTTGGTTACTTAAGAATCTGAAATTTTATAACAACAAAAGCCTCTCTGTGGAACGAACTCTTTCTTATCACGTACTATATTTATATCTAGTTGAGTGAGAAATTGAAATTATTTTTGACGCATACGACATCGATCAGAGTCGTAGACAATCGGCATATGCAGCAGATTTTCCTACTCTTGATGATGGTCCAGAATTTTATAATCCTCAAGAGCTCACAGGCGAGGTTGCATTAGCTTCTGGAAAAATTCTTTCGGATACTGATTCTGACGAAGAAGTGTTCCATGTTGATCCAGTTGTTAATAATCTTCTTAAAGAATGTCATCAGAAACTTTCGGAAGTTGATAGCACCATTTTCAGTGAGAAAGTTAAATATGACAGACTTCCTAGTCGGAATAAAAACTTGCAAGAGCAACTTGATTCTAGTGGTGCAAGAGATTATCTCAACGAAATACGAAAGCTTAAAGAAGAAATTGTCGGAGGTCGAGATCAGGAAATTATTCTTCAAGCAAAGGTAGATAACTTGGAGAACTTGGAGATGAACGTGTTATTGGATTCGAAACGAGAAGATCTCAAAGTTCAATGTGAATCATCCAAGAATGATCTAGTTTTTGCGCTTGAGAAGGTCAAAAGGTTGGAAGAAGAAAACTCGAGCTTAAAAGAGAGTTTGTCTAGAAATAGTAGCTCAGACAAATTAACCTCGATATTGGGAGCATGTAGAATTCATCGTGATACACGAGGATTGGGATATAAAGGAATAGACACTCCTAGTATTTGCAAAGAGGTAAAATTTGTCATAGATAAAAATTCTTCTCAACCAAAACCTTCCACGGTTGACAAAAGGAAAGTATCTCTACAAACTGTCGTTGAAGAAAAGAGGAAATTCTGTCAAGATCCAAAGCAAGCACATACACATTCAGGTAATACTAAACATAACTATTTCCATTATACTAAACATTGTTTTTATTGTGGAAAACCAGGTCACTTGCAAAGGAATTGCAGATTTCTTAAACGAGATAAAACCATATACGATTCTGTTAAGAAGACAAGATCTGATATTGCAAACTGGAGAAAAACTGAGTCTCATAATATCAGTTCCTTCAGTATTTCCCCCAAGAAGTTTTTTAATTATATTGGGGAGAAAAGGAAATACGTTGCTCCAAAAGTTACTCAGAAATGGGTACCAAAGAAGATCAATAAAGCGACGAGTACTATTAAGAAGGATCTTCCAGACAAGAGTTTGACAAGGGATAACATCTTAAAAAGGTATGAAACATTTATTGAAAGTTTCAAGGAAGTTGTTAAATTCCTAGACTCTATGCATGATTTTGTCTCGAATACCTGTTGGGAGCAAGAGTTTTCTCACCTCAACACAACCTGATTGTGTTGAAAGTGCATTCTCACCAAGGAGCTCTACTAAATACGGTGAGGATTGCAAAAGAATTGGGGCGCACGTATTAAGTTGGGAAAATTCTAAATATGTGGAACAATTTATTGTTTCGAGCTGAGTTTAACTCGCTTATATATTCCTCGAAATATGTATTGGTAAGCTTTCGCTTCGATCAAGTTTATCTTTACCTAGTGACGAAATTCATAATGTTTCAATCACTTTGGAAATTGCTCTGACGAGAAAGGTCTGTGAATAATGACTGGATAACGTCCTCTGAGAATGTTTCAATGGTTGGAATGAGAGTTTAGGTCTATATAACCAATGATGGATATAAGCATTATGTGGTAACACATATGTGCATAAGTCTTATTCCTTAATCCGAAGTTTTCGAACTTTGTTGATTGAGAGAAACCGGAGGAATTGGATTTGCCAAGTCCGCGAACTGACGGAAGTTCTCTTATCGAGAATTTATGCTGGGATTTCCAAAAACTCGTTTGCGTGTTTAGTCCGCGAACCTAGTCCCCGAACTGGCGGAAGTCTCTTTGCCGAGATTTTTTGCTGAGTTTGGAAAACTCTGCCGGTTATCTTAAGTCCGTGAACTTGTTTGCGAACTTGAGTGAGTTATGATCTAAAGATGTGCTCTGAACATAAACTTAAAAGACTAAGGAATGCAGTATGCAAACCGTGGCTATAAGTTCATGAGCCGATTCAAGTGAATCGTATCATATTTTTTCAATTGTGTCTTGTGTAGTTACATAAGATCTCATAGCAATTGAACAACTCTCTAACTAGTTCATTTAAGTCAATTGAACTAGTTATGGTAAGGAAGAATATGGTTAATATGGAAGTGATCATATGGCTAGATACCACATGTATGAGTCTTAATTACCTAACTTGATTTGTGATGGAATTCTTAAATTCAACAAGTTAGAAGCAATTATCAAAGCCATGGATGTTGGTTTTTATTGTCAAAGAAACTTTTTCATACTCTTGTGGTAACCATTCTTGGTGTAAATCCTTGTGGAAAAGTTTATTCTTCCTTCTAAGCATATCAAGTCTTGTTTATACAAGTTTGTATGTTATAAAAGATGATCACAATACTTGATATTCATGATTACATATTGTGTATTGTTACCATGAGATAGTTCTAAACATTTTAGTAACATGATCATGAGAGACTTTCAATGATTGGTTCTTAAATCATATCTCCTGGTAGAATTTCTAAGATCCATTATAAGTCCTTCTCTCTGGAGTAAGGTCGCTCTTGTTGTTCTTTCGGGAATGACATCAAATGGGTGAGAGTTCTTTTGAACTTGTGCTTAATGGTAATATCTTGCGGGGTGTGCGGCTATGGAATTTTAGAGGGGTTATCATGTATCTTTAAACTCCTTGATGAATGCTAATAGCTTCGGCTATATGATTGCATCTAAATTAAGATGATGTCTGTCTTTTCTTTTAGTCATGAAATGTCTCTTGTGGAAATTTCATTATGATCTCGTTCTTGTACCTTTGCCAATTTTATTGACAAAAAGGGGGAGAAATATTGTAGTTCACACTACAAATACATATGGTTTTCGAATCATTGTGTAAGGGGGAGTGGTTTCCATGATCGATATGGAGTATTGACTAAGGGGGAGTGATACATATCACCGTAGTATTATTGTTAAAGTCGTGATACAATTGGTTGTTGGTTGTTGTGCCAGGTTTCAGGCGGATCCAAAAGAATCTCATCTTGCAGCTGCAAAGAGAATCATACGATATAAGTATTTTTATTAGGGATACTAAAAGGAGAGTCTTTCCAGTTCATTATAAATAAGGAGTTCGCGAGTTTACACGTTTTTCATCCCTTTGGAAAATTAGCGTAAGCTCTGCAGGTTGTTTTCCACGTCTTATGTTCTTCATGAACAAGAGTGAGATAAAAGTATTTGTATTAGGGATCACAAAGCCAAGTTGGATTTAATCTTCGTGATTGATCATACAACTTGTAATCTAGGTTTTTCACCTCTTGTCTATTCTAAGGTTTTCTCTTCTGATATAAAACCATTCAAGAGTTGTTGATCATAAACCCTAGGTTTTGATAGATTTCAGTTTCCGATCGTATACCAACACTTGTTAGTCGAAATCGGAGGCTAGAAAGAAAAACTTCTTTTGAGGCATCTCGTAAAAATCCTTGAGAAGTTTTAAACAAGATATCTCAAGATTTATTCTAGTTGTTCTTGTTGTAGAGTTATTAGGTTTCTCTTTCTTTTATTGAAGAGTATAATAATCCCTAATCTACAGGTTTGTTTTGATATTACTTTTACCTAGTAATTGTTTTTATCAAAATAAACACAAGATTTCCAAAACCTTGATTTACATCTAAAGGGAAATCAAATCGGTGTTTTGTGCAAACAAAATATCGAATCGTATCAATTGTGGTGGTGTATCTTCTAAAGAGAGCCTCGGGTTTTGCTAGAAGATTTGTGTGAAAAATTTCTAAAGAGAATCGGTATGCTGCTAGGAGTTCTACAAGTGCTGAACAAGGTATTACATCTAGTCCGAATAGGTAGTAGGAATTTGGTGTAACAACTTATAATCAGTGTGTGTTTATTCTGGACTAGGTCCCGGGGTTTTTCTGCATTTGCGGTTTCCTCGTTAACAAAATCTGGTGTCTATGTTATTTCTTTTCCGCATTATATTTTATTTATATAATAGAAATATCACAGGTTGTACGTTAAGATCAATCAGTTCTTGTATCCGACCTTAGGGTTGTTGAGTGAATTGATTGACACTTGAACATTGGTCTTTGGTACCGTTCAAGTTAATCCTTTTATATTCAATCGGTCTCGCAAATCCCTATTTGCTGATTGCGGATTGAATCAAGAGATATAGATATAAAACTCTTTGATATACTTTTTTATGGATTGAGTCTAATTGTCTAGTTGATTCTCTTGAAAGTATATTGGAGTTTTTCTATTCAGATTTCCAAACGAAATATTGGGTGGTGTTGCTAGACCCCCGCTTTTTCAACTTCGATATCAATTCTCCCTGGACGAAGATGCAATCATATTGGAGAAGTGGATGCGAAATTTGAGGTAACAATCTTGTTAGTTAATTGTTTTCCTGTTTAAGAAAAGCCTGAGTTTATATTATATATATTGTTGCTTTTTCTTAACGAAATTTAGGTTAAATTGATATTTATTCCATGATGTGTGTGTGGATGTGTGTTTCAATTGGTTCCTATTAAGAAAAACTATTGTTATCTTGCTTTATCGTGTGATATCAATCGTTTAGGCTTACAAAATTTCGGTACAATTGATGTGTGTGTGATTCAATTTGTTCCGGTTAAGAAAAACTATTGTTATCTTGCTTTTGTATGGTATCAATCGTGTAGGCTTACAAAATTACGGTGCAATTGCGGTGCTTATAATGTCTATTATTGTTTCAATTGCTTCCGGTTGAGGTGAATAATTATGCAAGTTGATTTATTTTGGTTTGTATGAATTATTTATGGCTTAAAGAAATAATATGTGTACGGGATGAGTTGTTTAGTCCAATTCGATTCCGGATAAGAAACTAAGTTAATTCTGATTTTAGTTTGTCATATCAAAGTGAGGTTTCGGTTATTCAAGTCTAATCGAATGCCTAAACAAAGAAATACTGGTTAACTAACCTAGTATTTGGTTTGTTTAAAATTGAAAGGTCTAAGTTTATGGATAATTAGAACCTGATGATAAAAATGGAGTTTATTCTTTATTTTGGTCTTATCGAATTAAGCGGTTGTTTTTGAACAATCGGTTTAGCAAAGGAACTAATGTGATTAGTCGTTTTTGGTTTGCTAAACTAAATGGGAAAAATTGTTTCGGTCAATTGTTTCCTTGGTAACATATTAAAATAAGACTACTTGTAGTTTCGGTTTTGATATTGGTTATCAGAACGTGATGTGTGGAACCCTCGTGCCTAACTCTACAGGTTTGCAAGTCTATTCTGAGATTTGTAATATTATTTTCATGTTGTCCTTTATTTTTCCGTTTCTTTGTCATTTTTGTGACAAAAAGGGGGAGAAATATATGGTGTAAACAAGTGATACTGGCATTGATTTTATATTAATTGGTATCACTAAGGAAAAGAACATTGGTACTTGAATGTTTTATCTAACTAAAGAGTGAAAGCACAGACTAAGGGGGAGTAACATGTCATATAGATTGGTATAACAAAGACGTGCGGATTGAATATCTACCTATCTTCCTTAGGGGGAGTATTTTCTTTGTTATTATAATGTCAACAACGACATTTTCAAGGATTGAATGTAAGCAGTTTCACTGTGCTGTTGGATCGGGAATCAAGCGGATTGTAATGAATTATTGTAATTTTTTTATCCATATGATGTAAGAGTTTTGTCACTAAAATTGACAAAGGGGGAGATTGTTAAAGCATGGCTCGGTTGAACCCACCAAGCGTTGGTATGTCAAGTTTGGTTGTCATATTTTAGTGAATCAAAACTCATGTTAAGAGTCGCTTGATTATGTACTAGAGTTAAACTTCGTATAGGTTAGATTGAAAGTATTAGAATGTGAGACATTACAAGTATTTCGAAGACTTGAAGATGTGAAGAAGCAAGGAGCTATAACGACAACAATCATCCTTCCACTTGATTTTTTTTTGATAAGTCAAAAATTTGTATTAATAGATAACAAAATTTACAAGAAATAGTTTACAAGAAAAGAGGTTACAGCAACCCAAAAAACTTGAAACTATTTGAACCGAAAATAATCAACATTAGGACGTTCAACAGAAATTAAGAACGGTGGTTTCCCATTGTAGTGTACTCCCACTTCATTATTCAATAAACAACCCTGCTTGGCCATTGCATCCGCTGAAAAATTCACCTCCCTAAAAGTGTGAATGAAACGTATAGACGTGTTGTGTCTACAGATCATAATCCACCTATTCCTTGCAAAGCATGGAACGAAATTATTCTTGAAAGCTTCAACAACTCCCATAGAATCAGACCGGATACAAATACGAGCATTGCATAGCCCACTCCAAACCAACAATAATGCCATACAATTCCGCTAAATAATTCGTCGTGACTCCTAGCCCAATACTCATAGCACCAAGAACTGAACAATGCTCATCCCTAGCTACTACACCTGCACCCGCAACGCCTGGGTTACCTCTCTCCTCTCCATCACAACAAATTTGTAATTCATTAGCCTCAGGCGGTAACCAAAAACAAGCCACAGATTGATGCCACTTCACACTACGGTGCTGAACTCTAAAATAGTTTAGAAGAACAGCATCATCAGCAATATTGTTCATATGACCCTTGAGCCGAATTGAATAATCTTGTATCAACTTCAGAACGCGCTTATGAAAGATACTCCAATTAGGCTTTTTATCCTCAAAATCATCCTTCCACTTGAGGTTAGTGATATTTGACTTGAACTGTTTCATTCCCTAATGTATCTTTCAAGTCGTGCATATTGAAAACATAACTGCGAAGCATATTTGAACTCTAGATAGACATAGTATTAAGGAATACAATACGAGGTTTATTGCTTAACCATTAAACTTTGTAGATAAGACATCGTCATAATCATTTGAATGCTATTGTGATTATGTATGGGTATGAGGTGAGGATTTCATCCTAGGGAACAATGTTTACATGTGTTCTAAGGAAGTAAGTTCATAAACTTGTTTTTTGAACCGAAAAGGAAATTTCCAGGTGTTATTAGTTTTGTTATTCATCGCATATCTTATGAACGACCAATATGTGTGATGAAGTAGAACCGCTCACAACTTGTTGTGTTTTTGGTAGAACTATTCACAAAGGCCTGACTTTTGTATTGGTATAACTTTTATTAGTAAAACCAATCTTAAGTAATCACCTTGGTATGATCGGATTATGTCTTCCTTGGGGAAAGGGAACCGATCCTTGTAAGGGGTGCAGTACATCAAGGGGAACCGATCCCTGTATGGGGTGCAGCAAGGTTTACAGCAGAAAGGGGAACCGATCTTGTGAACATGTGCAACACATATAAGTTAGATACCATATATATGTGGGGGAACCGATCCTAGTACCTAGTCATCCGAATCTTTTGGGAAGCTAGTGTGACTATGCGTAGTACTCACATGGAGGTAGAACCGAAACTTGTTTTGGTAGAACCGTAAACCCATGATTGTGATTGAATGTTGGTTTGATCAATCACATAGTTCTTGAAAGTCATATGAACCAATTCTAAACTTGTTTGGAAGTGTGGCAAATCGGTTTCAAGATTGTAAGTGTGAAAGAGAACTTACAAAGTTAAGATGTCGACAAACTTTGAACACGTGCTGAGAATGTTTATTTCTATAATTGTTCAAAGATATTCCTTAACGGCTAAGGGAAGAGAATCCCAGGATCGAAACAAAAATAAGTTAAGAATCTTTTAATTAAGGTTATTAATTTCATTTGTATGGAAATTACAGAATTAGTAATGTGCATTTACTAATTATATTTTCCAAGAGATTTCGATTGTTATATTTGGACAGAGCATTTCCAGGAATTATGAAAACCGAATCTGTGCATTTATGAATATCTTGAGAATTTTTTCGGTTTTGGAAATTCCTTGGTGTCCAAACTTCCTTGTCTATAAATACACAAAGTTTGCCTTTCTAACAAACTAATCCTTCGTAACAACAGACTTCCTATTTTGTCTTTGTTACTGGTGTGGCCGCCTATCGGAGAGGAGAGTAATCTAGTTAGGTGAAATCTCTTACGGCCGCTCGTTTTAAAGTCTTCTTTAGTATTGAGAAGCTCTAGCGCGTCACGTTGGTGGGAAACTAGATAATTGCGGTTTATCTTTGTTTTCGATTGATTTGATTGACTAACGGTGGTTGAAATATGATTGCACCTAGTTTGTTTATTCTTGATAATCTTCTCTTCTGAGATAAGATTCAGTCAAACTAGTTCAGAGTTTCGACATGGATCTTTAGACTGTTGTTAATTCTACAGACGATCTTGTGATAATCCATTGTTAACATACTCCGTTCTGTGCGTGATTGATCACAAGAGATTCAAGTGATTGTGTGCAGGTTTTTATTGAAGATTTAAGAATATTTGAAGACAAAGAATATATTGAAGATCTGACTTGGGTTTTATAATCTTTGGTGTGCACAATACTTATTTCGGTAAAAGAGGATCCAATTAATAATCGGTTTATCCTTGTGGTAGATTGGATTGATTAATTGAGTAGATCGGCATCAACACGGTTCTTCGGATTAAAGGTGTTGGTTGGCTTAATCTTAAACGATTACCTTAGGGTGATTGAACATAAGATAGATCTAGACCCGATGAAGGAGTTTATGTTAAGATAAACGGAAGAGCCTTTGTCCGACTCAGATCACTTGGTTGAATACAGTTGATACCAAAAAGATTTCTTGTTCCTTTACTGTTTGGAATACGAACCAAAGGGATTGTTCCAAGTACGTGACTTATTCATAGGTCGGAGGTGTGGGAATACAGACGAAACTAAGTGAACTATAGGGTTAGTTACTTGGTCTCAACTATACGAAGTTAGGTGTAATTTTGTGTAGCGGCTTAATCCTGAGAGTATTCAATTCTGGACTAGGTCCCGGGGTTTTTCTGCATTTGCGGTTTCCTCGTTAACAAAATCTTGTTGTGTCATTTACTTTTATTTTCCGCATTATAATTGTTTTATTATAATTAAAGTAAATTACACAAACGTTAATTCCTACTTACTTGATAAGCAATCCTATTGTGTTTGGTTAAGTCTGAACCTTTGTACCAAGTAAACATACTTCGTTGTTGTATTATATCGATCTCGTATCCATAGACAATCACACGAAGTGTGAACCGATTAGTTGTATTGTCTCGACTCAGTCCATAGACAATTACTTTCGGACAAAGGACTTATAGGTAGGAGAAGTTTTAGCTTGAGGTATATTTGGGTACCCTCGCCTTTTCACTATTGTTGAACCAACAAATGTTCATGTTTGGGTACGCTTACATAAACCCAAAATAGTACATTTCATTTGTGTGTAACAAGCTAAGTTTTCGATCTAACGGTTGAAAGATATTATCTTGAATCTCATCAGGTTTCATCTAACGGTGAATATTGAATGCTTTGTTACCAAGCTAACATTGATTGCAAACCCTGATTTGAAAGACTATATAAGGGAGAACTCTAGAAACTGGGAAACCTAATCTCCACACCTTCCGTGTGATACTAGTTGTATTAGCTAGAGTCGATTCTCCTTTAACCTTAGGTTTTCTTCTTAAACCAGGTTAACGACTTAAAGACTTCATTGGGATTGTGAAGCCAGACTGATACTACTTTCTCGTAGTTGTGTGATCTGATCTTGCTGATTCTATCGTGTTGAGTACAATCATGACGATTGGCTTGAGATCTTTATCTCCGATAGGCAAGATAGAGAAGTAGTCACAAACATCTTCGTCTCATCGTTTGTGATTCCACAATATCTTCTTTCGCCGCGTCGATTAAGATTATTGTGAGGTGATTGATAATTTAGGCTATTCTTCGAGAATATAAATCCGGGTTATCAATTAGATCATGTTCACCTTGATTTATCAAAAGACGGAACAAAAACTTGTAGGTTTATCTGTGGGAGACAGATTTTTTTAGTAAAGTCTTCGACTTTGGATCGTAGCAACTCTTAGTTGTGGGTGAGATCAGCTAAGGGAATCAAGTGCGTAGTATCCTGCTGGGATCAGAGACGTAAGGAGCATAACTGTACCTTGAATCAGTGTGAGATTGATTGGGGTTCAACTACAGTCCATACCGAAGTTAGTTTGTAGTAGGATAGTGTCTGTAGCGGCTTAATACTGTGTGGTGTTCAATCTGGACTAGGTCCCCGGGTTTTTCTGCATTTGCGGTTCCTCGTTAACAAAATTCTGGTGTCTGTGTTATTTATATTTCGCATTATATTTTGTTATATAATTGAAATATCACAGGTTGTGCGTTTGAATCAATCAATTGGAAATCCGACCTTTGGTTGTTGATTGAAATTGATTAATCCTTGAACATTGGTCTTTGGTACCGTCAAGTGATTTCTCTTGTATTCAATTAAACTCGCAGATTTCTATTTGCTTGAGTAAGAATTGAATCGAGAAAGATAGATATAACTCTTTGATACACTTTATTAAGATTGAGTCTTATTGATTCTCTTGAAAGTATATTGGAGTTTTTCCATACAGATTGCTAAGCGAAATATTGGGTGTGGTTGTTGTGGCCCCACTTTTTCAGTTGGTATCTGAAAAAGCGGGGGTCTAACAACACCACCCAATATTTCGATTAGCAATATGTATGGACTAACTCTGAAATACTTTGCTAAAGAATCAACTAGACAGTCAGACTCAATCTAGATAGAAAGTATCTCAAGGAGTTATTATCTCAATCTCTCGATTTGATCTTTACTCAAGCAAATAGAAATCTGCGAGTCTTTATCAAAGAGAGATAACTTGGACGGGACCAAAGACCAATGTCCAAGGATCAATCAACTACAATCAACAACCAAAGGTTGAATTAGAGCAGTTGATGATCACGAACGCATAACCTGTATTATTTCAATTATATAAAATATAATGCGGAAAAGAAATAACACAGACACCAGAAGTTTTGTTAACGAGGAAACCGCAAATGTAGAAAAACCTCGGGACCTAGTCCAGATTGAATACACACTGTATTAAGCCGCTACAGACACTAGCCTACTGCAAACTAACTTCGGACTGGACTATAGTTGAACCCCTATCAATCTCCCACTGATACAAGGTACAGTTGTACTCTTACGCCTCTGATCCCACCTTTTTTTTTGCTAGGTCAAAATGGTTTATTAAAGCAAAAAACGTAATTAAAAGAATTATAAAATGGGAGGCTCGTGGCCTCCCCACCCCCATAAAAGGGGCAGAAAATAGCAACAAAATAACGGTAAAAGCTCATAAAATAAGCTCCTAAACACAAATAAATAACAAAAAGAGGAGATCTAGGAATATTAATATCGTTTGCGCCCCTTATTTCCAACTCTAAAATTCCTCTTCTTGGGAAGAAGACCAACAATTATTTGTGTCAAATCAGGGTCTCCATAAGGATCCTTGTATTCATCTTCATAAATATCCTCATATTCATATTCATCTTCTTCTGAAGCATAATTACCACCAGGCACAAGCTTAATAGGAGATTGAGCTTTTTTCTTCGTTGGCATTCTATCCATTTGCTCCTTTTTTTCCTTGAAATATTCTTGTCTAAAGCTTCGATTTCGAATAAAATTAGCACGCACATCATCATTCTGAATGTTGCTTGCCTCTTCAAGTTCCTCCTTAGACAAAATTATTCATATCAAAAACATTATCCTCCAATCCTAGTTGGCTTGGAGTTTCCTCATTGGATTTGGAATCCTTACTGAAAGAAGATTCCAAAGTAGCATCTGAATGCAATGAATTCGCAGCCATGATTTTTGCAGCTTGCTTGGCCACTTTTGTATCTTTTTTTCTAGCTAAAATATCAGCATCCACTTCACCCTACTCTTTCGAGCCAATACTACCATCTGAGTCAGTAGAATCATCTAAAAATTGTTCTTCTTCTACCCCCAAATCCTCACTAATATCATTAGCAAGGCCTAACTCAGATGATAGAGCATCAAAATTGTTTTTAACCACTACTTATGTGCTTAATAACTCCTCCACAAAAGGAGTAAAAGGAGTAAAAATAAAAGGAATGCCTTTATTAGGAGAATTCTTACCCTTCATTGTTGTCCATCCATCTGTAGAAGTGCCAACATCTGAAGCACTAACGTCTTTGTCAACCAAAGTATTATACTTTCTGACGGACTGACCATCAGCAGAATCATTCTTTGAATTATGTTTATACCCAGACACGGACATATCCTCCAAATCCTTATTAGTTTTAGCTTTAGACACGGGCTGGAAATCATGGACAACAGGATACCGCGCACTTGATTCCCTTAGCTGATCTCACCCACAACCAAGAGTTGTTGTAACCCAAAATCACAGACTTGATAATAAACAGATCTGTCTCACACAGAAAAGTATATAAAAGGATAAATCTGTCTCCCACAGATAAACCCTAGGTTTTGCTCCGTCTATAGATATAAAATCAAGGTAACATGAACCAATTGATAATCCGGTCTTATATTCCCGAATAACAGCCTAGATTAATCAATCACCTCTCTACAATCCTTCCTGACTACACAAGCGGATTGTCGATGAATCACAAACAGTGAGACGAAGATGTTTGTGACTTTTTTATCTTGCCTATCGAAGAACTCTCACGATCTCAAGACAATCAATCAATTGTACTCGTACGATAGAACAAGCAAGATCAGATCACAAAACTACGATAAAGTAGTATCAGTATGGCTTCACACTCCCAATGAAGTCTTTAAGTCGTTAACCTGATTTTAGAGAAGAAAATCAAAGGTTAATGGAGATCGACTCTAGCGGGCGCACTAGTGGCACACAGACGTGTGGGGATTAGTTTTGCACAATGCTAGATGTCTCCTTTATATAGCCTTCAAATCAGGGTTTTGCCTTAGTTACAAAACAATTCTTATTCACCTTTAGATGAAAACCTGATTTAGATTCAAGCTAATATTTCTCAACCGTTTGATCGAAAACTTAGCTTGTCACACACACTTGGGTAGACATTTACTGGGTTCGTGAAAACCATGCCCAAACGTGTACGTGTATGTCGGTTCAACATAGTAACCCAAAAGGTTAACCATATGAGCATTTCATATTAACCTTGTTCTTCTTCACCATAACTAGTTCAATTGACTCAAATGAACTATTTAAAGAGTTGTTCAATTGCTATGAGATCTTATGTAACTACACAAGACGAAATTGAAGCGATTGAATCGGCTCATGAACATTATAGTCACGGTTTGCATAAAGCATTCCTTAATAATTTAATATTTCATGTTCAGAGCACATCTTTAGATCATAACCTCTTAAGTTCATAAAAAAGTTCGCGGACTTAAGTTAATCGTTTGAGTTTTCCAAACTCAGCAGAAATTCTCGAAAAGAGAACTTCCGCCAGTTCGCGGACTAAGAACAAAATCCCAGCAGAAATTCTCGGTCGAGAACTTCCGACAGTTCGCGGACTGAGTCTCGAACTAGGTTCGCGGACTTGGTAAGCCAATCCCGATTTCTCTTGATCAACAAAGTTCGAAAACTTCGGTTCAAGGAATACATGGTTATGTAATCTAGACTATCATTTCAATCATTAATACATTCTCAGAGGACGCTATGTAGCTGTTATTCACAGAACGATTCACGTCAGAGAAATTCTCAAAGTGATTGAAACTTTTCATGACTTTCGTCACTAGGTGAAGATAAACTTGATCAGAGCGAAACGCTTTACCAACACATGATTTCGAGATAAAATATAAGCAATGAATGCTCAGCTCGAAATGTCAAATGTGTATGATCTAGTCTATATAGCATACGACTTTTGTCTCATAAGAAGTAGGAGATAGAAGAGATAGACTTTTGAGTGATAGATAAGTTCAAGTCTCCACATACCTTTTTGTTGATGAAGTTCCACGGTTCCTTGTATAGATATTCGTCGTTGTATGAAGAATCTCCATGAAGTTCTTGAGCTCAACTACACTTTTCTATCCTAGTCCGAGACTTAGCTATGTAGGATAGAAATCAAGACTTATAGTTTTGATCACTAACATTGACAAACATGCTTGAGATAGCAACGCATGCGAGGTTGACCGAGCTATACTCTAACAATCTCCCCCTTTTTCAATTTTAGTGACAAAACTATTAATACATATGGAATACAAAAAAGATAAACTTTAGTGGCTCCTATTCCATAGTCTAATCTTCAACGTTCCTTGAAATCTTCGTCCTTCCAAGTACTCCAATGATCCCAAAGGTTGTAAGTTTAGAACCATCGTTGTTGAAGATCCGTAGCTATAACAATGAGAGAAATCGAGATTCTCGATCATTATTATACAGTGTCATAGTATTATTATATAACAACAAAGTCCAATTGTATCACGACTTTAACAATAATACTACAGTGATATGTATCACTCCCCCTTAGTCAATACTCCATCTCGATCATGGAAACCACTCCCCCTTACACAATGATCTGAAAACCATATGTATTTGTAGTGTGAACTACAATATTTCTCCCCCTTTTTGTCAATAAAATTGGCAAAGGTACAAGAATGGGATCATAATGAAATTTCCACAAGAGACATTTCATGACCAAAAGAAAAATACATACCAACTTAATTTAGATGCAATCTAATAGCCGAAGCTAACAACATTCATCAAGAAGTTTTAATATACAAGATAACCCCTATAAAATTCCACAGCCGCACTCCCCGCAAGATATTACCATTAAGCAAAAGTTCAAAAGAACTCTCCCCCATTTGATGTCATTCCCGAGAGAATAACAAGAGCGATCTTAATTTCGAAAGAAAAGAAGGATTTTTGAAACAGTAAAGAGATACTAAAAGGATAACAACAACAATCCTACAGAAACTGAACTGGAAAGTATCTACTGGGGTTTCAGACTCAATTGCCCAAAAGATAAGGATAAGCATAGGGGCAAGAGTCAATGAAACGTTTTAATGAACCAAAACAACACCAATAGACTGCCGCAAGTGTTGAAAGGTTACAGTATCTAAGGGTTTGGTGAGAATATCATCCAATTGTTGTTCGGAAGGCACAAATTCCATACTGATGATACCATTTTCATAAAGATCACGAATAAAATGGTACCTTATGTCGATGTGCCTTGTTCTTGAGTGCTCAACAGGATTCTCAGTAATTCGAATCGCACTGGAGTTATCACAAAAGATTTTCATTATCCCAGTATCAATTCCATAATCAGCAAGCATCTGTTTCATCCATAGGAGTTGAGTACAACATGATCCGACAACAATATATTCTGCTTCACATGTTGACAGGGATTGAGAATTTTGCTTCTTGCTATGCCATGCTACAAGATTGAGACCTACATAGTAGAAGCCCCCTGATGTACTTTTTATGTCTTCTACACAACCTGCCCAATCAGCATCAGAATAAGCAGAAAGATCAGCATTAGTATCAAAAGTATACGAGAGACCATACCCAGCAGTGTGATTTATATATCGTATGATTCTCTTTGCGCTGCAAGATGAGATTCTTTTGGATCCGCCTGAAACCTGGCACAACAACCAACACTAAAAGCAATATTAGGTCTAGTAGCAATAAGATACAAAAGGCTACCTATAATGGATCGATATAATTTTTGATCCACTTTTGCTCCTTTCTCATCCCTGTGCAATTTACCAGTAGTAGGCATAAGAGTCAGTTTAGGAGATGACTTATCCAGACCAAATCTTGACACAAGATTACGTGCGTACTTTTCTTGGGATAAGTAAATACCCTTCTTATGTTGTTGAATATGTGGTCCTAAGAAAAATTTGAACGCACCAACATTGCTCATTTCGAATTCTTTAGCAAAGGAGACTTGAAAGTCTTTTGCAAATTTTTCAGAGGTTGATCCATAGATGATATCATCTACATAGATTTGAGCAATGACAACATCTTTCTCACTCCATTTGGTAAACAATGTTTTATCAGCTCCTCCTCTTGAAAATCCTTTTCTAATAAGAGAGGTAGTGAGTTTCTCAAACCAGGCTCTTGGTGCTTGTTTCAATCCATATAACGCCTTTTTGAGCTTCATCACATGATCAGGGAAATCAGGGTTTTCGAACCCTTTAGGTTGAGCAACATAGACTTCCTCTTTTAAAATTACATTCAGAAACGCTGATTTTATGTCCATTTGAAGCAACTTAATCTTGAGAAAGCAGGCATGGGCCAATAAAAGTCGAATGGACTCAAGACGTGCCACAGGAGCAAAGGTTTCGTCAAAATCGATTCCTTCAATCTGTGAATATCCTTGAGCGACAAGTCTAGCTTTATTTCTGACAATTGTACCATACTCATCAGACTTGTTCTTGAATATCCATTTGGTACCAAAAATATTGACATTTGGAGGACAGGGTACACGTTCCCAGACATCTTGTCTTTCAAATTGATTTAACTCTTCATGCATTGTATTCATCCAAAAGGGATCTTTCAGAGCTTCATCAATATTCCTTGGTTCTACCTGCGAAAGATAACAAACAAAATTGCATATATTTTGAAGTTGACCTCTTGTTTTGGTTGTAGAATCCCTTCCCCCAATAATGTTGGTGGAGTCATGATTCTTTTGAACCCAAAGATGTCGTGGAGGAACACGTACTTGTTCATCAGGAATGGCTTGATCAGTGCTCTTCTCCTCGTCACTAGAAATGTCAGGATCAGTAACAGTTGGATAACTTCAACTGATTCTGGAATTTCTTTGACTATCTCAATTGTCTCTGTTGGAGGCAATTCAGCGGTAGGATTATCTTGACGAAAGTTACTAATGTCATCGATGATAACATTAGCAGATTCCATCATGACTTGAGTTATGAGATTAAAAACTCGAAAACCACGACTATCAGAAGCGTAGCCAAGAAATATTCCTTCGTCACTTTTGGTGTCGAATTTTCCTTTCTGTTCTCGATCTTTCAGAATATAGCACTTACTTCCAAAAACCCTGAGATAGTGTAGATTGGGTTTTCTTCCATACCATAACTCATAAGGAGTGTTAAGAGTTTTAGACCGCAAATACACACGGTTGATCAAGTATCATGCTATAAAGACAACTTCTCCCCAATATCTTAAAGGTAAGTTTTTGTCGTGGATCATTACCCTGGCCATTTCCTGAATGTTCCTATTCTTTCTTTCAGAAACTCCATTAGCTTGAGGAGTAATTGGTGGTGAGTATTGTTGAATGATCCCCAGTTCGTCACAGAATTCGAATACCTTGGTGTCTTTAAATTCAGTGCCACGATTTCTCCTAATTTTCTTTAGTTTGCGACCTTGTTCGTTCTGGATCCTTTTAACAATAATCTTGAATTCACTCAGAGTTTCATTCTTATGAGATATGAATGCAACCCAAGTGAATCTGGTGTAATCATCTACCATAACTAAAGCATACTTCTTATCGGCAACAGTGGGTTGTTGAATTGGTCCGAAGAGATCCATATGATTTAAATCAAGTGGAGCTTTAGTGAGAATATATCGTGATAATTTGTGGTGAACTTTCGTTTGCTTACCCTTTTGACAGGCACCACATACACCTTCAATCTTTGCATTGATTTTGGGAATTCCTCTAACAAGTTCTTTGTTAATGATCTTAGTTAGAAGGCGATAATTGATGTGACCAAAACGCTCATGCCAAAGATGTGTAGATTCCACCTTAGTCAAATTGCAGTGGTTGCTAAACTGAGTATCAAGAAGATAACAGTTGTTTTTATCACGAGTTCCTTGAAAGATTACCTTCCCAGATTTGTCAACAATGTCACATCCATTCGCATTGAAGATAACTCGATGGACCTTGTCGCAAATTTGACTAATAGAAAGAAGATTAGCAGTCATACCTTTAACGTATACCACATCATCGATTTCTGGAACACCGGGTAGCTTGATCGTTCCCTTTTTGCTAATGTAGCAACAACTTCCATCTCCGAACGTTACAGGACCTCCTTCGTAGTCAACCGATGATACAAACCAAGTGAGATCTCATGTCATGTGCCGACTACATACACTATCAAGAAACCATTGAAAAGAAGATGTAGATCTTAAAGCAAAGGCACCCATACTACTAGTACTTCTCGATTTAGAGTTTCCTGGTAGAGTTGTATGAACTTTTAGAGAGTCATACAGTTGTTTAGCTTTCTTACAAATACTACTTACAACATTAAGACTTTTTTGAAAGGACATACAAACTTGTTGTATATGATCGGATGGACCACAACATGAGCCTATGCTTTGAAGATTGTCTGACTGGTTCCTTGTCATATCAGTTTTCTCAACATCCTGTCGTTGATTACTATCTGACTTATGACTTTTCATGAGAGAGGAACAACTGAGATTTTTCAACCTTTCAAGGGAAGTATTTCCGGATATCAAATCCTTAAGAATCGCAATTTCAGCAACAAGACCATAGTTGATCCGGATTTGTTCATCCAACTCTTTTTGAAGAGATATCAGTTTTTCAGACCTTTTCTTGCGGTTGTTTTTCAAACCTGGTGAAGCGTTAATTGAGACTTTATAATCCATAGAGTTAGATCGCTACAAACACAAACTGATGAGGTCTTAAACGTGTTTGCCTGCTCTGATACCAATTGAAAAGGCGGGGGTCTAACAACACCACCCAATATTTCGATTAGAAATCTGTATGGACTAACTCCAAAACACTTTACTAGAGAATCAACTAGACAGTCAGACTCAATCTAGAAAGAAAGTATCTCAAGGATTTATTATCTCAATCTCTCGATTTGATCTTTACTCAAGCAAATAGAAATCTGCGAGCCTTTATAAGAGAGATAACTTGGACGGTACCAAAGACCAATATCCAAGGATCAATCAACTACAATCAACAACCAAAGGTTGGATTAGAGAAGTTGATGATCACGAACGCACAACCTGTATTATTTCAATCATATAAAATATAATGCGGAAAAGAAATAACACAGACACCAGAAGTTTTGTTAACGAGGAAACCGCAAATGCAGAAAAACCCCGGGACCTAGTCCAGATTGAATACACACTGTATTAAGCCGCTACAGATACTAGCCTACTGCAAACTAAATTCGGACTGGACTATAGTTGAACCCCTATCAATCTCCCACTGATACAAGGTACAGTTGTACTCCTACGCCTATGATCCCAGCAGGATACTGCGCACTTGATTCCCTTAGCTGATCTCACCACAACCAAGAGTTGTTGTAACCCAAAATCACAGACTTGAAAATAAACAGATCTGTCTCACACAAAAAAGTCTATAAAAGGATAAATCTGTCTCCCACAGATAAACCCTAGGTTTTGTTTCGTCTTTAGATATAAAATCAAGGTAACAAGAACCAATTGATAATCCGGTCTTATATTCCCAAAGAACAGCGTAGATTAATCAATCACCTCTCTACAATCCTTCCTGACTACACAAGCGGATTGTCGAGGAATCACAAACAGTGAGACGAAGATGTTTGTGACTTCTTTATCTTGCCTATCGGAGAACTCTCACGATCTCAAGCCAATCAATCGATTGTACTCGTACGATAGAAGATGCAAGATCAGATCACACAACTACGATAAAGTAGTATCGGTCTGGCTTCACAATCCCAATGAAGTCTTTAAGTCGTTAACCTGATTTTAGAGAATAAAATCAAAGGTTAACGGAGATCGACTCTAGCGGGCGCACTATTAGCACACAGACGTGTGGGGATTAGTTTTGCACAATGCTAGATGTCTTCTTTATATATCCTTCAAATCAGGGTTTTGCCTTAGTTACAAAGCAATTTTTATTCACCGTTAGATGAAACCTGATTTAGATTCAAGCTAATATTTCTCAACCGTTAGATCGAAAACTTAGCTTGTCACACACACTTGGGTAGACGTTTACTGGGTTCGTGAAAACCATGCCCAAACGTGTACGTGTATGTCGGTTCAACATAGTAACCCAAAAGGTTAACCATATGAGCATTTCATATTAACCTTGTTCTTCTTCACCATAACTAGTTCAATTGACTCAAATGAACTAGTTAAAGAGTTTTTCAATTGCTATGAGATCTTATGTAACTACACAAGACGCAATTGAAGCAAAGATGATTCGATTCGATTGAATCGGCTCATGAACATTATAGTCACGGTTTGCATAAAGCATTCCTTAGTAATTTAATGTTTCATGTTCAGAGCACATCTTTAGATCATAACCTCTTAAGTTCACAAAAAAGTTCGCGGACTTAAGTTAATCGGTTGAGTTTTCCAAACTCAGCAGAAATTCTCGGTCGAAAACTTCCGACAGTTCGCGGACTGAGTCTGTGAACTAGGTTCTCGGACTTGGCAAGCCAATCCGGATTTCTCTTGATCAACATAGTTCGAAAACTTCGGTTCAAGGAATACATGGTTATGTAATCTAGACTCTCATTTCAATCATTGAGACATTCTAAGAGGACGTTATGTAGCCGTTATTCACAGACCGATTCACATCAGAGCACTTCTCAAAGTGATTGAAACTTTTCATGACTTTAGTCACTAGGTGAAGATAAAATTGATCAAATCGAAACGCTTTACCAACACATGATTTCGAGATAAAAGATAAGCAATGAATGCTCAGCTCGAAATGTCAAATGTGTATGATCTAGTCTATATAGCATACGACTTTTGTCTCATAAGAAGTAGGAGATAGAAGAGATATACTTTTGAGTGATAGATAAGTTCAAGTCTCCACATACCTTTTTGTTGATGAAGTTCCACGGTTCCTTGTATAGATCTTCGTCGTTGTATGATGAATCGCCATGAAGTCTTTGATCTCAACTACACTTTTCTATCCTAGTCCGAGACTTAGCTATATAGGATAGAAATCAAGACTTATAGTTTTGATCATTAACGTTGACAAACATGCTTGAGATAGCAACGCATGCGAGTTTGACCGAGCTATGCCCTAACAGTATTAGAGAAGGAAAACACATTTAAAGACCTTACAAGTATGTGTTTGTAGCGATCTGACTCTATGGACAGTAGTGCTATCTCAATAAATGCACCACCAGACTCAGGGATTTTTGAATTCTCTTCCATGACTGATTTTTAATAAAATTTGTAGAAGAAATTCTATCCAAACCTCCTCCAGGTTTAAAATCCCTTGAAGTGTTCTCAGGGCTTGAAAAGAAACTAGAAATCTTATCTCTTGATGTTGAGGTATACCTCCAAAAAGAACAAGAATCTCTTGATAGGCTGAATCCAGTTATGATGAATAATGTTCATGTTGAGGTTGATATTTATTTAATAATCAGTCAGAGCCATCCTCCTCCTCTGTCTAATCCAATCGTTTGTAACATACTGTACGAATTATAAGAGGAGTTTAAATCTCAGTCTTTAGACTGCATCACCTCAAAGCATGAATTGATTCACTGCTCAATTCCTGATAATTCCCATCAAAATAGTAGTATTGTCTTCTTTTATGAAGAAGCTAGGACGTCTCTTTTTATCAAAAGAGTTTCCCTTCGCAGTACTAAAAACTATCTGCAGAAACTGTTTTTTATAAGTTGGAAAACAAGAAATCAGAAACGCAAATCTTTTTGGATTCTCTTGAAGTTCTTTGATAGACTTATAAAAACAGTTCCTTGGGTGTTTCTCAACACTAAAAGATGTAAGAGTTACTGGAAAGAAACTCTCTCTTGGTGCCATGGTGAGCAAGACATTTTTCACCTCAACACAACTTGATTGTGTTGGAAGTGCATTCTCACCAAGAAATGTCATGTTATGAATAGGGTGAGGGAAGCATAAGAACTGGGGCGCACATATTATGTTGGGTATGATTTTGAATGTTTAATAACATTGTAGAATTCGATAGGGTTCTTCTAAAAAGGTATGTCTCTAAGATTGAGCAAGTTTTATGATGATTTATGTACCTTGTGTATCGTTCATGTCTATCTAACTTGATTTGTGTTTAAGGTTCTTAAATGTTCCGATTTGAAAATAATAGTTCGGGATGTTTGGACTACATGGTACACTTACCAGGTATGCATAACACCATTTAAAATCAAAATCCAGGTGTTGAAGTACGCATACCCGTTTGCATACTGCTCCAGGATACGAAAATCTGTTTGCAAACCCGTATGCATACTTGACGTCGATATTCGGTAAAAAAAATTTGGCCGTAACTTCTTCGTTCGAATTCGGAATGACCTCATTCTTTTTGCATTCTCTTCCTATTTGAATTCTCTTCAAAATGGTGATGAGAAATTATAAATTTTAATGAGTTGAGGTTGGTATTTGTCCCGTATCTTGTTTTTGAGTAATTTGCTCCTTTTCGTCGCACTTGTTCTACTTCTGTTGGACTTGGGCACTTGGATTCTTGGAGTAATTCTATTATAATCTCATTTGTAGCTTTTACAAGAATGATGTTGGTTAATCACAAAGAAGGAAGTTCAAGAATAGGCAGTAGTACGCATTGCTATGAGATTCTTGAATGTTCACAATCATCTTATGTGAACTATGATGCATGGTCTTTAATGACTTTGTATGTTCTTCTTTGTTAAGAAAATCTTTTTATATGCCTTTGGTAACCACACTTGGTGTAAATCCGTGCGAAAAAAATTGATTCTACCTTCAAAGGGCAAAGATTGTTTTTGCATTATTAATCTTTATTGGTTTTATATATTGCAATTTGTTATGGGATATGTGTGTTTGCGTCCGTGAACTGTGATTTTCCCATACTTTGTCAAAAGTTAAGTCCTTTATATGTCGATATGCATGTGTTGATAAAAGAAGGAATGAACTTTTGACAAATACAAAAGTTAAGCCTATTATGTCAATTGTTGATGGAAGATAGGTTAAAATATTTTGTTTACAAGGATTATATATATCGTATGTCATTGTGAAAATGGTGATGGAATAGAATGAATCCTTGATTATTCAACAGAATTTGGTCGGACAAAATCTTGTGGATTTATTGGGAAAATACCAGAGTGCTTCGGGTCAGACTGTTTGTCGTCAAAAAAGTAAGATTTATTATGGTGGTGTTTCTCCTAGTAGGTGTACTTATCTTGCAAATTTTTTGGGGATGAGTGTTGCTACTTTTCCAGACCGTTACTTGGGGGTCCAAATTATGCCGGGTACAGTTCGTTATCGCCATATTTGCAATGTCATTGAGAAGATTCGGAACCAGCTTGTTGGCTGGAAGGGGAGACTCTTATCTTTTCATGATCGTATTGTTCTTGTGAAATCCGTCATTGCCAGTTTTTCTCTTCATAATATGGCTATTTATAAATGGCCGCGGAAATTCATTTTGCAATGTGAGAGGGCGATTCAGAATTTCATTTGGTCAGGGGACTCGAATCTTAGTCGAGCTGTGGTGGTGGCTTATGACAAAATCGGTTGCCCTTTTGAGGAGGGGGGTCTTGGTTTAGTTCGTATGTCCACAATGAATACTGCACTTCTTATGAAATTGTGGTGGAAGATTCGTAACTCCAATAAGAAGTGGGCTAATTTTCTGAGAGCTAAATTCTTTGGTCGTAATGGTCGTATTAAGCTTGCGGGTATTAAATCTTCCATTCTTCCTGGTGTGCGTAGTGTGTATAATATTGTTGAGAAGAATACAAAGGTTTTGCTGGGAGATGGTAGAAATACTTCTCTTTACTATGACATTTGGTATGCAGATTTTAATATTGTTGAGGCTCTTAACGATCACACTCTTGATAACACAGTTCGTGTTAGTGACGTTTTAGTAGATGGGCAATGGTTTATTCCTGATGCACACTTACAGAGTATGCTTAGTGCTGGTCTGGAGATAGCCAATTTACCGCAGCCAAATGGTGGGGAGGATCAGAGGGTTTGGATGCCGGAGAATTCAGGTGAATTCAGTGTCAGTTCTGCCACTGAACTGGTTCGCCAAAAATACCCCAAGATGGAAGTTGCGTCTCTTATTTGGAGGAAAGAGCTTCATCCGGTGGTGGCTTCTCAGAACTGGAAGTTTTTGCGCGGAGTTTGTGCAACTTTTGACCTCATCAAAAGTAGATTCAAAATCCAAATAACTAATCGTTGTAGCCTTTGCGGAATAACTGAGGAATCTCTTGATCATGTTTTGTTCCAGTGCACTTTTGCAGCTCGTGATTGGCATTGGCTGGGTGACATTTTTGGTTTGAATTCTAACATCAATCTTTTGATTTCTATTAAGGCAGCTATTGGGAGAAGTCCTATGATTCAAGACCTGTGGCTGTTAGAGAATTGCGTACTAAAATCTGAGCTTTGGGCATTGAGAAACAAGGCTGTCTTTGAGCAAAAGAAACCAAATTGGAGCATGTTCTACAAGAGAGTGTTGAAACTGATTCAAGACTACTCTGTGAGGCTTAGGAGAAATATGAAGTTCTGTGTGGAGGAAGTGAGAATTATGGACTATTTCAATGTTATGCACAGACGGATAAAGCAGCATCAACCGGTGGAGTGTTATTGGGTTCCTGCAAACGAAGATGAAATTTAGTTATGTTGAGATGGTGCGGCAAGGGGTAACCCAGGTGTAGCAGGTGCGGGAGTTGTGGCGAGAGATGCCTCTTGTAATGTCCTCGGAGCCATGTCTATTGGCTTAGGAGTGACTACAAACTATTTGGCAGAATTCTACGGCATTATTGTTGGGCTTGAATGGGCAATTAGTTAGGGAGTTAGAAGAGTTTGCATTCATTCTAATTCTTCTAGTGTTATTGAAGATTTCAAAAAATCTAAATTACCTTGGTTTTCAAGACAAAGGTGGTTAGATGTTAATAGGAATTATGATTCCATCAGTTTTGTTCATACCTACAGGGAAGCAAATTTTGGTGCAGATTCTATGGCTAAGAAGGGTTGTTATCTTGCGAGTGGTGTTGGATTACACTATGAAGGGAGACTCATTTTATGATTTCAGTTGAATATCCAAACGTTGTTTATTATCGTTTCAAATAGTTTTCAAGTTTTTGGGGTCGTTGTGACCTCTTTTCTTGTAAACTATTCTTTGTAAATTTGTTATCTTTTAATACAATTTTTGACTTATCAAAAAAAATCACAGAATTTGGTCGACCTCCGGTCTACAATTTTTGTGCATATATTGTGTTGTTCCATAAGGTGTCTTATGTTGAGCACAATCGACTGAGTTATTCTTATCTTAGTTGTTGCTCCGTGAGGTACTTTATGTCGAGCATGATCAACTAAATTAATCATCCTCGTTTGGTTATTTAGTTGTTGCTCCGTAAGTTTTCTTATGTCAAGCATGACCAATTTAATTGATTAGTTTTTGTGATTAATTTGGTTGTGTATTCCGATTAGATGAATTATGGGTTCTCTTGTGATTAATCTAATTGAGTATTTTTGAGTCTCCATAAGTTCACTTATGTTGAGCATTTCCGATTAAATTAATCATTGGTTTTCTTATGGTTAATTTAATTGAGTATTTTGGATTCATATTCATACTTTTATGTAATTTGTTATGTCCAAAGAAATCCTTCTTTTCTTTTGAAATTAAGGTCGCTCTTGTTGTTCCTTCGGGAATGACATATTATGGGGGAGAGTTCTTAATTGAACTTGTGCTTAATTGCCAAATCTTTGTGGGGAGTGCGGCTGTGGAATATTATAGGGGTTATCTTGTATCTTTATAAACTCCTTGATGAATGCATTTAGCTTCGGCTTTATGATTGCATCTAAACAAGATGATATGTGCTTTCTTTTGGTCATGAAATGTCTC
Source organism: Papaver somniferum (assembly GCF_003573695.1). Lineage (NCBI taxonomy): Eukaryota > Viridiplantae > Streptophyta > Magnoliopsida > Ranunculales > Papaveraceae > Papaver > Papaver somniferum. Next base: position 175,389,559 of record NC_039364.1, on the reverse strand, counting down.
TTTCGAAAATTTCATTAGGATCCCGTTTTCGTACCTTTGCCAATTTTATTGACAAAAATGGGGAGAATTAATATGTAGTTCACACAACAAATACATATGGTTTTCGGATCATTATGTAAGGGGGAGTGGTTTCCATGTGAGATGGAGTATTGACTAAGGGGGAGTGATACATATCACCATGGTATTGTTGTCGAAGTTGTGATACAATTGAGCTTTGATACTATATAATGATACTATGACACTGTATAACAACGATTGAGAACTCTTGTTTTCTCGTTCTTATAGCTACGGATTTTCAACAACGATGATACTGAACTTACAACCTTAGGGATCACTGGGGTACTTGGAAGTGACGAAGATTTCAAGTAATGTTGAAGATTAGGCATGTGGAATAGGAGGTACAAAAGTTATTTCATTTATTTTTGTATTCCATATGTATTGATAGTTTTGTCACTAAAATGGACAAAGGGGGAGATTGTTAGAGCATTGCTCGGTCGAACTCGCATGCGTTGCTATCTCAAGCATGATTGTCAATGTTAGTGATCGAAACTATAAGTCTTGATTTCTAGTCTACTATAGCTAAGTCTCGGACTAGGATAGAAAGTGTAGTTGAGCTCAAGAACTTCATGGAAATCATCATACAAGACGAAAGAATACTCAAGGAACTGGTGGATCTTCATCGACTAAAAGGTATGTGGATACTTGAACTTATATATCACTCAAAAGTCTATCTACTTTATCTCCTATTTTGAGACAAAAGTCGTTTTGCTATATAGACTTTGATTATACACATTTTCTATTTCGAGCCGAGTTTATCTCGCCTATCTATTTCTCGAAATATGTGTTGGTAAGCTTTTGCTTTGGCCAAGTTCATCTTTACCTAGTGATGAAAGTCATGTTATGTTTCAATCACTTTGAAAATTGCTCTGACGAGAAATGGTTTGTGAATAACAACTATATAACGTCCTCTGAGAATGTTTCAATGATTGAAATGAGAGTTTAGATTGTATAACCAATGATGGATATAAGCATTGTGTGGTAACACATATATGTATAAGTCCTTTTTCCTTGAACCGGTGTTTGCGAACTTTGTTGATCAAGAGAACGGAATAGTGGCGTGAGCTAAGTCCGGGAACTGGCGGAAGTTCTCGACCCGAGAATATCTGTTGGAGTTTGTGAACTCCTTCCGGGAACTTAAGTCCGCGAACTAAGTTTGCGAACTTGAGTTGGTTATATCTAAAAACGATTGTTTATGAACTTATTCATATTAACTAAGGAATGCTAAATGCAAACCGTGGTTATATAGTTCATGAACCGATTCGAGTGAATCAAATCGTTTTTGCTTCGATTGTGTCTTGTGTAGTTACATAAGATTTCCTTGCAATTGAACAACTCTCTAACTAGTTCATTTGAGTCATTTGAACTAGTTATGGTGAAGAAGAACATGGTTGATATGAAAGTGCTCATATGGCTAACCATTGGTTAACTATTGTTGAACCGACAAATGTTCATGTTTGGGTACGGTTACATAAACCAAAAATAGTACATTTCACTTGTGTGTAACAAGCTAAGTTTTCGATCTAACGGTTGAAAGATATTAGCTTGAATCTCATCAGGTATTCATCGAACGGTGAATATTGAATGCTTTGTTACCAAGCTAACATTGATTGCAAACCCTGATTTGAAAGACTATATAAGGGAGAACTCTAACAACTGGGAAACCTAATCTCCACACCTTCCGTGTGATACTAGTTGTGTTAGCTAGAATCGATTCTCCTTTAACCTTAGGTTTTCTTCTTAAACCAGGTTAACGACTTAAAGACTTCATTGGGATTGTGAAGCCAGACCGATACTACTTTCTCGTAGTTGTGTGATCTGATCTTGCTGATTCTATCGTGTTGAGTACAATCGTAACGATTGGCTTGAGATCTTTATCTCCGATAGGCAAGATAGAAAAGTAGTCACAAACATCTTCGTCTCATCGTTTGTGATTCCACAATATCTTCTTTCGCCATGTCGATTAAGATTATTGTGAGGTGATTGATAATACTAGGTTGTTCTTCGGGAATATAAATCCGGTTTATCAATTAGTTCATGTTCACCTTGATTTATAAAAAGACGGAACCAAAACTTGTAAGTTTATCGGTGGGAGACAGATTTATCTATTATGTAGACTTTTTTGTGTGATAAAGATTTGTTTATTAAAGTCTTCGACTTCGGGTCGTAGCAACTATTAGTTGTGGGTGAGATCAACTAAGGGAATCAAGTACGTAGTATCCTGCTGGGATCATAGACGTAAGGAGCGCAACTGTACCTTGAATCAATGTGAGATTGATTGGGGTCCAACTACAGTCCAGACCGAAGTTAGTTTTTAGTTGGCTAGTGTCGGTAGCGGCTTAATACAGTGTGGTATTCAATCTGGACTAGGTCCCGGGATTTTTCTTCATTTGCGGTTTCCTCGTTAACAAAATTCTGGTGTCTGTGTTATTTCTATTCCGCATTATATTTTGTTATATAATTTAAATATCACAGGTTGTGCGTTTGAATCAATCAATTGGAAATCCGACCTTTGGTTGTTGATTGAAATTGATTGATCCTTGAACATTGGTCTTTGGTACCGTTCAAGTGATTTCTCTTGTATTCAATTAGACTCGCAGATTTCTATTTGCTTGAGTAAGAATTGAATCGAGAAAGAGAGATATAACTCTTTGATATACTTTATTAAGATTGAGTCTTATTGATTCTCTTAAAAGTATATTGGAGTTTGTCCATACAGATTTCTAAGCGAAATAATGGGTGTGGTTGTTGTACCCCCCTTTTTCAAATTATAATGCGGAAAATAAAAGTAAATGACACTGCAAGATTTTGTTAACGAGGAAACCGCAAATGCAGAAAAACCCCGGGACCTTGTCCAGAATTGAATACTCTCAGGATTAAGCTGCTACACAAAATTAAACCAACTTCGTATAGTTGAGACCAAGCAACTAAACCTATAGTTCACCTAGTTCCATCTGTATTCCCACGCCTCCAACTTATGAGTAAGTCACGTACTTGGAAGAATTCCTTTGGTTCGTATTCCAAACAGTAAAGGAACAACAAATCTGTTTGGTAACAACTCTCTTCAACCAAGTGATGTGAGTTCGACAAAGGCTCTTCTGTTTATCTCAATATCCTTCGTCAGGTTCTTAGATCTATCTTATGTTCAACTACCAAAGGTGATTGTTAAGATTTTGCAATCAATACTTTTAATTACAAAGAATTTTATTGATGTCGATCTACACAACTAATCAATCTAATCTACCACAAGGATAAACTGATTATCGTTGGATCCCCTACTCCGAAACAAGTATTATGCACACCAAAGGTTATGAACCCCAAATCAGAAATCTTCAATATCTTATTTGTCTTCAAATCTTCTTAGATCTTCAATAAACACCTGCACACAACAACTTAAATCTCTTGTGATCAATCACGCACAGAACGGAGTCTGTTAACAAAGGATTATCACAAGATCATCTTTAGAACTAAAAACAGTCTAAATATCCCTGTCGAAAATTCGATCTAGTTTGAGTGAATCTTATATCAGAAGAGAAGATTCTCAAGCATAAACAAACTAGGTGCAATCAAAGTTCAACCACCGTTAGTCAATCAAATCAATCGAAAACACAAAATAAACCGCAATTATCTAGTTTCCCACCAACGGTACTAATAAATCTTCTCAATTCCAAAGAATACTTTAAACTGAGCGGTCGTAAGAGATTTCGCCTAATTAGGTTACTCTTCTCTCTGAATAGGCGGCTACACCATTAACAACACAACCGAGGAAGTTTGTTGTCACGAAGGATTAGTTTGCTAGAAACGCAAACTTCAAGTATTTATAGACAAGGAAGTTTGGACAACAAGGAATTTCCAAAACCGAAAATATTCTCAAGATATGCAATATATTAGAAATTCGGTTTCCATAATTCCTGGAAATGCTCTGTCCAAAATATTGACCGAAAACCTCTTTGGAAAATCTTTAACTAGTAAATGCACATTACTAATTTTCATTTTCCTAAAATAAAATTAACAACCTTAACTAAAAGATTCTTAACTTATTTATCTTTCGATCCTGGGATTTTCTTCCTTTAGCTATTAAGGAAAAACTTTGAACAATAAAAGATAAACATTACAGCACATGTTTAAAGTATGTCCACATCCTTACTTTGTAAGTCCTCTTTCATACTTACAACCTTGAAACCGATTTGCCACACTTCCAAACAAGTTTAGAATTGGTTCATCTGACTTTCAAGAACTATGTGATTGATCAAGAACACTCAATCACAAATCATGGGTTTAACGGTTCTACCAAAACAAGTTTCGGTTCTACTTCCATGTGAGTACTTTGCATAGTCACACTAGATTTCCAAAATTCGGTTGCCTAGGTACTAGGATCGGTTCCCCACATATATATGGTATCTAACTTATATGTGTTGCACATGTCCATAGGATCGGTTCCCCTTTGCCTAAAAACGTGTTGCACATGTCCATAGGATCGATTCCCCTTTCTGCTAAAAACTTGTTGCACCTCATACAAGGATCGATTCCCCTTTGTGATGTGTTGCACCTCTTACTAGGATCAGTTCCACTTTACCCAGATTCGGTCATACAAAAATCACAAATTCGATCATACCATCTCAGGTGATTACTTAAGATCGGTTTCACTAATAAAAGTCATACCAATACATAAGTCAGGCCTTTGTGAATAGTTTTACCAAGAACATAAACAAGTCATGAGCGGTTATACTAAATTTCACATATTGGTTGTTCACAAGATATGCAATGAATAACAATGCCAATAACGCCTGACGATTTCCTTTTCGATTCATAAATAAGTTTATGAACTTACTTCCTTAAAACACATGTAAAACATTGTTTCCTAGGATGAAATCCTCAACTCATACCCATACATAGTCACAATAGCATTTAAACGATTATGTCGATGTCTTATCTACAAAGTTTAATGTTTAAGCAATAAACCCCGTATTGTATTCCTTAATACTATGTTTATCTAGAGTGTTCATGCTTCACAGTTTTGTTTTCAATATGCACGACTTGAAAGATACGTTAGGGAATGAAACAGTTCAAGTCAAATATCAATAACCTCAAGTGGAAGGATGATGTTGTCGTTGTAGCTTCTTACTTCTTCACTTCTTCAAGTCTTCGCAATACTTGTAATATCTCATATCCTAATACTTTAAAGCTAACCTATACGAAGTTGACTCTAGTACATAATCAAGCGACTCTTAAAATGAGTTTTGATTCACTAAAATATGACAACCAAACTTGACATACCAACGCTTGGTGGGTTCAACCGAGCTATGCTCTAACAATCTCCCCATTTGTCAATTTTAGTGACAAAACTCTTACAATCGTATGGATAAACAAATTACAAGAATTCATTACACATACGTTTGATTCCTGAATTCAACAACACAATGACCTGTATACATTCAATCCTTAAATGTCGTTGTTGACATTATAATAACAAAGCTAATACTCCCCCTAAAGGTAAGATAGGTAGATTTTATCAATCCGCACGTCTTTGTTATTCTCTTGGTAATGATATGTTACTCCCCCTTAGTCTATGCTTTCACTCTTTCGTTAGATAAACGTTTAAGCACCAATTTTCTTTTCCTTAATGATACCAATCAATATAAAATCAATGCCAGTATTACTTGTTTACTCCATATATTTCTCCCCCTTTTTGTCACAAAATGACAAAGAAACGAAAAAATAAAGGACAAACCGAAAAGAATCTTACAAATCTCAAAATAGACTTGCAACCTATAGAGTTAAGCACGAGGGTTCCACACACCATTTCTGATAACCAATATCAAAACTGAAACTACAAAGTAATTTGTTTTGATATGTTATCAAGGAAACAATTGCCCGAAGCAATTTTTCCCTAATAGTTTAGCAAACCAAAATTCAACTAAGCACCTTAGTTCCTTTGGTAAACCGATTGTACAAATACAACCGCTTCGTTCGATAAGACCAAAATAAAGATAACTCTATTTTTCTCATCGGGCACTAATTATCCATATAACTTAGACCTTTCACTTTTAAACAAGACAAGTACTAGGTTAGTTAACTAGTATTTCTTGTTAAGGCGTTCGATTAGACTTGAATAACCGAAACCTCCACTTTGATAAGTCTAACTAAGATAAACTTAGTTTCTCTTATCCGGAATCGAATTGGACTAAACAATCCATCCCGTAAACTTTTTCTTTCGTTAAGCCATGAACAATTCATGCAAACCAAATAAATAAACTTGCATAATTATTCACCTCAACCAGAAGCAATTGAAACAATATAGACATTATAGCACCTCAATTGCACCGAAATTTTGTAAGCCTAAACAATTGATACCACACAATAAAGCAAGATAACAATAGTTTTTCTTAACCGGAACCAATTAAATCACACATACACACATCCATACACACATCATGGAATAAAAGATCAATTGTACCGAAATTTTGTTGAGAAAAAGCAATAAATATATGAAATAAAAATCAGGCTTTTCTTAAACAGGAAAACAATTAACTAACAAGATTGTTACCTCAAATTTTGCATCCACTTCTCCAATATGTTTGCATCTTCTTCCAGAGAGAATTGATATCGAAATATCATTATGTTGTCATCCTTATGCAAAACAAAAGAATAACAACAACCAACCTTTACCAGAGAAAGGTTGAAAACCACCGAAACACATATGCTTTTATGCTAAACCAAAACCGATTCAACATATTGTGACTTTTTCACATATTGTTTCTATCAGAACCCCTCATGATCCTTTGATAAAGCCTACCAACATGGGCTAGAACTTAATCATGCTAAATCAAAAAGTCACCCAAACCATAAGGGTTCACAACATTATGAGATCGAATATCAAGGTAATGAAACCGAAATCAAACATCTCATACACATCCATAGCAAAAATAAAGCATTCAAGCACAGGCTATGCAAATCAAAAACCATCACAAGAAAAATTATAAATCAAATAATTTTATTCATAATAGACTTAATACAATCATTGAAAGAAATCAAAAATTGATGTCTATTTTCCTTTGCAAATCAGTCATTCATAATAGACTTAATACAATCATTGAAAGAAATCAAAAATTGATGTCTATTTTCCTTTGCAAATCAGTCCTTCATCAGTGCTAAATGAAGGTGGATTATTACTTTCAGACTTCAGCTTGTGAATTTCTTCAAGCAGAAAACCTTGTTGCTTGACCATAATTTCTTGTAGGTGAGAAATTTCGTGAAGGATTCTGCAAGAGCATGTAATTCTGTATTTGATTGAACACAAAAGTGTGTCAATGCTTCAATACACTGATCTTTCTTCAGAGTATTCTCTCTTTCCTTCTTGCTAAGCCAATCTCCTTTTAACTTTACTCTTAATATCAAGATAAGATCCAAACTTAATCTTAAGTTGATCTTTCTGATCTAGCATCTTGCCAAAAGAATATGTTGGATCCAGACTCATGGTTCGGACAAGGAATGACCAAAGAAGGAGAATGATCTTTTTATAATTTTCATACTTTCGAAAATATAATATTCCTAAAAATACGAATATATCAAATATTTTCAAATACTAGATTTTATTTCCATAATCTACACACAAGTGCCTTGATTTTTCTTCTTCCTCACTCAAAAATCGGCATACATGGTGAGGAAAGAATTCTAATTCTAATCAAGTGGTATTAGTATGAGATTTTATCTCATTATGGAAATTTGAACAAAAAGATTGTCCTTGATCTAGTATCGTATGAGAAATTCTCTTCTTGTTACCTCGAACTAGTGAAGTATCTTGAGATTGACTTGGGTTGCCTATGCAACGTTTAGCAATTCTGTTTTTTAGACAGTTTTTGCATCTTGTATTATTTTTTCCCTTTACCATTAGATGATTTAATGACATCGGAAGACGTGTCCATTTTTAAATTGGGTAAATCAGTAATGGAGGAGGAAGAAATAAGATTGACAACTAATGTATATTAGTTGTTTCCTCTTCTTCAGAATCGTATGAATCAGAGGTCTCATCTAGGTTTACAGCCAACGCCTTGCTTCCAGTGTATTTCTTAAGATTGGGACAGTCTTTAGCAATAGGACCAAACCCTTTACACTTAAAGCATTGCGGCTGATATTCATCATCTTCTTCATGACCCTTTTTGACAGGAACTCAATCATGTGGACGATGAGATCGATGAGTATCCTTTATGAATCTCTTATTTCTTTTCTTCAAGAGATCTCTAAACTGTCTGGTAATCAATGATAATGATTGTTCAATTTCATCATCAGAATTTTCTGCAATCTGTTCATCTGAATCATCCATCTGTCTGTTCCTCTCCATTGGAGCTTTCAGAATTTTTGCAGCTTTAAAAGCAATTCCTTTATTTTGAATAGACTGTGATTCATGATCAAAGATCTTTAACTTTCCAACGAGTGTGCTTCGTGAGAGAGTTGAGAAATCATTTTGTTCTAAGATTGCATGCTTCTTAGAATCATATCTTGATGGCAACGATCTGAGAATTTTGCACATTATATCCTTTTCAGAGATAGTCTTTCCAAGAGAGAAAGAGGCATTAATTATCTCAGAGAGTTTAAGATGAAACTCTCTGAAGTGTCGTTGTCATCCATTCGAAGGTTTTCCCAATCGTACGTAAGAGTTTGAAGTCTAGCTTCTTTCTCTGAAGTGTTTCCTTCGAATACGATCTGAAGATTATCCTAAGTCTTTCGAAGTTTGACATGTTGATACATGATGTTGTAGATCACGACTTACAGCATGTATTATAGCATTCAAACCATCTGAATTCTGCTTTGTAAGCGCCTTTTCTTCGTTTGAAAAATCTACTAAGCGTTTAAACTCAGTTTCTGAATTTTCTATCTTTGGACGAATATAACCATCGACGACTAATAGCCAAGTATTAAAGTCTCGTGATTGAAGAAAATATCTCATAGCAGATTTCCACCATAGATAGTTTTTTCCGTCAAATCTTGGCGGTACGTTAATTGAAGTCGATTCACGAGAACTCGAGTTCATTCTTATAGGTTGGATCGCACCAAACACAGATTGTTAGATCTTTTCGTGTTTTCCTGCTCTGATACCAATTGAAAAGGCGAGGGTACCCAAATATACCTCAAGCTAAAACTTGTCGTACCTATAAGTCCTTTCTCCAAAAGTGATTGTCTATGGACTGAGTCGAGACAGTGCAACTAATCGGATCACACTTCGTGTGATCGTCTATGGATACGAGATCGAGATAATACAACAAAGAAGTATGTTTACTTGATAAAAAGGTTCGGACTTAACCAAACACAATAGGATTGCTTATTAAGTAAATAAGAATTAACGTTTGTGTAATTTACATTAATTATAATAAAACAATTATAATGCGGAAAAATAAAAGTAATTGACACAACAAGTTTTGTTAACGAGGAAACCGCAAATGCAGAAAAACCTCGGGACCTTGTCCAGAATTGAGTACTCTCAGGATTAAGCCGCTACACAAAATTAAACCAACTTCGTATAGTTGAGACCAAGCAACTAAACTTATAGTTCACCTAGTTCCGTCTGTATTCCCACGCCTCCAACTTATGAATAAGTCACGTACTTGGAGCAATTTCTTTGGTTCGTATTCCAAACAGTAAAGGAACAACAAATCTATTTGGTAGCAACTCTCTTCAACCAAGTGATGTGAGTTCGACAAAGGCTCTTCTGTTTATCTCAATAAACTCCTTCGTCGGGTTCTTAGATCCATCTTATATTCAACTAGCAAAGGTAATTGTTAAGATGTTGCAATCAATACTTTTAATCATAAAGAATTTTATTGATGCCGATATACACAACTAATCAATCTAATCTACCATACGGATAAACCGATTATAGTTGGATCCTTTAAGTATTGTGCACACCAAATATTATGAACCCCAAATCAGAAATCTTCAATATTTTCTTTGTCTTCAAATCTTCTTAGATCTTCAATAAACACCTACACACAACAACTTGAATCTCTTGTAATCAATCACGCGCAGAACGGAGTCTGTTAACAATGGATTATCACAAGATCGTATTTAGAACTAAAAACAGTCTAAAGATCTCTGTCGAAACTTCGATCTAGTTTGAGTGAATCTTATATCAGAAGAGAAGATTCTCAAGCATAAACAAACCAGGTGCAACCAGAAGAAAAGATTCTCTGTCGAAACTTCAACCACCGTTAGTCAATCAAAACAATCGAAAACACAAGATAAACCAAAATTATGTAGTTTCCCACCAACGGTACTAATAGAGCTTCTCAATCCCAAAGAAGACTTTAAACTGAGCGGTCGTAAGAGATTTCTCCTAATTAGGTTACTCTCCTCTCCGAATAGGCGGCTACACCAGTAACAACACAACCGAGGAAGTTTGTTGTCATGAAGGATTAGTTTGCTAGAAATGCAAACTTCAAGTATTTATAGACAAGGAAGTTTGAACAGCAAGAAATTTCCAAAACCGAAAATATTCTCAAGATATGCAATATGTTACAAATTCGGTTTCCATAATTCCTGGAAATGCTCTGTCCAAAATAATGACCGAAAACCTCTTTGGAAAATCTTTAACTAGTAAATGCACATTACTAATTTTCATTTTCCTAAAATAAAATTAACAACCTTAAATAAAAGATTTTTAACTTATTTATCTTTCGATCCTGGGATTTTCTTCCTTTAGCTATTAAGGAAAAACTTTGAACAATAAAAGATAAACATTACAGCACATGTTTAAAGTATGTCCACATCCTTACTTTGTAAGTCCTCTTTCATACTTACAACCTTGAAACCGATTTGCCACACTTCCAAACAAGTTTAGAATTGGTTCATCTGACTTTCAAGAACTATGTGATTGATCAAGAACACTCAATCACAAATCATGGGTTTAACGGTTCTACCAAAACAAGTTTCGGTTCTACTTCCATGTGAGTACTTTGCATAGTCACACTAGATTTCCAAAATTCGGTTGCCTAGGTACTAGGATCGGTTCCCCACATATATATGGTATCTAACTTATATGTGTTGCACATGTCCATAGGATCGGTTCCCCTTTGCCTAAAAACGTGTTGCACATGTCCATAGGATCGATTCCCCTTTCTGCTAAAAAATTGTTGCACCTCATACAAGGATCGATTCCCCTTTGTGATGTGTTGCACCTCTTACTAGGATCAGTTCCACTTTACCCAGATTCGGTCATACAAAAATCACAAATTCGATCATACCATCTCAGGTGATTACTTAAGATCGGTTTCACTAATAAAAGTCATACCAATACATAAGTCAGGCCTTTGTGAATAGTTTTACCAAGAACATAAACAAGTCATGAGAGGTTATACTAAATCACACATATTGGTTCTTCACAATATATGCAATGAATAACTATACCAATAACGCCTGGAGATTTCCTTTTCGATTCATAAACAAGTTTATGAACTTACTCCTTAAAACACATGTAAAACATTATTTCCTAGGATGAAATCCTCACCTCATACCCATACATAATCACAATAGAATTTAAACGATTATGTCGATGTCTTATCTACAAAGTTTAATGGTTAAGCAATAAACCTCGTATTGTATTCCTTAATACGATGTCTATCTAGAGTGTTCATGCTTCGCAATTTTGTTTTCAATATGCACGCCTTGAAAGATATGTTAGGGAATGAAATAGTTCAAGTCAAATATCACTAACCTCGAGTGGAAGGATGATGTTGTCGTTGTAGATTCTTACTTCTTCACTTCTTCAAGTCTTCTCAATACTTGTAATGTCTCATATCCTAATACTTTCAATCTAGTCTATACGAAGTTGACTCTAGTACATAATCAAGCGACTCTTAAAATGAGTTTTGATTCACTAAACTATGACAACCAAACTTGACATACCTACGCTTGGTGGGTTCAACCGAGCTATGCTCTAACACTCTTGAATCCCAGCAGGATTATGCGCACGTGATTCCCTTAGTTGATCTCACCCACAATTAAGAGTTGATACGACCCAAAGTCGAAGACTTATAAACAAATTTGTCTCCCACAAATATACTCCTGAAGGTGAACATGAAACTCAACGAATAATCCGGTCTTATACTCCTGAAGAGCAGCCTAGAAATATCAGTCACCTCACAATAACCCAATTGATTAACAGAAAAAGATATTGCGGAATCACAAGAGTCTGAGAGTGATTACTTTTTGTATCTTACCTATCGGAGATAATTCTCGAGTAAATCTTAGAGAAGATAAAACTCAATACGATAGAACAAGTAAGATCAGAATACGCAACTATAGAGAAAATAGTTGGATCTGGCTTCACGAATCCCAAATGAAGTCTTCAAGTCGTTAACCTAATAATGGTTTTGGAAAAACAGGTTAAAGGAGAATCGACTCTAGTTTGCAACTAGGACACATGAGCGTGTCGGGATTAGGTTTCCCAGCTGCTAGAGTTCTCCCTTGTATAGTCTTTCAAATCAGGGTTGTTTACAATCAAACTAAGAAAGCTTAGTAACAAAGCAATTCATATGCACCGTTAGATGAACTCTTGATTTAAGATTCAAGCTAAGTCTGCTTAGAAACTAAGAAATCAATCTCCACCGTTAGATGGTATTAGATTGATACACACAAATGAAATATACCTATATTTATATATGGATGAGACGGACCCAAACGTGTATACCTTGTTGGCTCAATAAAGCTAACCAAAGTTATCCATATTAACACTTATAACTTAGCCGCATTCATCTAACACTTATAGATCAAATATGATGATCAATCAATCATGATAGATAATCAAATGAATGTAAATGTGTTTCAAGAGAGTTGTTCAAATGTTCATCATGTCATAGAAATATATATATGAACCATTTGAAACAAAGTCACTTTGGTTTGTAATAGTACAAATTACTTATACAAGAACCAATTCATGAACATAATGCCACGGTTTATAAAACTAGTTCACATACCTTATTCCATTGAAGTTCAAAGGGATTTAGTTCGCAAACGAACCTGAGTTCATGAGTATGAAAATCCATACTTACTGATTTTAGAACTTGACCACTGTGTTCGCAAACTGAGTACGCGAACAATAGTTCCGGACTTTGGCTTTGTCCAGCCGTTCGCAAATAGGGTAAGCAAACAACAGTTCCGGAATCGACCTTGTCTAGCCGTTCGCAAACAGAGTACGCGAACAACATCCCCATACCTTTTCACAGGTAAACCCGTTTGCAAACAAGAGTTCCAGACGTGCACATGCAAAATATACATACTGTGATATATCCAGGCATTGGTAGTCATTATAAACTCTCATTTAATCATTGAAACATCCCCAGAATACGACAATGGTAATCTTACACATACCACTAGCTTCAATTAATTTTCAAGTGATTAATCGATCAATACGAAACTTCCTACGTTAACATCACATGACTGTCTCACACAAATCATGTAAGATGTTCAAGGTAATTTTCACATGATCATCTTTGATTTAATATTTAGTTTCCAACAAATAAATTGTCTCCAATTAAACTCGTCAAGTATACGATGAACTTAGCTAAAGCTAAAAGCTTCCAACATATATTTCGAGAAATAGATAAACGAGATAAACTCGGCTTGAAAATATCAAATGTGTATAATGTAAAAGTCTATATAGCAATACGACTTAGTCTATTTAGAATATATAATATAATAAACTTCTGGGTGATAGATAAGTTTTAGTCTCCACATACCTTTTGTTGATGAAGTTCCTCCAAGATCTTCAGTAGATCTTCTTCTTCAATTGGTCAACGCCGTGAAGTATAAAGCTCAACTACACGCTTCTATCCTAATTCGAGACATAGTTATAAGTAGACTAGAAATCAAGTATATAGTTTTGATCAACTAAACTTGATAAACAATCTTGAGATATCAACGCTTGCGAGTTCGACCGACCATTGCTCTAACAATTTCCCCCTTTGTCAATTTTAGTGACAAAACTAGCAAGCAATACATATGGATTACAAAATAAATAAACTTCGTAGCTTCTGATCCATCATGCTTGGTTTCCTCGACTCTTCACTTCCTTGAATTCTTCATTACTTCAAGTTATCCATCGATTCTGAATGTGTTCAGCTCAGCAACATTGTTGTTGAAGATCCGTAGCAATAAAAATACGAAAACAAAAGTTCTCAATCATTGTTATCCAGTGTCATAGTATTATTATATAAATACAAAGTCCAATTGCACCACCACTTAGAAATAATACTACAGTGATATGTATCACCCCCCTTATAATGAAAACCACTCCCTCTTACATAATGATCCGTAAACCATATGTATGTAGTGTGAACTACCAAATAATTCTCCCCCTTTTTGTCAATATAAATTGGCAAAGGTACGAAAACTATGGGATCATAATGAATTCTCAAAAGATAATTCATGACTAAAAGAGAACATATCAACTTTGTTTCGATGATTTAACATAGTCGAAACTTAGTGTATTCATCAAGGAGTTTATTAAGATACAAGTTAACTCCTTCAAATTCCACAACCGCTCTCCCCACAAAAATATGGTAATTAAGCACAAGTTCATTTAAGAACTCTCCTCCATTTGATGTGATTCCAAAGAGAACAACATGAGCGACCTTAATTTTACGAGAAAAGAAGGATTTCTTTGGACGTTAACATATCACATGGATTTGTATCCAGTAAACTCGAGTAAATTAAGCACAAGAAGATCTTATTAATTAATTTAGCCGGAAGTCACCCAATATAAGAAAATTTAAGGAGTAAATACAGTATTTTCACATAAAAGTGGATCAGGGAAATATCATTACTGCGGAATTTTCTCAACAAGTTCATTCTATCTTTTATCAATATTTGCATAAAGACGTAATAGACTTAACTTTTGAGCATATATGAGATAAGCACAGTTCACGAACGTAAACACATATATATCTCATAAGACATTTGCAGTACATAAAACTAATAAGTTTAAATACTACAAGATCATCTTCCAAATAACTTAGAATTTAAATAAATAAATCTAAAAACATTGCAAGATGAAAATTGTTGGAAATAGCTATGTGTAATCACAATATTTGCGATACCAAACCCTAGTTATCCTTCTTAAAAGCAAGAATAAATTCTCATAAGAAGTTTCCTAGACAACGTCATTGTTTCTTCAAACCTGGTCATTTAAGAATCTTAAACACAAATCAAGCTAGGTACACATGAACGACACACAAGGTACATGGATTATTATCCGCATTGGTATGTCTATCATAAGTAATTCACCTAAAATCTATTATCTCTTAGCTAATGGTGAATGATGATTATCACGTCTTGAGAGTTTTACCCAGGTCCTCAAATAATTACAACTTGGACTCACAAGTGGAGTGAAAGAAGTGTGACAAAACATAAAAGTGCTCAAAATCAAGAGATTGTCCAAAGACAAAACTTGACTCATTAAATTAAGAATTTATCATCACCATCTTGAAGATAATTGAAAGACAAATAGAATGCAAAAAGAATGAGGTCATTCCAAGTTCGGACGAAGAAGTTACGGTCAAAACAAGTTTACCAAATATCGACGTCTACAGGCCAGTTCGCAAACCGGCGTAACTGGAAATTTCGTGAACCGGAGGATTTTGCAAACATGCCCGGTATGTGAAACATGAGGACAAAAATTCACGAACTCTTTTTACCTCTTTCTTGACATTATATCATCTCTTTGGAGCGTGGGCTGAACAAGGTAGAGATAAAAAAAAAACTTGTCTTTTAAAACATTGGGTATTGAACTTCAAGGTATATATTTATCAACCAACAAGACGATACTCTGGTTTCCACCAAAACACTTAATTAAAAATAAAAGTACGAATGACAAAAACAAAGATGTTTTTGAAATAAATGAAATCATAAAACTTGCTCAAGTTTATATACATACCTTTTACAAGAATCTAATCGTGAATCCTACAGATTTACAATATGTGCGCCCCAATTCTTGTGTTTCCTTCACCTTATACATAATATGGCATTCCTTGGTGATGAGTCACTTACAACACACTCAAGTTGTGTTGAGGTGAACAATGTCTTTCTCACCACAAGTGATTGAAATAGACTTTTCGGCAACTATGGATTTTTCACCATTTATAGTTTTTGGCTTATTCTGTTTCTTCTCCCACTAATTCTTTTGTTTCGCTTTTGGATTATCATGAAAGAGATCACTTTTAGAACCTTTCATATCCAAATTCATGTTTCCAAAGAACTTTTTAACTTCCAACATCATGGATACTGCCTTCTCCATAGTCATGGAATTTTCTTGGAGATCATTCCTTTTCACACTCAAAGAATTATTGACTTTCTTTGGTACCAACTTCTGAGTGCGTTTAGGAACAATCAGAACCTTCTTCAAATTACTCTCTTGTAGATTTCTCGGAAGAGAATTGGATTGACTATTCTTTTGCAAGTTAGTGTTTCTCCAATTGGGAGCATCGGATCTTGTATTCGTATTTACAAAGTTATCCTTTTGATAATCATCACAATTTTATAAAGACTTCGTATGACGTTTATAGGCAAATATAGGTTTATCACAACACTGATTCCTTTGCCTAAAGGTTAGGCGTTCACACCCGTAATGTCAAGGGTATTAGCCTTAACATATGATCTAGGTTTAATCACTTCTTTTGACACCCAAACAATAATATCATGAAGTTTTTCATTCCTTATACGAAAACGACATCTCCTTTACAGGTGACCTTTGTTTTTGCAATAATGACAAATATAAGGAACGTTTTTACCCTGATTCATGTGTGCTGGTTTTGGAGGTTGATATACTTTGCTCTTTCGAACCTTAACTGACAGTGAAGGTATTTTACTTTTGCCATCAGTAGAAACCTTCTGTTCAGAAGAATCACTATCCTTGACAAATTTTACCTCTTTGCTAATACTTGGAGCATTTATTCCCTTATATCCCCAATCCTCGTGTATCAAGATGATTTTTACTTGCTCCTAGCATCGTGGTTAATTTGCTTGAACTAGTATTGAACTTTTTCAAGTAATATTCCAACATCTTGATTTTACCAAGAGCAACAGTTAAATCAGCCTTAAGGCGTTTTTCTCGAACGAGATAAGCGCTTTCTCTGTCATCAAAACTTGTTTGCTAGGAGAATCCTTGCTTCAGTTTCTACAAGTTTTTCTTCCAACTTAAATAAATCTCTACGAAGATTATCACATTCAAGTGATCTTTTAGTTAGGTCATTCTGATGATCTTTGGGGATTGAATCATTACTGGAATTCCATATATAAAGACCTTGATAAGTTCTTCTCAATTTCTTGTTTTTACGACATAGATTAGTCAGAAAAGGTGTGACATGAGAAGTTGTCATCTTTTTCTTTTCCAACAAACCCAAAATCTTGACATACTCTGAGACTTCCTTATCAACATCTCTATCAATATTTGAGTTACCTTCGTCAGAAAATTCATCTAACTGTTCTTCTAGGCGTGTTTCCCAATTATCAACAGTTTCTACATCAAGAGAATGTTTAGATATTGACTTAGATGTGATAGTTCTCTCAGGTGAATCCAAGCTTTGAAAATCATCTGGTAATTTCTGAACTGGTACGTTATTAAAGATATACTCGTCCATAATAATTAGATTGCTACAAATACATACTTATGAGGTCTTAGCGTGTTTGCCTGCTCTGACACCAATTGAAAATGCAGGGGTATAACAACCACACCTAATATTTTGTTCGGCAATCTGTATGGACTAAACTCCAAGCGAGAGCACCAACTTAAAAGTGAGACTCAATCAAGAAAGATATCAAAGAGCTTTATCTCTTTTTCACTACAATCAGTAAATCAACTAGATAGAAATTCGTGAGACTGATTGATATGAGAATAACTCGGATGGTTCCAAAGACCAACGGCCGAGTGTCAATCAAGTTTTATCCAACAAACAAGGTCGTATTTATCAACTGATTGAACTACACACAACCTGTGATATTTCAATTATATAAACAAATATAATATGGAAAAGAAATAACAAATACACCAGAAATTTTGTTAACGAGGAAACCGCAAACGCAGAAAAACCCCGGGACCGATTCCAGATTTGAACACCACACTGTATTAAGCCACTATAGACTCTAGCCTACTACAAGTTAACTTCAGAATGGAATGTAGTTGATCCCTAACCAAATCTCACACCGAGTAAGGTACAGTCGCGTTCCTTACGCCTCTTGAATCCCAACAGGACTTTGCGCAAGTGATTCCCTTAGCTGATCTCACCCACAACTAAGAGTTGCTATGACCCAAAGTCGAAGACTTATAAACAAATTTGTCTCCCACAGATATGTTTATTTTGGTTTTGTTTCCGTCTTTAGATAAATCAAGGTGAACATGAAACTCAACTATTAATCCATACTCCTGAATAACATTCTAAAAATATCAGTCGCCCCAAAATAAACCAACTGATTAACAGAAAAAGTTATAGCGGAATCACAAGAGTCTGAGACGAAGAACTATTGTGATTACTTTTTATATCTTATCAATCAGAGATGATTCTCGAGTAAATCTTAGAGAAGATAAAACTCAATACGATAGAACAAGTAAGATGAGAATACGCAAATACATAGAAAATAGTTGGATCTGGCTTCACGAATCCCAGATGAAGTCTTCAAGTCGTTAACCTAATAATGGTTTTGGAAAAACTTAGGTTAAAAGAGAATCGACTCTAGTTTGCAACTAGGACACACAAGCATATCGGTATTAGGTTTCCCAGCTGCTAGAGTTCTCCCTTATATAGTTTTTCAAATAAGGGTTGCTTACAATCAAAGCTAAGAAGGCTTTATAACAAAGCAATTGATATTCACCGTTATATGAATTCATGATTTAAGATTCAAGATAAGTCTGCTTAGTAACTAAGCAATCAATCTCCACCGTTAGATGGTATTAGCTTGATACACACAAATGAAATATACCTATATTTATATATGAATGAACCTTACCCGAACGTGTATACCTTGTTGGATCAATAATAGTTAACCAAAGTTAGCCATATTAACACTTATAACTTAGCCACATTCATCTAACACTTCTAGATCAAATATGATAATCTATCAATCATGACATATAATAAAATGAATCTAAATATGTTTCAAGAGAGTTGTTCAAATGTTCATCATCTCATAGAAATATATATATGAACCATTTGAAATAAAATCAGTTTGGTTTGTAATTGTACAAAGTACTTATACAAGAACGAATTCATAAACATAATGCCATGGTTTGTAAAACTAGTTCACATACCTTATTCCATTAAAGTTTCAGGGAATTTAGTTCGAAAATGAACCTGAGTTCATGAGTATGAAAATCCATACTTACCGATTTTAGAACTCGACCATTGTGTTCGCAAACTGAGTACGCGAACAATAGTTCCGGGCTTTGGATTTGTCCAGTCGTTTGCAAGCAGGGTACACGAACAACAGTTTTGAACTTTTCCTTGTCTAGCCATTCGCAAATAGAGTATGCGAACAACATCTCCCGACCTTAGCACGGGTAAACCCGTTCGCAAACAAGAGTTCCGGACCTGAACTAGAACTTCACAGTGCACATACAAAGTATATATACTGTGATATATCCAGGCATTGGTAGTCGTTCTAAACTCTCATTTAATTGTTAAAACATCCTTAGAAGATGACAACGGCAATCTTACACATACCATTAGCTTCAAGTAATTTTCAAGTGATTAATCGATCAATATGAAACTTCCCAAGTTAACATCAGATGACTGTCTCACACAAATTATGTAAGATGTTCAAGGTAATTTTCACATGATCATCTTTGATTTAATATTTAGTTTCCAACAAATAAATTGTCTCCAACTAAACTCGTCAAGTATACAATGAACTTAGCTAAAGCTAAAACCTTCCAACACATATTTCGAGAAATAGATAAACGAGATAAACTCGGCTTCAAATATCAAATGCGTATAATATAAAAGTCTATAACTAAACGACTTAGTCTCTTTAGAAGATAGAATAGAATAGACTTCTGAGTGATAGATAAGTTTTAGTCTCCACATACCTTTTGTTGATGAAGTTCCTCCAAGCTCTTCAGTAGATCTTCCTCTTCAATTGGTGAACGCCGTGAAGTCTTAAGCTCATCTACACACTTCTATCATAATCCGAGACATATCTCTAAGTAGATTATAAATCAAGTATATAATTTTGATCAACTAAACTTGACAAAAAATCTTGATATAGAAACGCTTGCGAGTTCGACCGAGCAGTGCTCTAACAAAGGCAAAAATGTTTATTGGAACTACGCAGTCACCGAGATTATTACAAACCAATGATGAGATTTGAAAGAGAAGAGTCTGAAACTGTGTTAAACGAAAGGTTTGTCACATGGGAACGATGGTTACACAGTAATAAATGTTTGAAAAGCGAGTATTGGATGTCCATGCCAATATGCGACCAACTACTCGCCAACGCATCAATTTCATCATTCATTTAATCTCAAATTCATTAAGTGTGACATTTACACCAACAAGAATACCATTTGATGAGGAATCGGATAAAACAAGAAGAGTGGTGATTGGTAACGTGCATGGAAGCCATTACACGGGCCTCCAATTGAGTGAAGGAAGCCCATTACCTCCATTATTCGATTGTAACGAAATTTCCAAGTCTTGGTGTTATAGATTCGAGGAAAGTATTGAATTTTGGAAGGCATTAGTAATATCTAAGAATAATTCCTCGTTCGTATTTATGAGTGACGATGAGGATGACTAAATATGGTGAAGGGTGGTGAAAAGCTTTTGAATGAGTCACTAGAAATAATAGGTTCATATGTATTTTGGTATTTTTTCTAGATGTTAACCATCTTTTAAACCCTCCCGAGAATATAACTCGGCCACCTAGGGGTTTAAAGGCTTGTTGCACACGCTAAGTGCAATCGCGATGCCTACGACAGTGAGTTAGGAGTTTATTTTCTAGATTAGATTTGCTCGGGACTAGAAAATAATAAGTTTGGGGGTATTTGATAGACGAATTTATGTTATCTGTTTTGATCAATTTTCTATATTAATAGTAACCATTTTTGTATTAATTTTGGTGTTTTATGTCTTTATAGGTATTTTTGGAGAAATAAACATGTGCGGAGAATTTGGCTCGAAAAGTGGTATTTGCACCCCCAGGAGGAATTATTAAAGGCACATAGAGAAAGTTATAAAGGCACCCCAGAAATGCGTTAAAGGTACCCGGGGTAGTGTTATTGGCACCCAAGAAGAATCACTAAAAGAACCCACGAAATTACTAAGGGCACCCGAAAACACTATTTACACCCAGATGATAAAGGCACCCTACCCTAGAGTTGGATAGGGGTACTTCATCCTCTTCATTTTGAAAAATTTCTTTGGCGGGAAAAGAAGTCAGTTAGCAGCAATGATTTTCTCGTCAGTTTGACTTAGTCTTTTCTACACTTGGAAGTACATGGAACAAAATACAAGGAAACTTTTATGGGTTTCTCTCGGTGAACCTGCACAATGCTAGAATTAAACACATCTAGCGGTGGATAATTAGAAGTAAAATAATTCGTAAGTCTTTTATAAGCACAAATACTCAACCCTAAGTGAGGTAGTTCCTTCATTGAATTAACAACTTTTTGGGGGACTATTTCGATTAGGGGAGGAGGACCAAAAGATTTAGAAATATGAAAAGGATTAGACAAACCTTCCAATATCTCGTGTATTACGGGATCCTCATCATTATTAAAGAATTCCAATGAATTATTTGCCTCATTTATATCATGGTCCTCTATGAAACTCTTTAGCAATTCTTCATCAGTTTCTGCTTTGACTAAAATTTCAACATCATTATAATTCTTGGCAAGCTCAATTGGGTCATCCACGAAATAAATCAATTTGGTTTCATTCTCAATTAACATCTCTTAAACAACCTCGTCAGCGGAATCGAAATCCTCTCCAGAAAGTCTAGTTCATTAGTGCAAATCCTAAGATCATTGATTGAGTATGTTACACCATTTATAACAACGGTTATGTTATATCCATTCTCCTCATTTTGAATAGGCAAATGATCATTATTATGATCCGGAGTTTGAATGACTTTACCCTTATTGCTAGGACTTTCCAAAGGTTTCTCATCTTCAACATCCTCAAAATAATTAATATCTCAATGACGTTGAAGTTCCGTTCGTATGACCCTGTTAATTTCTTCGAGAGTCTCTTCTGATGCTCCAGCTTCTTCTGATTGATTGTATTGCTTAGAAAATTTTCCGATATTAATACGTTTTCTGCCATTACTCACGATAGAATTTTCAGGCCATATCTCTTCTTTTGGAATGAGTGAAGAAAGAACACGACAAAAAGGAGTAAGTCTTGATTAGAATTATGAAATTTGACATGGATGATACCCATGATGTCTAATACACCTGGTTAAAATTTCAAGACCCAATTCATTTTCATTATAGATATGCATATAAAACTCTATAACATGTTAAAAACATTCGTGTCTCTTCAATAATATTTTTCTATGCTAAAAATTCATGAAAAAGATAACAACCATGTTATAATCCTAGTCCATTAACATTAGACATAAAATTAACTCTAGGTATTAATTAAATTACCTAAAACCTCAAGCATCATGTTCAATCGTTAAAGAAAAAATATATCGGTTATAATTCTGTAAAACGGAATAAAACAACGATACTTATCGTGTTTCAACAATCGTTTTCTTTTGATATCTACGGCAGAATAAAACGACTTAAAATTGTTGGAACAATTGTTGAATTATGCTTGCACAAAAAATAAAATCAAACACGAAACAAATGTTATGGATGAGTCGCGGACTAGGTCGCTCTCTTTAAGGCGTTTCACGGCTCTATCCAAGATTGTGCAAGAGTTCTTCCTTGTTGCGTCGTCTCCAGGATAAAACAGCCGAGATCAATCTTTTACACAATCATTCTTGCACGATGAGAGGATGTGAAACTTCTACACTTTCGTTCTTACTCAAAATCGCTCTTGTAGAAAATAAAGCATGATCACATACTTGTTTTCTTTTTAAAATTCCTTTTACTCTTTCAAACTCAAAAGCATAAAAGAAAAACTATCTTTATTTTTCCAACCAAAAAACTGATTTATAGTCAAGATTTCAATAAAGTTAAATAAAAATTGATAATGTTATAACTCATACAATTAATACTCATTAAAAATGAAGCGGTCAAAACATTAATGACAAAATCAATTTAGTTTTTTTATGAAAAACTTTATGAGCATTAAAACAATATTAATAGGAAATCAATTTATGTTTTAAAACATATATTCCAACAATCCCCCACTTATATTTTTAAAATATTGAGCAAGAACGTATAGAGTTGTGCATAAGCAAAGGTGTCTCGCGACTTGAACCTTTACGTAGTGTTGATAGGCTCTCTCAAAAGCTGACAACAGAGTGAACTTAAGTCTTGAACTCTAGGAGATAGAAAGATTGTTTAATGAATGATCAAGAGAACTTTCCATTATTCTCATAAAAATAGGCTACACTTTCACATTCATATAGGTGAGTTTATCAAAAGTAATCCTATAGCTAAGCACCACACTCTAAATAGAGATATAAACATCATTAAGAGTTTAAAAATTAAAAATTAAACTCAACGTTAATTTACTCGCTTCAGGATATCATGTCGTGGGATGAATTCTTCAAAAGCCTGATTCCCTCATCTCTATATTATCTCTGACTTGGTGTCCCATTTGAACTCATATTTTGGGATCTCACTCCATAGGTAAGGGTTACCCTTTTGAACCTACTTTTGAGATCTTGAGTTATAGGTTGGTAACCACATCAAAAATAACTCAATCTCAATGATGCATATCATCTATGACTTCATCTAGTCCCTTTGAACCTATTTCTAAATTGGGTATCCATCACAGATGACTCGTCTCAATGGGCATCAACCTCATCCCATAAGATGTATTCATACCTTCTTATCATTCCTTTCGTCAAAGGATTAACGAAAACTCTTTTCAGACTATATATAATCTATTCTCATAACATCAACTCTTATAGTTGTAGTTAACAATTATCAACTCTTGTAATAGTCACGGTACTATTGCATTGGATTAATATGTTTGTTCCTCTATCTAGTAGAGGATCGAATCGCTCCATCCCTTAAAAATTTGAAAATGATTTTTAAGATAAGTTCCTGATCTACAAGTTTCAAGTTACGCGAATTCGAATTATCTACACAAATATTAGGAAAAATGAATTCAATCAAGATTAAATTTCTGCCCGTCACGTTATGCAGTTTTCTAAAATACTTCAAAAATACTTTCTGGACTGAAAAGTATTCTGAAATTTGACATGGATGATCCCCATGATGTCTAAGACACCCGGTTAAAATTTCAAGACCCAATTCATTTTTCTTGTTTAAAATTGAAAGGTCTAAATCAGTTTTTCTCTCTCCTAAAAACTTGCTCTGGCGATTTTTAGGTTTTTTTGCACTTTTCAAATTTTTCAAGCCCGCTTCATCTTGAATCATCTCTTTTGGTCATTCCAGATGGGGGATATTGATCCACCTCAAGCTTCTAAGATACTAACTTATGCGAATAGACTCAAAGGAAAGAAGGAGATACAAAAAACTGTTGTGGGTCTGTCTTCTTTGCCAAACCCTACTTTGAAAGAAGGTAAACCTTCTATTGCGATTCCGGATGAACTGTATTTGGAAGGGTGTGCGATATGGAAATTTAGCCTCATTGGTAGGTTAGATTTTAAAGAGCTCAATTTTTCTGACGTGAAGAAAAACCTAGAACTGCAATGGAATCTAGGAGTAGGCTGTGTCCAGTTTGTTCCGTTGAATAGGGGTTTCTTCATCATCAAGTTATTGTCGCAGGAGGATAAATTGAAGATTCTACAAGCTGAACAATGGGTTGTTGCTCAACAGAAACTAAACCTAATGGAATGGTTTCCTAGTTTTGATGCTGACAAACAGAGATCATCTCGTGCTACTGCTTGGGTCAAATTTCCTGGATTACCAATGGAGTTTTGGATTGAAAAACGTCACTAGCCATGGGAAAAACCATGGGTTCTCCCATTGTCGTTGATAAGAGAACTTTGGCACATGAATATGGTCACTTTGCCTTAGTTCTCATAGACATTGATTTCGATGAACTCAAGTCTGACGACATCACGTTGCTGTAGGTGGTTTAGAGTTTCTTCAACCTTTTGAAATCCTTAAGAAACCTAAATTCTGTTCTAAATGCTGTATTATTGGTCATACTGATGCTGAATGTCGGAAGAAATCAAAAGGTAATGTTGGCACTGCTCATCAACAGATTCCTATTGTAGTTACAGATCCGCAGCAAGCAATTGTTCCTCCAGTTAATAATCAGCATCAATCAGAACACAATGCGGGTACTGAGTGGAAAGAGGCAAGACGGAAGAAGAAGGGAAAGAAAGCACCGGCTATTACTTTTGTTCATGAAGTAACAAATCATGCTGGAGAAGGTACTTCAAATTATATGGATGATAATAAGGTTATGTGCATCAGTGACACTGTTGGGTTGGAACAACAGTTGCAGGATGGTTTAGCATAATCTGAAGATGTTTTGCGTATGACGACTACTGAGTTTGAAAGACACAAGCAGGCCATTCTTACGCATTCAGTATTAGTTAGTAAAGCAAGGTCGTTGAGTACCTCAGGCTTGAACGCTAAGTCAGGTGGGAATGTTGAATTGGCAAGAACTAAACTTCCTCCACCTGCTAGGATTGGTGTTTCATCCTCGTCCACACATTTGTGTAATGTGCTGGAAGAAACTTCGGAGTATGTCTCTCACAATAAGTTTAACCTTCTAGGTGACAATCCTGGCAGTGATATTTTGGTGTTTGGTAAACTTGATGAAGCTGCTAAGCAAGCTAAGCGGCAACAACTTATAGATATGCGGAACAAGATATATGCCTTAAAGGACCAAGACTCCATGTCAGATTCGGACGATAATTTTGCATTGGGTATTCGTGCTCGCAAAGGCTCTTCACCTGGTATTAATCCCTCCTCAAATGCTGCTAAACAATTTAAGCTAAATAATAAACTCAAACCCAGAGTTTAATTATGCGGGTTCTCTTTTGGAATATAAATGGTGTTGCGCATGAGGCAGCACAGTCTAAGCTAAAAGAGTTAATAAGGGATTTTAATCCAGATGTTTTTTGTCTTGTTGAACCGAAAGTTACTTGCTCGGTGAATTCTGGTAGAAGACTAATTACGGAAGGTTATTCCTCAGTTGTTACTAATAATTCTTCCAATTCTAGTATTGCGAATCTTTGGATTTGTTACATGAATGGGTTGGATATTTCTGTTGTTAATTCAAGTAAACAAGCTATTACAATTGCGGTGGATGGTGTTCATATCTCTTTTGTCCATGCTAGTTATGTTCAAACTACTAGACGAAGGCTTTGACAGCAACTGGTTATGCAAGATTCAATAACTCCTTGGTTGGTCATACGAGTTTTAATTGTATTTTGCGCTTGGACGAAAAGAAAGGTGGACTGGAAACTAGATCTTCAGTCATTGATGAATTTAGTGATTGGATGGATGAAAATAATCTTTTTGAAGCTGATTCATTGGGTAGCAAATTCACATGGTCCAATAGACAATCTGGTAATCGTCGTATCATCAGCAAGTTGGATCGTGCAATTATTAATGCGGCTTGGCTTGCTAAGTTTGAGAATTGGCGGTGTAAAGCTCTTCCTAGGGAAGTTTCCGATCATTCTACTCTTCTTGGGTATCCTTTTTCAGTTCCTAGGCCTCGTCGAGCTCCTTTCAGGGTTCAAAAGATGTGGTTCTTATATGGTGATTTTTTTCGTATGGTTAGTGAGAGTTGGACTGCTCCAGCTCATAGCTCTCCAGATTTTATATACCTTTACAAATTGAAACGGCTGAAGATTGTGATGAAGGATTGGAATCTCAGGATATTTGGTAATGTGCATTCTCGTTTGAAGCAAGACTAACTTCGTTTCGAGACTGCAACTCTTATTTCGGATGAAGATCCAAGTAATATTGCCAACCTGAATGCGATGAAGGACGCTATGGCTACCTTAAGTGAGACTCGCTTACAACAGATGACAATGCTCAAACAAAAATCTTGGAATAATTGGTTGGTGGAGGGTTCAAGTAACTCCAGTTTTTTTCATAATAGTATTAGAATTAGGAAAAGCTCTAATACAATTTCGGAACTAGTTGACTCGAATGGGACTTGTATTACATATTATGAACAACTGCGTGATCATGTTGTTCAGTACTACGAGGACAAGTTCAATGGGCAAGAGCTGGATAATGAAGGTGATTTATTCGATTTTGAGCATGATTCCGTATCTGTTGAAGAGAGCAACGCTATGGACAAGATACCTACTCCGGAAGAAATTAAGCAAGCTGTTTTTGATTTGGGATCGGATAGTGCGCCAGGGCCGGATGGATTCTCTGGTTGTTTCTATCGTCATTGCTGGGATATTATTCAAGAAGATTTAATCAAGGCCATTCTTCATTGTTGGAATTCTGGTCATATTCCAAATGGTGTTAATTCTTCTTTAATCATTTTTCTTGCTAAGGTAAGGGGTGCTAATACTCTTCGCAATTTCAGAACAATAGGTCTTAGTAATTTCTTCTTCAAAATATTTACTAAGATCTTAGCTACTAGACTTGGTAGTGTTTTAGATAATCTTGTGTCTGAAGAGCAGGTTGCCTTTATGAAAGGGAGAAATATTCATGAAAATATTAGTTTGGCGTCGGAGATGGTAAACGAGCTTCATTTTAAGCGCAAGGATGGCAACATTGGTATTAAGCTAGATATATCTCAATCTTTTGACACGGTAAGTTGGTCTTTTGTGCTAGAAGTTTTTCGTAAGTATGGTTTTTCTGAGAAGTGGTGTGCCTGGATTCTTAATATCTTACAATCTGCTAGAATATTTATTCTTTTGAATGGTAGTCCGGAGGGTTATTTCAAAATTAATAGAGGTTTGCGCCAAGGAGATCCCCTTTCTCCCTTGATTTTCGTCTTGATTGAAGACGTTCTTAGCAGAAATATTACGAAAAATTCGTGATAAAAAGATGACTCCTATGGTTACAAGAGGTGGTGTTTCTCCAACCTATCTTTTCTTTGCTGATGACATTATGATATTTTGTAAAGGTAATTCAAAAAGTCTTCATAATCTTGTGGATTTATTGGGTAAATACCAGCGCGCTTCAGGTCAGACTGTTTGTCATCAAAAGAGTAAGATTTATTATGGTGGTGGTTCTTCGAGTTGGTGTACATATCTTGCAAATTATTTGGGGATGAGCGTAGCCACTTTTCCAGATCGCTACTTGGGTGTTCAAATTATGCCAGGTACTGTTCGTTACCGTCATATTTGCAATGTCGTTGAAAAGATTAAAAATAAGCTTGCTGGTTGGAAAGGGAGATTATTATATTTTCATGATCGCATTGTTCTTGTTAAAACTGTTATTTCCAGTTATTCCATTCATAATATGGCAATTTATAATTGGCCTCGCAAGTTCATTCTTCAATGTGAGAGGGCAATTCAGAATTTCATTTGGTCTAGTGATTCGAATGTTAGTCGAGCTGTGGTGGTGGCTTATGATAAAATCTGTTGCCCTTATGAGGAGGGGGGTCTCGGAATAAATCGTATGGCTACTATGAACAAGGCACTTCTTATGAAGCTTTGGTGGAAGATTCGTATTTCTAAGAAGAAATGGGATTTTTATCTGAAGGCTAAGTTTTTTTATCGTAATGGGAGCATTAAGAATTCGGGTGTTAAATCTACCATTTTGCCTGGCGTGAGGAGTGTGTATAATCTGGTGGAGAAAAATACTAAGGTTTTGATTGGAGATGGTAGGGATACTTCTCTTTATTATGACATTTGGTATGCTAATATTAGTATTTCAGAGGCTCTAAATGATTACACACTAGATAACACAGTGCGTGTTAGTGATGTATTGACTGATGGCCAGTGGGATATACCTTATATTCATTTGCAACGCATGGTGGCTGCTGGTCTGGAGATGCATACGATGCCAATGCCAATTGGAGGAGCAGATACTAGAGTCTGGATGCCGGAGTTGACAGGTGAGTTCAGTGTAAAATCTGCTACTTCCCTTGTTCGACATAAATATCCCAATCTGAAGGGTGAGAAGCTACTTTGGAGAAAAGAAGTTCATCTAGTCCTTACGGCTCAGAACTGGAAATTCTTACGTGGTGCTTATGCTACATATGATCTTATCAAGAGCAGGTTCAAAAAATTTCTTGCTAATAAGTGTTGCATATGTGGTATTGAAGAAGAGACGCTTTTTCATGTGATGTATGATTACAGCTTTGCTGCAAGAGCCTGGAATTGGCTTGCTGATTTTTTTAACTTACATCCTAATGCTAACCTTGTTATTTCTTTTAAGGCATCCAAAGGCAGAAGCCCAATGGTGCGTGATCTTTGGCTTGTCGCCAATCTGGTGCTAAGGTCTGAGCTATGGCAGTTGAGGAACAAGGCGGTTTTTGAGCATAAACAGCCTAACTGGAGTGTTTTTCATAAACGCGTTTTGAAGTTGATTCAAGATCATTCTATTCGTCTCAAGGGTCATATGAAGAATTGTGCTTTTGAATTACTTCCGTGTTCATCACAGGAGTGTTAAGTGGCAGCAACCTGTGGAGTGTTTTTGGCATCCGCCTGATGCTAATGAACTTCAGTTATGTTGTGATGGTGTTGCGAGAGGTAATCCAGGAATTGCTGGTGCTGGAGTAGTGGCTAGAGATGCGCAATGTTCAGTTCTTGGTGCTATGAGTATTGGTCTTGGTGTTACGACGAATTACTTAGCAGAATTGTATGGCATTATTGTTGGTTTGGAGTGGGCTATGCAATGGGATTTTGATCGTATTTGTGTGCGTTCAGATTCTATGGGAGTGGTGGAAGCTATCAAAAATAATTCAATTCCTTGGTTTGCAAAGAATAGATGGACGGTGATTTTTAGACATTATACGTCTATAAGGTTCATTCACACTTTTAGGGAGGCGAATTTTTCAGCAGATAAAATGGCTAAGCGCGGTTGTTTACTGGCTAATGAAGTGGGAGTGCATTTTAATGGAAGACCACCTTTTCTAAATTCAGTTGAATATCCAAATGTTGCTTATTTTCGTTTTAAATAGTTTACAAGTTTTTGGGGTTACTGTGACCTCTTTTCTTGTAAATTATTTATTGTAAATTTTGTTATCTATTAATACAAATTTTTGACTTATTAAAAAAAAAACAAAAAAAAAAAAAAAAAAAAAAAACAAGACCCAATTCATTTTCATTATAGAGATGCATATAAAACTCTAAAACCTGTTAAAAACATTCGTGTATCTTCAATAATGTTTTTCTATGCTAAAAATTCATGAAAAAGATATCAACCATGTTACAATCCTAGTCCATTAATATTAGACATAAAACTAGTACAACCGCTGCCACGGTGGGAGGTCCGACCGAAGAAGAATCTAAAGATGGGGTTTATCTACGATTACTTTCGCCCCATTTCAGAAAAAGTAATACGAAATTATCACTTTTTCTGAAACTGGGCGAAAGTATCACTTTTCCTGAAACAGAGTTGAATGTATCATTTTTCCTGAAACGAAATGTGAAAGTATAACTTTTCCAGAAACGGAAAATTAGTCGATCCATAAACCAAAATATGGTTGCATGATGTGGTATGCATCATTTGTGGTGGTTTGAGGAATGGCTATGCATTCAATTTTCCAGAATTGTGCCTAAAGTATAAGAATCACTTTTCTTGAGACGGAGGGAGTACATAATTTTATTAGTTGCAATGAAAAATTAGTTAATGCATAACCCAAAATATGGCTACATATAATATTATGTATCCTGGTGGTTTTCATAATGGATATACATTTAATTTTCTAAAATTGTGCCTAAAATGATAAATACCTCCGAATTTTTCGTAAAAACTCTAAATTTGAGATTGTTGTTTGTACTCGTTGCGTAGATTTTTTTATAACCTTTCCAACGAGATAAAATTTGTAAAATTCCAAGGCACCGATTTTTAGATATGTTATATTAAAATTTACTTTTAAATTATATCCCTAAAAGATCGGATACATAAGAAGTTATAGTAATTGGACTAAAAGGGAGGGACAATTTTGTCTAGTGAAAAAACGACCACCAAAAGTTTGGTTGCACCAAATCCAATCTTTTAGTATCAATTGGTCACTTACAATTTACATAAAAGTGGTCATATAAAGGTCCTCCCTCGCTTCGCTCGGTCGGCCCAATTAACTCTAGGTATTAATTAGGTTACCTAAAATCTCAAGCATCATGTTCAATCTTTAAAGAAAAAACATATCGGTTATAATTCTGTAAAACGAAATAAAATAATGATACTTATCGTGTTTAAGCAATCGTTTTCTTTTGATATCTATGGAAAAATAAAACGTCGTAAAATTGTTGGAACAATTGCTGAATTATGCATGCACAAAAAATAAAATCAAACACGAAACAAATGTTATGGCTGAGTCGCAGACTAGGTCGCTCTCTTTAAGACGTTTCGCGGATCTATCCAAGATTTTGCAAGAAGTTCTTCCATGTCGCGTCATCCCCAGGATAAAATAGCCGAGATCAATCTTTTACACAATCACTCTTGCACGATGAGAAGATGTGAAACTTCTATGCTTTCGTTCTTGCTCAGAATCACTCTTGTAGAAAATAAAGCATGATCACATACTTGTTTTCTTTTTAAAATTCTTTTTACTCTTTCAAACTCAAAATCATAAAAGAAAAACTATCTTTATTTTTCCAACCAAAAAACTGATTTATAGTCAAGATTTCAATAAAGTTCAATAAAAATTAATTATGTTATAACTCACACAATTAATACTCATTAAAAATGAAACGGTCAAAACATTAATGACAAAATCAATTTAGTTTTTTATGAAAGACTTTATGAGTATTAAAATAATATTTATACGAAATCAATTTATGTTTGAAAACATATATCCTAACAATCCTCCACTTATATTTTTAAAACATTGAGCAGGAACTTATAGAGTTGCGCATAAGCAAAGTTGTCTCGCGACTTGAACCTTTACGTAGTGTTGATAGGCTCTCTTAAAATCTGACCATAAAGTGAACTTAAGTCTTGAACTCTAGGAGATAAAAAGATTGTTTAACACACACACTATACTAGTATAAATTCTAAAGTCAGCACATTACGGCCATGCGCTTGTATCCCAGTTTAATGAATGATCAAGAGAACTTCCCATTATTCTCATAGAAATCGTCCACACTTTCACATTCATATAGGTGAGTTTACCAAGAGTACTCCTATAACTAAATACCCACTCTAAATAGAGATATAAACATCATTAATAGTTTAAAAATTAAAAATTAAACTCAACCTTAATTTACTCGCTTCAGGATATCATGTCATGGGATGAATTCTTCTAAAACATGATTCTCTCATCTCCATATAATCTATGACTTGGTATCGCATTTGAACTCATATTTTGGGATCTCACTCCATTGGTAAGGGTTACTCTTTTGAACCTACTTTTGAGATCTAGAGTTATAGGTTGGTAACCACATCATAAATAGCTCAATCTCAATGATCAATATCATCCATGACTTCGTCTAGTCCCTTTGAACCTATTTCTAAGTTGGTTATCCATTACAAATGACTCTTCTCAATGGGCATCAATCTTATCCCACAAGATGTATTCACACCTTCTTATCAATCCTTTCGTCAAAGGATTAACGAAAACTCTTTTCAGACTATATTTAATCTATTCTCATAACATCAACTCTTATAGTTGTAGTTAACAACTCTAAACTCTTGCAATAGCCGCGGTACTATCGTTTGGATTAATATGTATGTTCCTATATCTAGTAGAGGATCAAATCGCTCCATCCCTTAGAAGATTCATCTGAAAAGATGTCCAATATCCTTAAAGGATTGCGATAATCATTTAGATAGTGTATATTTAGGTGTAAGATGTGTTTGAGACACCTCATAACCTTCTCAATATCTTGCCAATTTTCCATACTAGGATCGGTAAATCTGAATATAAAACCCCCACTACGGAAGCAATACATTACATCCCCACTAAAAAAATAATATATATAGTCAATCACGTAGCAAAGAAATATACCAAGCTATCATACTCTTGTCTAGTGCAATCACACATAATCTCAAAAACATTAGCACCAAATCAAATAAGTGAAAACTAGTTTACAGTCAGACTATATATATTTCTATTTCTTCTCAAAATTTGTTTTCATTGTAATGAAATCGATCAAACGAAATAACAAATTCATTTCAAAACTATACAATATCATCACTCAAGTCTTTCTTGTCAAATAGTAAACTAAGCATTCTCAATTTCATTTACATCATGTAGGTTAGAATATAAACTCAACAAATCACTTATCCGTACAAAACAAAGAGTATTGTGCATTTCACTTTTATCAATTCTGAAATCATTCAAACTAATCAAGTAACAAAATTTTTTTAATTGCTTTAAAGTTACTTCAGAATATATGATGACGTATATAACTTATACGCATTCCTTTCTTGTAAAAACTACAAAGTTTTCCATGCTCGGTCAACATTCTTATCTTTAACTTACATAATCAAGTTTATATTTCTAACTATGAATATAATAATTAAATCATGCACAGTAGAAACAACAACAATAAAACAAGAATGTAAGTTAATTTAGCGACATGATAGGCTCACACATTTTTTTTTTCAATGATTAAAAATTTTGAAGCACAAAGATACTCTCTATGAAAAGTTATCTTCCAAGTTACAAGCAATGTAACATTCATGATTAAATTTTAGTCTCACTATATGTGATTTTTCTAGGTTCATTTTTAGTGCATTACTTGTCAGCTTCATTTTTCTAGTTCCTCTAATTAAATCAAAGTTGGTAAAACATAAGATGTGGAACCCCGCTATTCTTTAACTTAATCAAGAATTTCAAAATAATATGTCTATTTTTTTATTTGAAAAAATTAATGAACAAATGATCTAAATCCAAAACGTTTTATACAATATAAAGAATGAAAATCAGACAATTTTTCATGAAGATAACATCACCTAGTTCACTACTCAAAAGATCATATTTGATATCAAGACAAGCTATTTGAAGCATCAAATATGTTTTATAAAATTCTCAAACATTTTATTTCATTATGCAAGTTGCGTAAGATTACATACATGTTATTCAAAAAATTCACCAAATTTAGAGGAAAAAATAACATGCTCATACTCATCACTAACTCATTGATTTCTTAGAAGCATGACAAAATCTCATATTTCAAATATTCAAAATTTAATTTATGTTATGATAAAACTAGGGCTTAACCCGTGCCGTAACGGCACGGGAACGCGTTACTTTTCATTTCCAGATTAGTGTATCATTTTCAGATATAATTATCATAGTATAACATATTCCATTATCAAGCAAATCCATTTTTAAATCAGCGTTCTTGGAATTTAAACACCCAAAAAATAGATTCATGCCTTGAGTTTATTCATCTCAGAACTCACCTTACCTTTTGAGATGAAAGAAATTTAAATGAGTTCAACAGCTTTAAAAAAAATATTGAGAAGAAAAAGTTATATGTTAAAGAACAAAAAAATTTACAGAGGACGATCAACAACGCTTGTCAAGAAAACACAGAAAAAATTACATCATTACGCAGTCTCCTCCCAACTAAAAATAAATTGAAACGAAGTATCCCTAAATGAGTCTTCATTTATGTTCTTGTTTCGCCTACCAATATATATCATTCCTTCTTTCATAGCTCCTTTATTACTGCATATGAAACCTTCGGACCAACACAATTATATAGCTTCCTTGCAACTTAATGTAGCTACAACATTAGAACTGAGTTCATACATCTCTAAATAGTACCCAGCTTAATCCCAAAAACAAAATGAAGAATTTACAAACAGTACTTGAAGCAAAATCACAATGCATCTGCATAAGACTTGTATTTTCTACCCGTTACGGTGAAGTGTCACTCCTGAAGACAAAACTTATGATAAACTGAACATGCTTATGCTATAAGGAGGCTTAGGAGGAAACTACTTACGCCCAACCAATATTTTAAGACGCCATCACTGCCATGTCTACAACTTGATCTAGCAGTCATCACCATTTTTCCATACAATACACCTCGAGTAAAGTTCCCTTCTAGCTGGTCCACCTCATTAGCATTTAAAATAATGTTTTTACTTCAAATTTCTATTTCAGTAAATCAATGTTCTCTACTGGATTCAAATGTCATGAGAAACATAATAGTCATTCAATGTCCACTCGCATATCACGAACTACTACCTCTTTTATGTACTAATTTTAAACACTGTAGGATCTTTTATTTAGAGTTTTGTTGCTTGACCACCAGTCCTTGCGATGAATTTCAGAAATATGGAATCTGAGAATTTGAGAATGTTTCCAGTCATTGTTAAAAAAACGAAAGGGCAACCAACATCATTATCAAGCAAAAGCAGCAACACCAAAACATGTAAACATGGGTGTGAAAATCAGAAATTGGAACAACAAACACTCAAAGCTTACTTAAATTACTATATATTATATCAATTATAAATAGAGGAAGGATCAGTTAATTAAAAAAAAGTATTATGTAAACTGAAAGTTTAGTTAACAGCGAAAGCCAGTAGAGTAGTGAATCTACTAACAACACAACCACAGTCGAACCTCGACAAATGAATGCTCTCGGAACCAAGAAAAAATATTCGTTTAACGGGGTTATTTATTTATCGATAAATGAATATTTTATTCATTTAGACAATATTTTCTTAATTAAGAAGTTAAATTGTATAGGAAAAAATGTACAAGTATACCTAGAAAATATTGGTCAAAATTCTTATCAATAATTAAATTACCTTCATTTTTTTTTTGAATTAACTGGTGTCATTTCTAATTTACGTTATAGAAATGTGATGGACGTCGAACATCTTTTAAACAATCCTAACGAGAATGATGCAGTTATGGAGTCTCCAACAGACGAAGAAATTATTGAGTCAGTGATGAATAATGAGAATGATCCCGAACCAGATGATAGTAGTGTCGTACCAAATGTGTCATCTAAAGATGCTTTTCAAGCGATGGTCACTTAAAAAAATTAATTGCTACAACACGAGCAAAATATTCCAGAAATTGTGCAAGCATTGCATAAAATTAAGGATACAATGCATTTTGGTTTGGGTGGAAGAAAAAGTCAATCAACCGTAGATGAATTTTTCTGAGTTCGTTCCTACATATATTTTTATGTAAAATTTTATGATTGTGTATTTTGGTTTATTTTTATATATAATTCAGTGATTATTCATTTATATTTCTATGAGGCCTTTAAGGATCCAATTTTTTTTATTCATTAATGCATTAAGCGAGGGTATTTATTTATCACCATGGCCCAAGCCGGGACCGGAAAAAATTATTTATTTGGCTATTCATTTATCGAACATTCGTTTATCGAGGTTCGACCGTACCAAGCAATAGAAGAGTCCCATAATAATTGACGTCATCAAGGACAAGACACTTTCCATTTCCTGCCCCTAGCTCACATGCCACTCGTTATAACTGAGTGGATTGGGTTGGATTGGACATTATGCCCATTAGACTGCTTTGTCTAGGTACTCCAAACTTTCCTAATATAAGGAACTGTTGAATTGGATCTTGGGAAATCCACCACCCAACATGAATGCTCACTATTTTATTCGATGTTTCCTAAGAAAATGAAAGTCTGCTTGTGTGATGAAATTGATCTTATCATTCCAATCACGCAGCCAGTGACCCAGATGTCTTACATTACTTAAAAGATAAGCAATTGATTACTATGGACATGGAGCTTCAAGGGATAAGAGGAATTACACTAAGAACTTTTTTTGTCTTTTGAAAGGCTATATCTATTTTCGAATTTTTAATCTCCATGTATGCGGTCATAGCGTCATCTCAAATGTGGCAGCATTTTGGGATTCTGCTCTGAGTTCATTTCTGGAAGACACCTAAAAGAACAAAAAAAATCAAGACAAACAACATCAATGTCAAAACTGTAATCAAGGAAAAGTAGTGAACAACTAAGAACTTAATGGTATTCAAATGGTTGAATCTTATTAAAATTCAAAACATGATCATTGGACATATAAATGACGAACATTTTGTATTCCGTCCATCAGGATCAGAACCACATAGCTGTGAACAAAAGTAGTTGCTCTTCACTATACAAAAATAGTGTCCTTTAAATTGAAGAAACAACATTGTAATATTGGTTTACAACTCTATGCGAACAGTTCAAGTGCATGGCTTACTCATATTAGAATTCCAAAGAATGAAAATCACAGAATAAGCGCTAAAAAAATATAGAACTGACTGAGAATTCTCAACACTGGTTCCTCAAATTTGAAATCCACTATTAATAAGAAGGCTAGAAACAGAAATTATTCATAAAAAGGCTAGAAACCAACATCAAACATACATCAAGAAACAAATTTTAGGTATAACTTAACACAAATGATCCAGATTATCTAATTGAGGTTTTGACGGAAGCTTTGATTTTAGAAACCCCAAATTTGTGAATCCAGAATGCCAACCTTGACACAAACATCACCGCAAGTGTCCATTTGCGTGCCGTTATAGCATTCGAAGAAACAGGTATACCTTAAATTTAAGATGAAAATAATTTTTAATCCAGAATGCCAACCTTCGTGTAAAGGTCCAATCTTTTTTTATACTCTATATCTATATACACTTCAGAGCAGCACTTCTTAGATTAGAAAAGCAAGAAATCAGCGACAAAGGGAAAAGAGCACGCCTAAGCAGTCTCAAATAAATTTAAGAAACAAACATAGATCATATCAAGTGACACCGGTAACCAATGCTACTGAACATTAAAAGTTGTATGTAAACTAAAGTAATATTATACCAAATCAAGCCAGTGATTTGGCACGAAGCGCTCCCACTAATCTCATCATACTGTGACAAAATTGTAACTTATCGTCCGCAGTAAAAAACAACTACTCCTCTTCATATGTCCAAGGTTATACCTGCACATGACTTCTTAAAGGCTCCTAATTTTTACAACATCAAAAACACAATAATCAGCCATCTAAAGCCTCTAGGCATCTTTGTACATATTATGAGTAAGTAATCTCGTCTAATGTCCTTTCTCTAAAGTCTCAACACCCGTAATAATGGATGAAATAATACCTAGCATCACCATCACCCATCAGCCTCTAGTATGACATCCTTCACCATTTTAGTCACCCTGTAAAAAGATAACAATAGAATATACTTATCAATTGGTAGAGAGACAAATGCAAAACTACACAGGCAATATCGTGGGCGTGAAGAAAGGCAGGCATATTATACTTTCACATATTAGCTTACATTTCTCTATGGATACTTAATTCCCAGTAAACTTTGACTTTGTAT
Organism: Papaver somniferum; assembly: GCF_003573695.1. NCBI lineage: Eukaryota > Viridiplantae > Streptophyta > Magnoliopsida > Ranunculales > Papaveraceae > Papaver > Papaver somniferum. The sequence continues at coordinate 175,351,016 of NC_039364.1, read as the reverse complement.
TGTGGTGATTTCTTTCAAAATATAATAAGAGTTTCATTTATGTGCCTAATCCAATAATTTTCCAATTACATCAATTTTTCGTCAAACTTTACTTGGTATTTATTTTTTATTTTTTTTATGGTTGAAACATTGAAATTAGAATGGAAATGCCAAAAATAAGGGTTCCGTAGATTGTGTGTCAGTGAGCAAATGCTCTGAATCCAAAAACGAATGTATATTTCGTTGGAGAAAATGTCTGAAATGATTCATTATATGTTCAGTCATTCAAGATCGTAAACCTAACTGATTAGAAAAGATGTATTGGTGAACTAAACTAACCTCAATCACTGAAATCACTTCATCAGATTGTCCTAAGATACGTGCTTTTACTCATGGTAATATCCAGATTCTGTATCATCCTAACCCGATTCATCCGAACACCAAAAACCTGATTTTCTATGATGATTATAAGTAAAAGACTATAAATATCTAATACCCTCCCCAATAAAATCAATAAAAGATCAAACACAGACGATTTCAATGGGGGATTTTTTTTTTCTAAATCGATCAAAAAAAAGAAATTACAAATAAAAAAGAATAGAAGAAAAGGGCTTACCTCACTGTAGAGAAAAACCACCGAAAAAGACTTAAATGGAATTATGGAACCCAAAACTACAAAGTGAGTCCGGAATTGGTTAGAGAGAACGACATAGAAGAATATAGAAAATCTAATAAAAAAACCAGTGGCAAATCTTTATGAACATTTATTCTCCACGCATAATCGCAGTAATTCTTGCACCTAGAGTGCACTTCAGCCGTAGATTTATGTCTTGTGGGATGAAATCTGGACCACCACTTACACAGACAAACTATGCTTTATACTCTTGATTGCAATATTATATTCAAGCATTTTATCCATAACATATCATTTGTAGTAATGCAATGACTTTAATGACCCGTCCCTCCACTGATACTGTCCCCACTTAGCCACTGTGGTTATCCGGTAGTGTGGCGTTTTTAACGGGCATCGCTGCGGTAATCCAACAGCAACTTCCCGGGAGGTCACCTATCCTAGGATTGCTCCCGCCCGAGCATGCTTAAATGCAGAGTTTTCTGCCAACTTTGGAACCAATTGTGCTGAAAAGGCCTCAGTGTTAGGAAAGGGCAAACCATTACTTATATTTCATTCCATCGACAAACCACTGCCGAAATCGGGGTATTACAATGACCAAATTCAACAAACTTCTAATCTCAATCTTGATAATAACAAGATAGCCTGAAACTAGATTCTTTCTCATTTCGAAAGTATGAACATCTTTAAAGAGATTGTTCTATCCAAAGTTAACTTTAATACCATGCCAATACTGAGAATCCTAGAGATGTGAGTATATCTCAACACCACTTTCTTTCAAACGATCCGGTTCAACTTTTGAACCATAACCTATCAAAACAAACATAGCATAAAACACCAATATATACCAACCTCTCACCGTATCCATGGTTCACATTAACTTAGCTAAAAAAACATTCTTCATAATATTTGATATCCTTGCAATGTCTTGCAAGCATAGCAAATAACTTCATAATCAAGATTATGTTCAGTTCTAGGTGAGAGTTGATCTTCACATTTGTTTTGACTAGGTTTCTAGTTCTTTCTGTTTTGGTTTCGTATCAAATCATATCTCATAAGTTACAAACTTAAGAGTCACACCTTTATTGTCATACACAATAATTCTCAATATCTTGTCTCCTTAATAATTCATTCTAAGATTGAACATGAATTTGTAATCTAGAATGCAATTATTTGATCACCACAATAACTAACTACAAATAGTTTATCAAACATACCTCTTTTACTTTGAAATCTTAGTTGGTCATAAACCATTGTCCATTCTTTCCACACCAACAAAGAAATCAGCAAAACCATTGCTCCACACATTGATTAGTCTCCGGTATTTTCTCGCAATTGTTTACTTTCATTGGAAAATAAAAACTTGCTCAAGTAAGTGAAATTGTCACCTGTCACAATCAATTAGATGTGAGAATTTGTAACTAAAAATATGCAAGGTACGTACTTACATAACTACTTAAAAATAAATTAAAAATTAGTACTCCAAGTTGCTCTTAAGTATTCAAAGTTCTATGGTTATAACATCATATATCTATAACTTTCTACTAACCATATTATCAAACATATGTGGTGCGCTAGTTTGATTGCTAACAATAATCTTATTTTTTATTATTAAAGCAAGAATATGAAGTACTACAATTAAAATATAATTTTTAATTTAATTTCTTACATCTCTAATCTCAAGTATCACGTCTCCTATTTTGGACAAACGTACCCAATGGTTTTTGAAATCATCACATCTCTCAAACCAAAAACACAAGTAAAAATTTCAAAATGATTTTGAAGATAAGTTCCTGATCTACAAGTTTCAAGTTACGCGAATTCGAATTATCTACACAAATATTAGGAAAAACAAATTCAATCAAGATTAAATTTCTGCCCTTCACGTTATGCAGTTTTCTAAAATACTTTCCGGACTGGAAAAAATTCTGAAATTTGACATGGATGATCCCCATGATGTCTAATACACCGGTTAAAATTTCAAGACCCAATTCATTTTCATTATAGAGATGCATATAAAACTCTATAACCTGTTAAAAACATTCGTGTATCGTCAATAATATTTTTCTATTTTAAAGATTCTTGAAAAAGATATCAACCATGTCCTAGTCCATTAATATTAGACATAAAATTAACTCTAGGTATTAATTAAATTACCTAAAATCTAAAACACACATGTTCAATCGTTAAAGAAAAAATATATCGATTATAATTCTGTAAAACGGAATAAAACAATGATACTTATCGAGTTTCAGCAATCGTTTTCTTTTGATATCTATGGAAGAATAAAACGTCTTAAAATTGTTGGAACAATTGTTGAATTATGCATGCACAAAAACATAAAATAAAATGCGAAACAAATGTTATGGCTGAGTCGCGGACTAGGTCGCTCTCTTTAAGACGTTTCGCGGCTCTATCCAAGATTTTGTAAGCAGTTCTTTCATGTCACGTCGTCCCCGGAATAAAACAGCTGAGATCAATCTTTTACACAATCACTCTTGCACGATGAGAGGATGTGAAACTTCTACACTTTTGTTCTTGCTCAGAATCACTCTTGTAGAAAATAAAGCATGATCACATACTTGTTTTCTTTTTCTAAAATTCTTTTTTACTCTTCCTAACTCAAAAGCATAAAAGAAAAACTATCTTTATTTTCCAACCAAAAAACTGATTTATAGTCAAGATTTCAATAAAGTTAAATAAAAATTAATTATGTACTCACACAATGAATACTCATTAAAAATGAAACGGTCAAAACATTAATGACAAAATCAATTTAGTTTTGTATGAAGAACTTTATGAGTATTAAAACAATATTAATAGGAAATTAATTTATGTTTAAAAAATATATCCCAACAATCCCCCACTTATATTTTTAAAGCATTGAGCAAGAACGTATAGAGTTGTGCATAAGCAAAGGTGTCTCGCGACTTAAACCTTTACGTAGTGTTGATAGGCTCTCTTAAAATCTGACCATAGAGTGAACTTAAGTCTTGAACTCTAGGAGATAAAAAGATTGTTTAACACACACGACTATACTAGTGTAAAGTTTAAAGCCAACACATAACAGCCCTGCACTTGTATCCCAGTTTAATCAATGATTGATAGGTGTCATAAACACCTTGATTTAATATCAAATTATTATGCTTTCTTTGCTATTTTTTCTTGTGAATTATGTACTTTACATTTGTTTTAAGTTTTATAGGTGTTCAGAGTCATTGGAGCAAAAGAGGAAGAAATTGATCAATAAAGGTATAATTGTCATTTCCAGCACAGGCGATATTGGGAATCCATCAAGAGCTAAGGGGCTGTCCCTTGGTAGCCCTTAACTGAAGCGTGGGTGGCAACAACTTTTCCCAAGTTATACCTTGTCTCAACTTGGGTCGTGCTGAAGAAGAACACATTTTCAAGTGCTCATTCTACAGCCGCTGGAGACGTTCATGGAGGTGATTTTGATGGGAAATTTGGATAGGAGATAAGGTGTTGAATTAGCAACGGAAGAAATAGATGGGTTCATGAGATCAAATTGTTTCAGTTGGTGGTGAAGACTAAGCTGATGATGTTCAAATCTAAAAGGGGGTCTGAGGCTTTTATAATTGAGATGTTAGGGTTTGAATGGAGGAAAGAGATTAGGACGGGAATTTGGAAACTGGGATGGCTAGTGATGCTGAGACATGGAAATGGAGAGTGGGTTCCGTCCGAGTTGAAGTTGGAGTTGTAGAGATGGGTTTAGGTGAATGATTTAGGTGAACTGTTGCTGCTCGAGTCGGTGAGAATTGAAAGAGGAGAAGTGCTGCTGTTGTGCCAAGTCAAGGAAGAAATGAAGAAATGAAGAAAAGAGCTGATAACATCGATTCTGATAATGAGACTGAATTGATGATGTAAATCTGGTGAATGTTGATCTGCGAATAAAGCTTTATGGAATTGAAGGTGAGTTGAGATAGAGAAAACAGTGAAGGAATGGAATTGATGTTGCCGAGACATGATTTTGGAACATGGTGCTGACTGATGTGGGTCTAGAGAAGTGATGTGTGCTAGCATGAAGATTGTTGCTACCAGGGAATGTGTAAGTTGTTGGTGAAATTTTGTTGCTTCTTGAGTTCAAGATTGCAGGAGGTGGCAGCTGGTGTTGGTTAATGAGCTAAAGAAAGTTAATGCAAGAGCAGAATGCGCTACAGGGAAGCGGTAAAGAAGTGTTGCAGCTGAAGTGGTGAATGGTTTGCAGGATATGGAGCTGTGATGAGTGCGCTGCAAAGGGAAGTGAAGCGAGGCTGTGAAGAGCAAGGAATGAATGAAATGCTGCTTAGATGAATGTTAGGACAAGGATTTGATGCATTTCCGGAAGGAAATGGAGCTGAAGCAGGTGATAGTTGTTGGTGATCAAGAAGGAGCTGCAGTTGGAATTGATGCCATTTTGTTAACAGTGAAGCCATGGATGATTATAAAGGATTTCAACAGAAGAGAAAGTGTGTATGTGTGCAGGGATTATAATGTGGAATTGCAGGAAAGAACAAGGAGAGTGTGGTTTGTTGCTGCCATTGTGGAGGCCGGAATGAATGAGAATTTATGGCCTGAGCTGTGAAAATAGGATGTCGCAACCAGTTGCAGAAACAGCGCAAAAAGTGAGCGAGAATGGTGAGCCGGTAGTACTAGTTCTGGTTGCCAGATTTTGGAACCGAAAGTGGGGATTGTAAAGTTTCAGTGAATCATGAAGGGGGTACGAGTCGGATGCAAGAGTCGGATGCGGCATGTATGAGTTTGGAGTCACGCTTTTAGGTACGTTTTTGCAACAACTAAGAAGTTGGGTTATATGGTTTTTGTGAATGTATGAACTATAGAGATGGAGAGATGAGGTGTTGGAAGTATAAATTTGCCCGGTGACAGTTTCAGATATCTCAGCTTGCCAGAATCAATTTTCCGGTGACCAAATTACGTCAACGGGGATCGGGATCCGGTGATGACGTCAGCAATCCGACATACCACTTTTGGACCCAGAAGAGATGTTTTAACTCATGGGCTTGGTGGACCACTTGGAGATGGACTTTGCAAAGACGCGACCTAATATCGGAAAGAGTATCCTTTTGGGAGAAAAGCTATAAGAAGAAAAACTCTACTCAAGTCTGATATATCTCTACTTCTACTTTGTTTCTAGGGTTTAGAACATGATGCTTTCTTCTTTGCTTTTTGTGATGAACTCCATTAACCTAAGTAGATAATATTTTTTATTGGTTAAAGATGTAGTCGGATTTTGCAAGCATGTTATTTAATTTGATGAATTAGTTTTCTCTCATAGTCATCGTTCACTTTTTACCGTTTATAATAATTGCATGATTGATGTATTGCAATATGATTGAATGTTAGTTTAGTTAAGTCTATAATTGATTGAACTCACATCCATATCTATAGCTAGTTTAGGGTTTTCATCAAGCGTAACCTTGAATGCAAGTAGCATGATGTGATTACGGATTGTAGTGATACTTTCTTGTAGTCATATGTAGAAATTGACCTTTGTCCGAATTGTTATGCGCAATGTATGACAATTGCGTTGATTAGCCTATTTCTGAAACATAATGCTCCTAGGAATTGAACTTAATTAGCGCAAGGCGTTAGGTTATTCTTTAGGTAGAATTCACATTCGCAGCTCTAATGTGTTTTTTGATGAACTTAGGAAATTTAAGGAGTATTCTTGCAATAAGGTATCCTACGGCTTTTGATGATAGCGAGATTAAATACGAATTCTAATCATACATTAAATACTTGTTTACAATTGAAGATGAAACCTTTACCCAATATTTCACATCCTTGATTTGCGTGTTTACTTTTCATTGTTTTGCTTTTATTTTATTTTAGTTTATATAAAAATCAGAAAACCCCCATTGTTTTATATAGGAAACCGAAACATCTTGACAACCCAAGACCTCTCTGTGGGAACGATACTTTCTTGCCCTTGCTATATTATATATTTTGAGTAGTGAGAAAGTAATTTATTTTTGACGCCTACGACAGCGATCAATGATCAAGAGAACTTCCCATTATTCTCAAAGCAATCGTCCACACTTTAACATTCATATAAGTGAGTTTATCAAGAGTACTCCTATAGCTAAGTATCCACTCTAAATAGAGATATAAACATTATTAAGAGTTTCAAAATTAAAAATTAAACTCAACCTTAATTTACTCGCTTCAGGATATCATATCGTGGGATGAATTCTTCAAAAGCATGATTCTCGCATCTCCATATTTTCTATGACTTGGTGTCCTATTTGAACTTATATTTTGGGACCTTACTCCATAGGTAAATGGGATAGGCCCTCTTCGAGCGGTTTTATAAGGTTACCCTTTTGAACCTACTTTTGAGATCTTGGGGTTGGTAACCACATCATAAATACCTCAATCTCAATGATGCATATCATCCATGACTTAGTCTATTCCCTTTGAACCTATTTCTAGGTTGGGTATCTATTACAGATGACTCAATCTCAATGAGCATCAATCTCATCCCATAAGATGTATCTGCACCTTCTTATCAATCCTTTCGTCAAAAGATTAACAAAAAAAATTTCCAGACTATATATAATCTATTCTATAACATCAACTCTTATAGTTGTAGTAAACAATTATCAACTCTTGCAATAGCCGCGGTACTATCGCATTGGATTAATATGTATGTTCCTCTATCTAGGAGAGGATCGAATCGCTCCATCCCTTAGAAGATTCATCTGAAAAGATGTCCAATCAGCTTCGCAATATCCTTAAAGTATTGCGGTAGTCATTTAGATAGTGTATTTTTAGGTGTAAGATGTGTTTGAGACACCTCATAACCTTCTCAATATTTTACCGATTTTCTATACTATGATCTGTAAATTTGAATATAAAACCCCCACTACGGAAGCCATATATTACATCCTCACTATAAAAACAAAACAATATATATATAGTTAATCACGTAGCAAAGAAACATACCAAGCTATCATATTCATCTCTAATGCAATCACACATAATCTCAAAAACATTGGCACTAAATCAAATGAGTGAAAAACTAGTTTACAGTTACACTATATATATTTCTATTATTAAAATTTATTTTCATTGTAGTGAAATCGATCAAAATAAATAACAAATTCATTTCAAAAATGTACATTGTCATCACTCAAGTATTTCTTGTCAAATAGTAAACTAAACATGTTCCCAATTTCATTTACATCATGTAAATTAGAATATAAATTCAACAAATCACTTATGCATACAAAACAAAGAGTATTCTGCATTTCACTTTTATCATTTCTGAAATCATTTAAACTAATCAAGCAAACAAATTATTATTTTTAATTGCTTCAAAGTTACTTCAGAAAATATATGATGATGTATGTAACTTATATGCATTCCTTTCTTGTAAAAACTACAAAGTTTCCATGCTCGGTCTACATTCTTATATTTAACTTACATAATGAAGTATATATTTCTAATTATGAATATAATAATTAAATCATACATAGTAGAAACAACAACAATAAAACAAGAATGTAAGTTAATTTAGCGACATGATAGGCTCACACAATTTTTTTTTTCAATGATTAAAAAATTTGAAGCACAAAGTTGCTCTCTATAAAAAGTTATCTTCCAAGTTATAAGCAATGCAACATTCATGACTAAATTTTAGTCTCACTATATGTGATTTTTCTAGGTTCATTTTTAGTGCATTACTTGTCAGCTTCATTTTTCTAGTTCCTCTAATTTAAATCAAATTTGGTAAAACATATGATGTGGAACCCCCACTATTCTTTAACTCAATCAAGAATTTCAAAATAATATATCCATTTTTTTATTTGAAAAAATTAATGAACAAAGGATCTAAATCCAAAACGTTTTACACAATATAAAGGATAAAAATTCAGACAATTTTTCGTGAAGACAACATCGGCTAGTTCACTACTCAAAAGATCATATTTGATATCAAGACAAGTTATTCGAAGTATCAAATATGTTTTATAAAATTCTCAAACATTTTATTTTATTTCATTTCATACTTATGCAAGTTGCGCAATGATCGTTGTCGTATGGATCAAAAATAAATTCACTTTCCTAAAGTATATGATAAGAAAGAGTTCGTTTTCACATAGAGGCGATTGTAGCTATTAAGTATTCAATTTCCTAAGTAACCAATTGGGGGGATTTATGATTTTATAAAGCAATATGAATTAAATTAAAAGCAAAGTAATAGTAGAATGTAATCAATGAGAGAAAGATATTGGTCAAGGAATTCATCTTCTATCTTAAACAAGTGCTTGCATTCATGATTAGAATTGCAATTTAATCTCTTTTATTATCAAAAGCCTAGAGAATCAAGAGATCAAGATAATCTATTAATTTCCTAAGTTCATCAACATACAATTTAGAGCGGCGTATGTGAATTCTACCTAAAGAAAACCTAACGCCTTGCGCTAATTAAGTTCAATTCCCGGGAACATTAAGTTTTGGAAATAGGCTAATCAATGCAATTGTCATACATTGCGCATGACAATTCGGACAAAGGTCAAACTATACATATGATTACAAGAGTGTATCACTACAAACCGTAATCATATCATGCTCTTGTATCCGGGGTTATCGTTTGATGAAAAACCCTAAAATAGTTATGGACAAGGATGCAAGTTCAATTAATTGGCCACTTAACTAACCAAACATCTAAGTCCTATCACAATACATCAATCATGTGATTATTAAACAATAGAGATTTGAACGATAATCAAGAGAGAAAACTAATGCATTAATCAAGCACAAGTTGTAGATATAGGACTACATCCTTAACCAATAATATAAGATTTAGCTACTCATGGCTACGGAGTTCATCATAATCAATAATCAAATAAAGAAAAAAATGAAAGCAAAGCAAATCCTAGTAGCGTAAACAAAAGCGACTCTCTCCATAGCTCCAAGTAGAATACGTCCCCCCCAAAAGTTGTAGAAGTCTTCTCTTTTATAGCTTCTCTTGTTCCAAAATTAGGTCTAGTCTTCAAAGTCCATTAGATAAAAATCCACCAAGCCCATATGTGAGAAAAACCCATGTAGAAATTATCCCAAAAATATATCGCCGAAAAACTGGGCCCGCCGCCGGAAGTTGGCTGGAAGAGAAGTTCAGGTGACCGGCAAAGTCCACCAGGTCACCGGTCAAACCTCAGGTCAACTGAGTTAACTCGGGTCAAACACCGAGTCAACATCTAACTTGGCTGAATGAGCTAACTGGTAGAGTCTAGGCCAAGGCTGTTGCAATCTTGCACATGCCATTCTCAGTGTTGCACAATGATCGTGCATCATTTCCCTTTTGCCCTTGGTCAATCTCAAGCCAGTCTCTCGTCTGTCTCACCATAATCAGCAACACTACCAATCCCAATTCTTCTACGCATTCAATCCATATCAATCTCGACATGTATCACCACTTAATTGTTGACATCACCAGCTTTAATTCATGCCTGCATCTTCTAAAACCCGTCGACTCCACTGAACATCACATACCATCATCTTAGTCTTAATTTCTCCTTCTCAGATACAAATCAAACCACTTTCTCTGTGTTAATTAACCCTATATTTTCTTCAAACTGAAATCAGTTTCCTCTCAATTGATTCTTTAGCCAACATCAAACAGCATCTCGATCTCATCTTCCACAGCTCAAATTTCTCGATCTCTCTGAAATACGGAGCAACCATTTTTTCTCGGTTTCAGGTAGAGTGGGAAATAACGAGAAGATAAACTCTTCTCTGATTTTTAGGGTAAGAGAAGCTGACATGATACAACCACTCAGGTGAATTGGCTAAGGGGGTACCCAGATGACTCTAGGCACCCTAAGTGTTGATACGTGCCACCAAAGAATGACAACTCATTTTGCTCCATTGTGCTTCCAATAGTATCTGCATGTGAGAAATGTCTCTTTTGCTCTTCTTCGAATTCTTTCACCAACAATAGTCGTCTTTTACTTCTCATATTCACTTCTCCTCTTCAGTGTCTATTCATCACTAAAGTCGTCATGTTTTTCAGAAAGAAATTGCATCACTAAAGCCGACATACTTTTCAGACAGTGATGAAGAAATAAAAGCAAATAATGAGAAATAATCCGCCTCCAACAACATTTGCAGCTTTTTGCCTTTTAAGCGACGTCTCCCCTTCTTTTGTTCCAAATGACTCCAAAGTACCTAAATACTCAAAAACAAACATAAGATACATAATTTACAAGAAAACTTAGCAAAGAAAGCATAAACAATAGATAAATATTAAGGTGTTTTAGACACCTATCAAATTCCCCCACACTTAGACTTTGCTAGTCCTCGAGCAAATCAAACAAAATAATTATAAAACATATAAACAACTCTGTCTCGTCGAGGCAACGATTACTCTTAGCATAAATAACAAGCCTTTAAACCCCTAGGTGTCCCTAGTGGACGAGTTAAAGTCTCGTGAAGGTTTACAAGAGGTGTACCTACAAAACCTTTTCTTCCAAATTCCAACTACCTGTGAAAAGTCTATGAATGACATTAAACATTTTGTACTTGGCATATTATCAATGATTACAGGAGGAAGTACCCACTTTCAAATTCAATTCATAAATTGGTAGTAAAGCTTTATCAGAAAGTTAACACAATCACAATACTCGGAATCGAATCAACCACAATCACATGAAAAGATTAAGAAGATGGATATAGAAAGTAGATGGTGGCGGACTGTTGACTAAGGTGAACGGTGCTTCCCATATCTGTCTGAAGGTCACTGCCAAAACAAACCTAAAAATCCTATTGGATTGAGCTACTGGTCCGAATACTAATATCAACACAGCTGGCATATACAAGGGAACCAGCGGTCGAAAAACTTAGTTCTAAATCAATTCACTGGCGTATACAACGGAACCAGTGATTGATTTTATTCAACACAATAATAATATTTTTTTCTTTTCTTTTCCTTTTTTCAATTTTTTTTAATGACATCATGATTGGATCCTGTGGATCCAAGCGCATGTTTCTTGTCAGCAGATTACATGATAGTTCTCTTGGATCCTGCACTCCACGCTTGCTTAGGCAACGAAGACAGGGAGAACACACACATATTTCTTTATCCAAGTGTCATATTTATTCCTTTTTGTCAATTGGTCGGTCTCTTTTTTTTTTTGTAGTAACTCAATCACTCTATTTCATCCTAGCAGTGATAACAATGCGATGTTCGTGCCCCACCAATTCACTTAAAGAAATAATAGATAAATATGGAAAAAAATAGAACGTGATATGGTGACGACTCCGATATATGGTGACAACTAACATGTTATTTATTCTTATATTTTGTTCATTTTCATATGAATAGACTCTACTAATGGGTTCCTCAACTCCTACAACTACGATGTTTCCATTAGTGTAAGGCACAAGTTGCTAGACTTTGGAGTTTATCATCTTTTTTTTTTTTTTTAATTTCTTCACTAAAGGCATCAAATCAACTAACTATACAAACATATAGATGCTCTCCCACACTTAAGCTTTACATTGTCCTCAATGTAGAATTCAAAGTAAAGTTCAAGGTGGGAAATTCCGCAAGTAATATGCAAAAACAAAGATAAAATGCTTAAAAATAAAAAGATAAAGATACAAAACCGGTGGGTTCCCTCCCACTTAGCGCTTGGTTTAAAGTCGTCAGCCCGACTATCTCCTTGCTTGCTAAGGCTCCTCCAGAGGGAGTACTTCCACAAGGTTAACTCCTTCCACGACTTCCGAAGAGAAGTTCTCATAATATGGTTTGACCCGGTCCCCATTCACTTTAAGCTCATTTCATGTAGCTAAACTACGAATTTCCACTGCACCATGAGAAAACACATTAGTCACAATAAAAGGTCCAATCCAACGTGACCTTAATTTACCCGGAAATAGTTGCAAACGAGAATTAAACAAAAGCACTTTCTGCCCAATGCAAAATTGTTTCTTTGTAATCATACTATCATGAAATGCTTTAGTATTTTCCTTGTAAATCCGTGAACTTTCAAATGCATCATTGCGAATCTCCTCTAACTCTTGGAGTTGCAACTTCCTTTGCTTTCCAGCACCATCCAACTCCATATTGCATTGCTTAATAGCAAAAAAAGCCTTATGCTCAATTTCCACGGGTAAGTGACAAGGTTTACCATACACAAGCCTAAAGGTAGACATCCTAATAGGTGTCTTGTATGTGGTTCTATACGCCCACAAAGCATCATTAAGTCGCATACTCCAATCTTTCCTTGTTGGATTCACCGTCTTCTCAAGAATGGATTTCACCTCCCGGTTAGAAACCTCGGCTTGTACATTTGTTTGTGGATGGTAGGGTGTTGCAATCCTATACGACACATTGTACTTCCTTAACAAGTTTTGCAAGAACCTGTTTTTGAAGTGCGAACCTCCATCGCTAATTATAGCCCTTGGAATACCAAATCTTGCGAATATATTTGTTTGCACAAAATCTGAAACAACTTTAGAATCATTAGTTGGGGTGGCCTTAGCTTCCACCCATTTCGAGACATAATCCACAGCAAGCAAGATATAATAATTCCCACTAGAATTGACAAAAGGGCCCATAAAATCAATTCCCCATACATCAAAAACCTCAACAAATTGAATAATAGTTTGTGGCATTTGATTTCGAGAACCTAGATTGCCTGTTCTTTGGCACCTATCACATGTGATACCAAATGCATGTGCATCCTTAAACAAAGTTGTCCAAAAGAAACCACATTCTAGTACCTTGAGAGCGGTTCTCTTGCTCCCAAAGTGTCCTCCACAAGCATATGAATGGCAAAAAGACAAGATATAATTAAATTCTGATTCGGGAACGCACCTTTTTATTACTTGGTCACTACAATGTTTCCATAAATATGGATCATCCCATATGTATTAGTTTCCTAACTTCTTAAGTTTGTCCCTCTCAGCATGAGAAAAGTTCTTTGGGATTTGTTTAGACACTAAGTAATTAACAATATCAGCGTACCATGGTTCTCCAAAGGCAATTCAGAATAGTAGCTCATCGGAAAACTTTCACGCAATGGTATAACTTCCTTGTCCACAGCAAGACGGCTCAAGTGATCCGCAACGGTGTTCTCAATTCCTTTCTTGTCTTTAATCTCTATATCAAATTCTTGCAAGAGAAAAATCCATCGTATGAGCCTCGGTTTCGCCTCTTTCTTCATTAGCAAGTACCTAAGTGCTGCATGATCAGAAAAGACAACAACTTTTGTACCAATTAGATAAGAGCGAAACTTTTCTAAAGCAAAAACAATGGCTAACAACTATTTTTCAGTGGTTGTGTAGTTTTGTTGGGCTTCATTGAGTGTCCTAAAAGCATAATAAATGGCATGAGGTATCTTCCCCACACGCTGCCCAAGCACCGCACCAACCGCATAATCACTTTCATCACACATGAGCTCAAAAGGCTTGCTCCAATCCGGTGGTTTAATGATAGGGGCTGAAATCAAAAGTTCTTTCAAACGATTGAATGCCACCACACACTTATCATCAAAGTTAAAAACCACATCTTTTTGCAATAAATTGCAAAGTGGTGATGCTATCTTGGAAAATTCCTTGATGAATCTACGATAAAAACCTCCATGACCAAGAAAAGAGCGTATCTCCTTCACCGTAGTGGGAGGGTTTAGAGCACGAATAAGGTCAATCTTAGATTTATTGAATTCCAAGCCTTTAGAAGATATTATACGTCCTAAAATTATGCCATGAGTTACCATGAAATGGCACTTCTCCCAATTCAGCACAAGGTTTGTTTCAACACATCGTTCAAGGATTAATGATAAATTGTGCAAGCAAAGGTCAAATGAATCCCCAAAGACACTAAAGTCATCCATGAAGACTTCGATTATGTTTTCAACATATTCTGAGAAAATACTTACCATACACCTTGCCTGAATCAGTAACTTCGGGTTGCACAAGTTGTGTACCACTTCTCAACGTAATTGCATTGACACCCTCTTTTGGGTTGATACGTTGAGAAGGGAGTTTCCCACCATTTTGTGCCTTCAACTGATTCAACTCAATAGCCATAGAACCAACTTGAGTTTGCAACTCCTTAACTGTACTCTCCGTTCTTTGCATAAAAGATTTCAGCAACTCTTCCATATTTGACCCCTGATTTTGAGGTTGTTATTGTTGTTGTGGAAATTGTTGTTGCTAAAATTGTTGTTGTTGTGGTTGAAATCCACTTGGACGGTTGAAACTAGGTTGCCGAACCACTCCTTGCTTGTTGGCATAGCTAAAACTGGGGTGATCTCTCCATCCCGGATTGTAAGTGTTGGAGTAGGGATCCTACCGTCTCTGTTGATTTGGAAAGACAGCATTAGCTTGTTCATTGGGGTCTTCATACCCTTGAAGAGACTTTGGTATCACCGCGGCTGCAACTTGTTGCATCATTGCTGTCATGTTACCCATTTGTTGACGAAGTTCTTCGACCTCTCTCACTTCATTTACTCTCCTAAGAAGCACATCCGAACCACGACTCAAGAATTGTTGCGAGTTCGCTGCCATGTTCTCAATCAACTCTCTAGCTTGTGCCACCATTTTGTTCACTAGTGCACCACCACCCGCAGCGTCAAGAAGATTCCTATCACTTGTTTGGAGTCCTTCATAGAAGTGTTGGATTATCATTGCATCACTAAATTGGTGGTGAGGACAGCTTGCCACCAATCTCTTGTATCGTTCCCAACATTCATATAATGATTCTCCCACATTTTGCTTCATCCCGCAAATCTCCTTGCGAATTTTTGTAGCCTTTGATGCTGGAAAATATCTCTCTAAAAATAGTTTCTTCAACCCATTCCATGTTGTGACACTTCCGGAAGGCAAATAATACAACCAATCCTTAGCACTATCCGCCAAAAAGAATCGGAAAACTTTCAACATTGCACCTTTCGCATCAGTATCCGCTGGAAGCATGGCCGTGACAATGGTGTGGAAGTCCATAAGATGCTTGTTTGGGTCTTCATTCACCATGCCATGGAACTTTGGTTATTCTCTAAGCAACCCCGACTTGATCTCGAAAGTAGAGTTTGTTTGAATACACCATTGTTGTGTATCCAACTTGTGAGAAGCTAAGTGCTTGAGTGTACGATTTGCATCACCCATTGCTTCTTATTCTTCAACTAGTGGTTCTTCTACGATTGGAACCTCTTGTTCTTCTTCCACTTCTAACTCTTACAAACTTATCCCGGAACATATTGAACTAACTATTTATGTGGAATCCCACTAGTAGTATTCTCGTAATACTCATCGGAGAGGGGGGGTATCCTAATTAGGAGAAATATATTACGTGCACTTCGTTTAAAGACTTCTTTGAGATCAAGAAGCTTCTAGTAGTACCGTTGTTGGGAAACTAGATCCTATTGTTATTTAGTTTTCGGTTATTGATTTTATTGACTAACGGTGTGTAGTACCTTTTTAGATCTAGTTTGTTTATTTTATGACCCTTATTATGATATAAGACCAATCAAACTAGTTCAAGGACCAACAATTTCAAATCTGCTTTACTGCATCTACATCTGAAGATAAGACTTTTGATCATCCATTGTTAACAGACTTCGTTATGTGTGTGATCGATCATTAGTGGAATCAAGTTGTTTGTGCAGGTACTTTGAAGACTGAAGATTGAAGACTAGAGGATTTCTTTTTCTTATTCTGTCTTTGTGATAACTTCGTACACGCTTGATTGAACGGGATCTGACAAGCTTGATTATTTCGTATAAACTTTTCAATCTTGTAGTGTAGATCGACGATTTATCTTTGTGTATTCCTCTTTGAAATCTACTTTGATAGTTTATGACCTAAGATTGATATTTCGGTAATCTTGATCTTAGTTGATCTAACTGATACAAAGGAGTTTATTTTGATTAAAAGGAAGAACCTTTGTACTCAACTATATCTCTGACTTATTTCTTGAGCTTGATAGAGCGGTCACTGAAACATATTAGTCCTTTGTTGTTCTAAAATACGATCTAAAGGAGTTGGGTACTTGAAGTTTTCACAGAAGGTGAAGCTACATAAGATAGTGGAGTTTATCTTAGGATTCACGTGCATGGACTATATTGGTTGTAGGCGCATATATACAGAAGAAATTGAGTAATTTGGAGTTAGTTTACTCGGTCTCAACTATACAAAGTTTTAGTAGTCGTTGTATAACGGCTTAATTATTAGCGTATTTAAAATTGGAGTAGGTCCAGGAGTTTTTCTTCCTTGCATGTTTTCCTTGTTAAAAAAATCTTGTTGTGTGTCTTTACTTTATTTTCTGCGTTATAATCATCGCTATAGTTATAATTAAAGTAATAACACAGTATGTTAATCAGATACTTTTGATCCCATAGTTTGGTTCGGTTTCAAACCTATTCTATACACCAAGTGTATTGTTTAAGTAATCTCCTTGACAGTTCTTGTCTGTATTAGATTACACAAGGTGTATCTTGCATATGTTGATATCGAAAATATTGTGGTGTACTTGTGACCCTCGTCATTTCACTATAATTCTGAAAAGTTGGCTTTCTACAGTTATTACACATATGTTTCTTCCTTAGCTTCTCAGAATGAGGTGTATACCTCTTTTTATTGGGACTTCCAAGTAGTTTAACAATAATGGAGGGGCAACCTTAGTGTTTTCATCAACTTTATCCAGTTTCTCGACATCAGGAATAAGGACGATTGGATGTGAGTAAGCATTATGATAACATTAAGCTGTAAAAGCAGGATCAATGTAATCGTATACAATATGCATACCATACCAACAAAAACAAAAAGAACTCATCAGTAAGTAACATTCAAAAAAAGAGAAGACAAATATATATATATATCAGCATTCCCACCAGCTTGTAAAAAAAAATTTGTCCGCATATAAGAAAATTTAACATAAATCTGAAGAAAAAAACCCAAAAATGTATTAGAAAAACTCTTAGAATGCATCAGCATGAGAACATGGAAATCAGTTTACATTCCATCTTCGACAAGTACAATTGAAAACATACAACTCCACTGTGCTTCTTGGGAGGAACTAGCATATACACCTCAAACGAACCATCCCATGCTTGTTTAGCCCTATAGCTTCTCCCAACATCCTTAATGGTCTTAAGATGGTGTTCCACTCTTGGTGTAATCCGTGATTCCCAACTTTGATATTCTTTCTTCCTTTTATACATTAATTCCATAAGGCGAACCCGAATTTGGTCCACTAAATAAGATTGCAGACCTTTGTCATTTTTTATCCAACTAATAAAAGATTCAGCAACACTAGAACTCTTTTGACCATAACGCATTCCAAGAAATGCATATATCGCCCAATTCTCACGAGGTATTCCATTGAGCCAAATAATCATCTTATTCAAGTTGTATAGCTTCACGGATTTCACAGCACTAACGAAACCTTGAGGAATGAGAGCATAGTAGGTATACTTGAACATACTCATTGTAGCCTTATGTTTCTTATAATTTTTGTATACATGAATGTTTTTCTTTATATGAAAATAACATTAGGAATGATGGTTGCTTGGAAAAACTTCTGGGACAACATGTATTAAATGTTTACCTCAATCTCTTATAAAAATTATAGTTCTATCAACATCGAGAATTTTATTAAATTTCTCTAAAAAACATATCCAATTTGGTTTATCCGATCGTGAAATTATACCAAAAGCTATATGAAAAATTCATGCAAATAAGTACAATAGAAAAAGTACAAAAAATTACAAAAAGAAAACTATATGAATATTATAACAATGTACATAATAACCAATGACTTTCATAAAAACATTGTACATAATAACTTCACGGGTATATATAACGAAAAAATGAACAAAAAACATATTTATAAGAGATACCAGTAGAGCACCTATAAAAAAAACTCTCAAACTTCTTGGAAACGTCATCAACTCCAAGAAAAACTTCATTACCACTATTACGGCATCTACATACCATAGAAAGTCTCCCCACAAAACTTGCTTTCCATACTCAAGACCCGAATAAGCTTGATGGTAAGTTAACTATATTCCATAATCTAATTCAAAAATATATTTAATATCATAAGCCTTTTTCTTCATCGTCCATAATGACACCTTATACAAACTTACGCTTGCATTTAAATTTGCGAGAATCAGCAATACAACTCCACATGTGTGCTCCTTGTGAAAATAGTTTATATTAAAAAAGATTTAGATTACCATCGACCATTGAATCATGAAATCTCCACTTACATGTTGTTGTGGAGAACGAAGCACACTTAAAAAAATAAAATAAATGAAATAACATTAAAAAAAGCCTTAAAATGTGTAGGAACAAAAAAAATTATACATATTGCCTGCACGGGAAAACGCGTGCATACTACCTGCATGCCAGAATTACCTTAATAATGTAATGGTAAGGAGCACTCTTTATGATTGCATATGGATAGCCGGGGAATATGGAATCCTTATCTACTACTGCAAGAACTACATCTACTCCTTCTACAAACTGTTGGCCAACATCACCAAGAACATTCTCTCACTCCTTTAACCACGGTGAGCGAGAAACTTGCGCTCCATCATGAATAAAAGAAGTGATGTTATCTTCAGCCAAGTCGTCTACTATATCACCATCATATTCTGTTGATAGTACTAAAGAAGAAGTCTCCCCGAAAAATTCAATCGACAAGTCAAAAGTGTTGATGTTATTAAATATAGTAACAAATCATTGACTGAAGCTAAAAATCAATGTGCAAACACACTTAAATTTCCTCGTTGTATAAGTCTGAATTACAAAGATAAATCCATCGAGAACTACCAATCAACTTTAGCTCATTAATTGTAGATGATGATGTGACAATATGCAAAACTTCTTAATTACGAAAGTGAACAATTGTTGTAACATTAACACTCGCATTCTTCTCTGGCAAACACAAAAAAAAAGTTAGCTCTGGAGATTTTTTAAATGAGTGCATAGTATCTGCACGAAATAAATACATGTGATGAAACTAGTATCACAAAAGAAATTGAAATTATAACTAGTACATGATTTAAATCTAATGCCAGAAATTTCTTCAAGACCTGATTAAAGATTAATCGATTATGATTATGATTGTTCTCAACAAATGAGATATTTCTGAACTCAATAGCTAACTATATCGACAATTGATTCTCTAGTATATCTTAACTTACTGAATTGAAACACAATACTCTTGAATCTAAAAAATACTTGTTTTTCATCAAATCAGAACTCCACTAGAATGTTAACTTACTGAATTGAAAAACAATGTTGTTGAATCTAAAAAACTAGACGTTCTTGATCAAAATCGAAACATTAAAAAAAAACAAATATAAAGAAAATCAAAAAGAAGAAGATGGAGATAACAAAATACCAAAAATCTTCAGCGAAATCTTCTCTCAACCAAATTGAATCAGGTCGTGAAGTGAAATACCATTGAGGTTTGGGGTATGTCTGCCAGATGGGTTATCTCCAAAACCAATTTAACCATCAAGCCTAGCCTCATTGCCAAGATGTATACCATCAGTCAGAACCATAAACCACCACATATCATTTCCCACCATTTCTACTACTTCAACCCTCACCACCCATTTTGTCATGTTAATACCATTATTACTCTTGGCAGTTTATACCATCATTCCTATGTCTATCTAAAAAAACACAAAAACCATTTATGATTCACCAACTCTTAACCTCATCATGCTTACGTACCATATACATGTATCCCAGAAAAGGTCACAATGGATCATTGGCTTTGCTTTCGCTTTGTTTTCTTGTCATCCAACTCACGTGAACTCAAATCCACCATCTCTGTCGTTACACATAAAAAATGGGAAAGATAGGGACAACTCGTATGATAAGCTCTACCTCCAAAAAAGAAACAGTAGCACAACAACAACTACCTTACACCATTTTCCACCTGAAAAATTGTCAAACCTTATTCAACAGATTTCTCATTCCCTTTTTAAGGTTCAAAACCATAAAAAAATAAAAACCTATTGTCATCTCTTCATCCTTATAGTCTGTGAACTCTATCAGGACAGTACCAAGAATAGATTCATATTATATTCTTTATTTGTCTTCCCACCCCAATCAATCTCTCTTCATACACATCCAGTCTATATTTCCAGATAACTCTCAAACTATAAGTCAAGAAATTAAAACCTTTCTGCTCAAATGGCTGAGAAACTAACTCTACCATCTATACTTTATGAACCAGTTTTCATTGATAAAACTGTCATTCTATCTGAGTCTGATAACAACTGGAAATGGTGTATGATGGGTTATTTATGCTGCGAAACCCTTGTTCCTACTTCTTCAATTCGCTACTACATCTGTAATCAATGGCCTCTCGCTCAATCACCTACTGTTACAACTTTTAGTTGATTATGCAACAAAGTTCTCATTCGGTTCTTAGCTGAAGATGATTTTAACAGAATTAACTAACAGAGGCATTGGTTTGTCTATGGGTATCTAATGGTACTAAAGGTTGTTCCACCGGAAGGTTGGCCAGCAAATAATTATCAACTCTCATTCACTGAAGAACTCATGTGGTTTATCCTATGCAATATTCCAAAGGAATGTACTTAATTTAAGGATCTTCAGAAACTTACATTCAAGATGGGAGAACTCATTGAAGCTCAAGACCCTTATGGAAATCATACTTTAAAGAAGAATGTTAAAATTTGTGTCAGAATTCCTGTTCAGAAAGCTTTACCAATAGGCATCCCGCTGTTTACTAGTGGAAGAACTCAACTTTTTCTTATAGAATGAAGATACATAAAAGTTTCAAAATACTTCTGCTCTTCATGTCGTGTTCTTGATCATAAAGATGGTAACTTTCCTGCCTGGAAATTGAAACAGAAAGCTAGGAAGCTTCTTCTTCTAACAGCAAATATACTCTTCCTGAGGTCTCAAGGCTCATGATGACACCATCACCAGTAAACAAACAACATGTTCCTACTTCTAATGCAGTTACTGATGCTATTATGTAACAAACTGAGATTGTACCAGATACTCAAGTCGATTCTACCATTTCACCTATATGCAACAAAGGAAAAGCTAAAGATAATGTCCAGAATATTGAAAAAACTGCTCAAAAGGGTTTATCAAATATGCTTCAGATGGGTCCTTTTGTCAACAGATCCACAACATTGAAGATTTTCGATGTTGGTCCGATTCAGCAAAACTCGACTCAGCAAAACAATGGGTTACCTATTATTTTCAAACAAGTCACCACTTAGAATGTTACTGTTGAAGCTTCTATTCCTGGCTCTGAATCGATTTTAAATGGTCCAATTCGAACTTCTAACTCTTCAAGAAGATTCAAAACTGCTGTTGTCCCAAACCAATCACCAATTATCACAAGAAGAACTCTAATCTCTGCTGAGCTTGATGCTCTATCAAATCTCAAAAGGAAGATTAACCCCAGAGCTGATCTGAGAAAACATATAAAGCAAAACTATTCTACTGTATCTAGCATTGTTGTTATCCCTGAAGAGCGGGATAATACTGAACCTGGATATGCTCAACTTTGCCCCCCCCCCCCCCCCCCCCAATCACCAAATTGGGGGATTTACCTGCCATCAATCTCTCCAATTCCTCTCTCAACACCAAGCCTTTGATTGATTCCTATTGAAGCTATAATGTACCTGCTGATACTTCCCAAACAACAATGGTGTCCACAATAATTCTCATCACAATTTTGCTACTTTTAATCTCAATTCTTCCCAAGATACTTCTCAAAGTGGTGATTCTACCAGTGCCCCTCTTGGTAGTGGGTCTGATTCCACCACTCAGGTAAACTCAACCCCTTTACCCCCTTTAAATGCTTCCATTAACTCTGATATCCCTATAAATCATTTTCCTGTCAATAACGTCAATATGCTAGCTTTGAACATTAAAGGTTTGGGTAAGAAAACAACTAATAAGGAGCTTAGTTTGCTATGTATAAATGTGAATCCTGATATCATTTTCCTATCGGAAACCAAAATGAACAAAGATATGGCGGTTAGGAAACTAAAAAACATGGGTTTCCCTTGTAACTTTAATGTTTCTAATATTGGAAGAAGTGGAGGTCTAGTCTTGGCCTGAAAGAAGGAAATTCAACTTAACATTATATCCTCAAGCATGAGGGGCATCTATGTCACATCTACAAACATTATTCATTACAAAACTTATCACATCCATTTTATGTATGGTGAACCTAATAGTAGTTTGAGGCATGCCTTTTGGGAACAACAATGTCAATTGTCTAATGCTCCTTTAGATGAACCAGTTTTCTTTCTAGGTGATTTTAATGCTCTTTTAGGAACTGAGGATAAGAATGGTGATCTAGAGGTTGATGATTCTGATTTCTCAAATCTTAGAAACTTTTGTTCCGTTTTTAATTTACATGATTTTGGTTTTTCTGGTCCCAGGTTTACTTGGTATAATATGCAACAGGGTCCTGACCTTATTCTTGAAAGATTAGATAGATGCCTTATAAACCAGTCTGCTGAGGATTTATGCCCTAATCTTTGTGTAAACAATCTACCTGGAGACTCTTCTGACCACTGCCCTATGCATATAGGTTTCAATTATGAGGATGTTTGTATGCCTAGACCTTTCCACTTCATGGTTATGTGGATTGAAGATCCTACCTGTAGAGATATCATTGCCAACTCTTGGGCTGTTAATGTTGTAGGATCTCTTGCCTATAAACTAAAAGCTAAGCTTTTAAGTACCAAGAGAGGTCTTAGGGATTGGAATAAATCTTCTTTTGGTAATATTCAAACTAATATATCTATCATTAGGAAAAATTTGGTTGAGGTGCAAATTTCTAACCCAACAGATTCTAGCACTACTTCTAGACTCAAAGCTAGATTGGAATATCTTTATAACTTAGAGGAACTTTATTGGAAGGATAAATCTAGAGAGGTTTGGCTCATCGAAGGTGACAGGAATTCACCCTATTTCTATAGAGTAACCCTCTTTAGGAGGAAAAGAAATGTCATTAGTTGGATTAAGGATTCCTCAAACACTATTCTAACTGATAGAGATAGTATTGGAACTTCCTTTATTAATTATTTCAAAAACCTGTACTCCTGTCACCCTCAGCAATTTAAGGATGAGATTCTTATTGATCTCCCTATTAAATTTTCTGATGAGGATAATTCCCTTTTAAATTTTCCTCTTATTTCTGAGGAAATCAAGAATGTAGTTTTTCAAATGGGGGTGGGGGAGGCTCCTGGCCCTGATGGTTTTACATGCCGGTTCTACCAGAAACACTGGGATATTGTAGGAGAGGCTATCATTGACATGACTCAAACCTACTTTTGAACAAGGCATATTGTGAAAGTCTTTAATCATACCAATATTGCTCTTATACCTAAAGTTCCTCTTGTTGAAATTGTGTCCCAATACAGACCTATAGGGCTCTGCAATTTCATTTACAAAATTCTTTCAAAAACTCTTGCTAATAGACTCAAACCTTTCATGAATAACATAATTTCCCAAAATCAAAGTGCCTTCATTCCTAAGAGGAGTCTTTCTGATAATATTCAGCTAGCTAATGAGGCTATATTTGATGTCAATCATAATGACAAAGTTGAAGGCATTGCTGCCATTAAACTTGATATGTCCAAAGCCTATGATAAGTTAGAATGGTCTTTTCTTGAAAGTGTCTTGACTAGAATGGGTCTCTCTAACCACTGGATTAAACTTATAAACTAGTGTGTTTCTACAGTTTCCTATTGTGTCCTCCTCAATGGTAGCCCTACTGGGTTTTTTCAACCTGAAAGAGGTTTGAGACATGGGGATCCACTATGCCCCTATCTTTATATCATCTGTTCTGAAGCTTTTTCTTCTTACATTGACAGTTTATCACACTTTTCAGAGTGTCAAAGATAAAGATGTGTAATATAGTCGTTTTCGAAACACAAAGATTGTTGGTGCTTAGAAGAATTGTTTAGCAAAGCAATAATATGATTTTGATTGGTAATTGAGAAAGCAGAGAACAATATTTGTAAAAGAAAGGAATAAGTGATTGTTGTATCTACCACGACTTTGAGGTTCCACCTAATGTATTCAAGTATTATGTGATCAAATTATAACTCGAACAGAACTGAATAATGATTCGTTCTACCCGGAAGATATAGCAAATTGGGATTTTAAAGTAACTAAAACAAATACCATATCATGACTGATTGATTATGTTTCTAAAATAAAGCTCAATTGAGAAATGTCACAGGGATTCCCTAGCATTCAATGTATCCGGAAATCACAATGAATCTAAGAAGTTTGTAGACATCATCAACACAAAAATGCAATCAAACAGAGACCAAGAAATGGACTAAAACATGAAATTCATTTATGATCACTGTAAAGAATACTAGAACCCATTAAGCTTCCCCTCTTGTCTAGGCAGAGAGGGGTTTAGCTTCTCACTGTTGTGTAGATAGCCATTAAAAGTATTCAACCAAAAACTCTAACACACAAGAGAACTAAAAAGAACTGAATTAAATAGAAAGCAAAAGAAAATTCAGATTGCAGTATTCAATCGTACCCTTATCGGTTGATTGTTGTCCTCCTTTATACACAACAATTGTGACTTATTCTCTGACTTCCGGATTCAACCCTGTTTTCCTGCCTTATTCATCTCTCCATCGGGTACACAGCACACCCATCTCTAATGACTGATTCAAACCCTTCCTGGATTGGGGGAATAGTTTTATCTCTTCCTCAACTGACCGGGCACCAATTCTGATTCTGACCAAACTCGGGCCTTCATCAAATCTGGCCACTACTTCCCAAATCCAACAAACAGAACCCATTGCGAGTAGTAGAGATACCACAAACTGTAATTAGCCCAACCAAACACCCAAATTATCTTCTCAATCTAACTTCAGCTTCCATTTCTTCTCCGAGTAATATCAACAACTAAACACAAATTCCATTTCTGCTCACTCCGTACATCAAACTCCACTTCTTTATAGCACCCACATGGCATCTGAAATTCCATGCTTCTTCCATACATACACGACTACCATAAACATCACAACAGACTACAATCTCATCCTCCGTTTGAACATCCATAAAGACCCAAACTTGAATCACTTAACCCCCAAATTCTGTCGCTCAATCACCCATTCAGATTACAACGGAAACCCCCAAAAATCTGTGTTCGTTGCTGCTGTAACTCCAATTCCTGTTGCATACCCACATGAGAAGCCCCAGATTCAATCGCTGCTGTTGGGAAACAAATGAAATGATTGGCTTGAATTAAAACACCACAAATCGAGCTCGCAAAAGATACCCAATTTCAGTCCGAGTACGAACCCCTAAAATCCATTTGTTGCCTTCATTGATTTCCACCGTTAATAATCAATTGCTGTTGTACAAAAACCAAGAGTGCCTGCACTCATTAAGAGCAATTGAACTGCAAATAAAAGAATTGTTGTGTCTGGGTTGATTGAAGACCCTAATACCAGCCACAAATTGCCCCCGAAACTGATCCATATGATGACCTAATTTCAATTGATGTTGCTGTTGTAGAATTGACCACCACTGCCTCAACTAATCAAGATACAATAGAGAACCGCAGCTGTTAACCTCATCTCTTCTACCACTGCTTGATTTGTCGAGACAAATCTCTCAATTTCAGTTGATAAACAAAACCCCCTAAAGAACTCTGCTTCCAGATCTGGTGTCTCCGTTCGTTGGCAGCCATAGCTTTGAGAAGAAAATGTCTTTTGGTTTGGTAGAAAGAAGAATGTGTTTGTGGTAATAGAGTAGGCCACATCTCATCTGTATTCCCTTGTGCAGCACACACACACGTTAAAGAAAATAATTTCTTTGTTCCGGTACATTGACCTCTCTGGCCTTCAGATGATTTAGGTGGTGCCTTGGAGCTATGTTGTCGCAAACGTCATTTAGCTCCTCATTTAGCCATTATTCTCCGGGTGAACAAATTATACTTGTAATTCCTATAAATGACTTAAAACAGTATTATTAGCCAATAAACGAGACCTAGCTAGTGTAAATATGGGTGTAAAATTGTAGCACATACGTGCTTATCAACAGCCTTCTAAAGAAAGGAATTTTGAAAGGTATCAAAGTGTGTAAAGATGCTCCAGAGATGACACATTTGTTATTTGCTGATGATTCCCTTTTGTTTTCTAAAGCTACTGTTCAAAACTTTCAAATAATCAAAGACTATCTCCAAAAATATTGTTTGGCCTCTGGCCAAGAAATCAATTTTGATAAGTCTGGTAGTTTATTTAGTAGAAGAGTTCCTGAACACAGGAAAGCTCAACTGGCTAATATTCTAGAGATTAAGAACAGGGATTTAGGAGAAAAATATCTTGGCACTCCTACTGTGTTTCAAGCTTCAAAAATTCAAACCCATATGGGTATTCTCCAAGCCGTAGATGCCAGAATCTCTATCTGGCTACATAAGCTCTTGTCCCAAGCTGCTAGAACTACTTTTATCAAACACATTGGTCAAGCCATCCCCTTTTTCAAATGAGAGCTTTCCTCATCCCAAAACATCTCTATAAACAAATAGATTCTCATCTTTGTAAATTCTGGTGGGGAGAGACTTTAGACCCTAAAGATAGGAAACTGCATCTGCTAGGGTGAGACATTCTATGCTCCCCGAAGGCTGAAGGTGGTTTGAGATTTAGAAAGGATGAGTTAAATAACCTAACTATGCTGGCTAGAAATGCTTGGAGAATTCTAGAAGATCCAAATTGTGTGCTAGCCACTGTTCTTAAAGCCAAATACTTTTCTAGAACTGATTTCTTCTTGAGTGCCAAGTGCACTAGTAATGCTCTTGGACATGGAAGTGTTTGCATGCTATCAAAAAACTCATTAAGCCTTTCATTTCCTGGATTGTTGGGGATGGTCATTTCATTGACCCCAGGTGTGACAAATGGATCCCTACTTTGGGTACTGCCACACCCAACCCTTTAGTCCCACCTGACCATAATATTAAAGTCTCTTATTTCATTGATCCTTATACCAGAACTTGGGATTTGTCTAGATTAAACACACATTTTGATAATGCTTCTGTTAAGAAGATTATCACTATTCCCTTAAGTCAGTTATACACTCCTGACAGGAGGGCTTGGGATCTTTCAAAGAATGACAAGTTTTCTTTAAAATCTCCTTACATGGGACTTAGGCCCTCCCCCTGTAAAAATCTTTGGATGCGTATTTGGGAAATTAGGGTTCCCTACAGAATCCAAGTCTTTACATGGAGAGCTGCTAGAAATGCTCTTCCTGCTAGAACTGTTTTACATACTAGAATGCCTATGCATAGTGTTGATTGTGCTAGGTGTAATGATCCTTAAGAATCCATAATGAGTGCTTTGGTCCTTTGTCCCTTTGTTAGTGGTGTCTGGTTTCTCTCTGATTTTTGTATCAACACTCAGTTTTTTCAAAATAAGTCTTTCATCGACTGGTTAATGTTTTGGTTAACTGCCCTGTGTCTAGACTTCTTGATGAGGTGCAGTGTCTTTTTGTTACTATCATGTGGTCTCTCTGGACTAGTAGGAATAACTTCATTTTCCAATACCTGAAAGAAACTCATGTAGCACTCTTAGAAAGATCTAGAGCTATGTTTTTCACTAGGAAACCCTGCTTTACTGTTTCTCCCTCCAGTCCTGTTAATCAATGCGATAATTGGATGCCCTCTCCTTTGGATGGATAAATTGTAACACTGATGGTGCTTATGATGATATTACCGGAGCTAATGGTGCAGGATATGTGATGAAGAATTTCTCAAGCAAATCTTCTTTTTGTGCCTCCCTGGTTTTTGAAGTAAAGTCTGCTGAAGAAGCTGAAGCCAGAGCTATTTGGGCAGTCCTCAAGAAAGCCTTGGATCAGAAGTTAACTCGTATCATCGTTGAAAGTGACGCAAAGACTCTTATTGATCAATTTTCAGATGGCTCATTTGATGGAGACTCTCGTACGGATGCCATCTTTAAAGTAGGGGTGTCAACGGGTCCGGATCCTCCCGGGTATCACTAGACCCGGACCCGGACCCTACTTATAAAGATCGGGTCCGGGTCCTAACGGTTCCGCGTCCGGTTCCTAAACTTGTGGACCCAGAACCAGACCCATTTAAATACCCGGGTACCCTTGGGTTCCGGGTACCCATTGGGTCTTAAGAAAATTATTAAAAAAACCTCAAAAACTTAATTTTTTTCTCTTTTTGGCTTGGATTTAAATAACTTTTATAAAAATTTATTATTATTTCTTATTAATGTACTAAATAAAGATTAAATGTAAGAGAAAAAATTAAAACGAGTAAAATATCAAAGCTAAAACTAGCAAAAACATGAATAAAAATATGAATAAACGGGTACCCAACGGGTATTACCTGTTTGGACCCGTTTAGATTCGGGTCAAATCGGGTAATTATCCGTCGGGTCCTAAGTTGCTAATGGGTCCAACTTTAGGAGCCGGAACCGGACCCAAGTTTTTCCGGGTAATGGGTACCCATTGACAGCCCTACTTTAAAGACATTCGGTTTTTTTCTTCTAAACTAGTAGTCTGTATTTTTAGTTTTCAACCGCGTGTTTGTAATTATGTGGCTCATGAGCTTTCTAAATGGGCAAAAAAAAACAATGCCTCTATGTAATGGTCTGTGCCTCCTTTCTAGTTGTTAAAAAAAAAAAAGCTCGAAATCTTTTAAGCCTCCGACTCGGGACCAAAAAGTGTAAGAAAGAGTGAGGAAAGGGCCTCGCTCATTTTTGATAATAATTTTTATCACTCATTACAAGTCAAATGTCTTTGTCTTGGACGTAAAAAATCTGACCTTGTACTCAGCTCGTGAACTACAACACTTACCTCGAGGAAAAAAGTTAAATATAGGTATGCAGAGAGGTTGGTATGATACAACTCCACATAGAATAGAAACAAAGTAAAACATCAAAAGTTGTTTTGTAAGAGCAAGGGCTATGAAGTGAGTATTCTCATTCAATACGACTGAGTATCACTGGATTTGCTCAAATTAGGTGCTACTATGAAGTGAGAATACTCTTTCATTCACCAGTAATCACTCATACACTCATTGGAACGAGTGAGTGGCGAAAGGGGAGACTAAGCGGCTGATGTTTAGCCTCTTGGGAAAAAAATTCTCCAAGCGGCAGATGTTTAGCCTCTCAAACATATTTTTTTAGTATTTTTAATTTAGTTTAAACTCTTTTATTGGGTCCCGCAGAGATTTTATTAATAAAAAAAATTGAATATATACCCGGGAGGCACATCTTGAGCCGATTGGAGAGATTTTTTCTCTCCAAGCGGCTGAAAATCAGACGCTTAGTTTGTTTTTTTAGTTTCCCATGGTTAGAAAACTCCTCATTCACCCAGTCCCTCATTCATTATGGCATTGAATGAGTGTTTTTCACACGCATTCCATAGCCCTTGCTCTAAAAGAAGTCTTGTGGATCTCAAAAGCAGAACAATAGACTGTTGTTGGTGTTGTAACTGAACAATACTATTTAGAGATGTATACAACAATAAAGATTTCGTGACTTTCAAAGTTTAAGCCTTTGGCAATTTCTTCTTCAACAAAGTTATACATAAATGGCACTTCCTAATCTCCCCTGTTCTGCAATGGACATGATCAGTCAATTTGCAGATTTACTCAATAATGATAATCATTCAAAAACAATTCGTATTGAATCTCCCCTTCCAAACCTCTCGAATGAATACCAAAACTGCCTAGTCTTACTCATAATTTCCCCCAGATCTTTCTTTATATCTAATGTCAGAGAAGTACTCCACAAAACATGGAAATGTTGTAGCCAAAAATTCTTTGTTTCAGAATTTACTGCAAAAACCTATCTTATTAGGTTTGAATCTCATTCTGATTCGGAGTTTATTATGGAATGTTCTCCATGGGTAGTTCGTGATGATCTTCTTGCGCTTGAAAGATGTGAACTAAACAAATTGCCACGCCAATATCTATTTGATAAAGTTGAATTCTGGGCACAACTTCATGGGTTACCTGTCAATTATATTGACAAAAACTTCATTCAACAATTAATTAGATTGGCAGGAAGTCATAGAACCATTACATCCAAAGAATCGAGGAACTGGGGAAAGTTTGCAAGAGTGCGTTTACCTATAAACGTAAAACAACCTTTAAGAGATTCAATCTCTTTTCCTATATCTGTTATACATGAAATAAAGGCTGAAATAAGATATGAAAGATTACCACGATTCTGTGTTTTTTGTGGCATCATTGGTCATTTAATGAAGATGTGTCCTAAAGTTTGTCAATTCAAGGACAAGATCCATAATGAGTTCCCACCAGAACTACATGAAAAGGCGTATGAACTTATCATTCCAAATACCATCGGTCGTTAGATGCTAACACGAAAGGTTACATTAATGGCTTGGAAGAATTTCAGACATCGGATTTTCATGAAGAAAATCATGGTGACATCCAAAATCCCAGAAGAACAAGTTCCACACAGTTTTCAGGGATGATGAATCATCATGCCATGTCATTTGATTATGACAACAATGCAACCACATCATCTTCAGGTTTACTAAAGAAAAATCAGTTAACTTGGATGTGCAGTTATCATCAGTTAAGACGTGTTTGGGAAATAAGAATATGGAGGTTACCAATACAACCGTTCAGAATACTTATCCAACTGCTACATTCTTAGAAAACTCTTCTACAATAACTGATTCAATACCATCTCTTCAACAACTGAATTCAGAACTTGTTAGCGGAAAATCTATTCTTTTTGAACAGCAACAGTTGTCTACTCACTACAACTTCAATAGATCTCAGACTCTTCAAGTTTCAGATTCATTTCAATTTGTTGCAAAGAAGCTAAAATCTTCTACAACAGAGGTATCTAATAAGTCAGTCAATGAGAATCTTCATCAACTTATATCCAGGGCAAACCGAAATTCACAGGATAGTCACAGTGGACGGATTTTATGGAATCCCCAACAACCAACCAAGACTGCCAGGGGGAGTGAACGGAAATCGTTGGATAGGGATTTTCGCTTTGCCTCTGTTTCGAAATCAGCTTCCTTCAGAAATACTAGTGGCGCTAAACGAATGCAGGATGAATCATGCATCAATTCTGGAGGATTACAATCAGAGATGGCTGCAAGAATCGAGGAGGATTCAGATGATCAATGGGAGGTGGCGGCTAGTCCTAATAGGCTGCATGATCCATGTTAGTTTTTGCCTGGAATTGTTGGGGGTTAGGGAATGACCCAACAGTTCAAACATTAAAATCTTTCCTGAGGAGCTCAAACCCGGATATAGTTTTCTTGTCAGAAACAAAATTGTCTGAAACAACTTCTCTTCCTCTCATTCGTCGTTTAGGCTACTCAAATCATTGTATTGTTCCTGTGGTTGGGCGTAGTGGTGGATTATGGTTGCTCTGGAAAGAAGATATTGATGCGGAAGTTATATCTTTTTCTAATAATCTCATTCATCTTCAAGTTAAGCAATCTGGTCCATATCCTTCATGGAACCCGTTTTCAGTCTATGGTCCACCACAAAGACCAGATAGAGCTCAATTCTGGCAGAGTTTATCCATTTATTCACAATATGTAGCTGGTCCAAAATGTTACATAGGAGATTTTAATGTTGTTTCATCCTTAAGAGAAAAACATGGAGGGGATCAATCATTAAACAGTACCATATCTAATTTTAATGGTTTTATTCATGAAAATCATTTACTAGACTTGGGATACTCTAGACCGGCATATACATGGAGTAATGGTAGGCAATTTCAAAATCTCATTAGACAAAGACTCGACAGAGTTCTTGCTTCTCCAGATTGGTGTTTGTTATTTGAAAACGCTGATGTCTTGCATTTGCCAAGACTTTCAAGTGATCACTCTCCGATAATCTTAAATACAAGAAGAAATATTCAAAGGAACCCTCCTTCTTATAGATTGGAAGCTTACTGGTGTGCCCATCCTGATTTTCTTAAAGTTGTATTGGAAAATTGGAATATAAATCTCTCAGATGATTTGGTGACTAAACTGGGATGTCTAGATAGATTTCTCAAAAATTGGAGCAAAGAAAAAATTGGTTGTATAAAGAACAAAATAAGAAGATTGAAGAAAACATTGCTGCAACTACAAAGTTTAATTCCTTCTCCAGCCTCCATTCAAAAAGAAAAGATAATTTTTGAACAACTTAATGAATTTATTTTGATGGAAGCAACATATTGGGAGCAAAGAATGAAGCAAATGTGGTTAAAGAATGGTGATATAAACACAAAACAATTTCACCTATCGGTACAACAGAGAAGAAAAAAGAACAACACTTCTTGTATACAAAATTCTTCTCAACAATGGCTAACAACTCCAACAGATATATCAGAGGAATTGATTACCTTCTTCAAAACCCTGTTTCAAGAATATACTAACACCAATATTCCTTCAAATATGAAACATTCTTCATATATTATGGATCCGGAAGTAAATTCTTCGATTTCTGATACTCCATCGGGTGAGGAAATATGGAATGTGGTACGAAAGATGAACTCTTACGGCTCTCCAGGACCGGATGGTTATCCAGTGGTGTTTTACAAAAATTGTTGGCCTATCATTGGTGAAGATACTACAAAATGTATTCAACAAATTTTCATCTCTGGCAATATACCAAGTAAGATAAATCATACCCATTTATGTCTTATTCCAAAAGTCAAAAATCCAGTTTTGGCTATAGAATATAGACCAATAGCATTATGTAACGTGCT
This sequence comes from Papaver somniferum, assembly GCF_003573695.1. Classification (NCBI taxonomy): domain Eukaryota; kingdom Viridiplantae; phylum Streptophyta; class Magnoliopsida; order Ranunculales; family Papaveraceae; genus Papaver; species Papaver somniferum. The sequence goes on along the minus strand of NC_039364.1, from coordinate 175,317,671 downwards.
ATATAAGATTGTGGCTAAAATTCTAGCTACTAGGATCATCCCGTATCTAGGTTTATTTATCTCTTGGTCTCAGAATGCTTTTGTGAAGAACATGCAAATTACTGATAATATTGTAATTGCTAAAGAGATTTTTCATTCAATGAATAAATCAAAAGCAAAACAAGGATTCTTTGCTTTAAAGGTGGATATGTCAAAGGCGTATGATAGGATTCCATGGTCTTTTTTGGATTATATGTTGCATCAAATAGGAATTCATGATCAAACTCATAATTTGATAATGAACTGTGTTACTTCTTCATCTTTCTCCATACTGTTACATGGTGCTCCTTATGGAAATTTCGCGAGTGGTAGAGGATTACGTCAGGGTTGTCCTCTATCACCCTCTTTGTTTATCATCAGTTCTCAGGGATTATCACTTGTTATGGAGAAGTTCGAAAGTACAAGTCTCTATAATTGTTATAGGATTAATTTCCAGTCACCAATTATAAGTCATTTAATGTTTGCTGATGACTTATTCTTTTTTGGGGAAAATTCAGAGGAGAATGTGGATCAACTAAAACTTATCATTGATACTTATTCTTCTTTCTCTGGTCAAGTTATTAACTTCTCAAAGTCTTCAGTTCATTTCAGTAAGGGATGTACGGTGCCATACAGATACATGACGATTCAAAAACTAGGTGTTAATGAGATGCAAATTGAAGAAAAATATCTGGGAACATATCTGTTAAAATCTGATCGTAATATCGATACTTTTGAACCTCTGAATTCAAAGTATGATGCAAAATTATCGGGATGGAGATCTTTGTTTGTTAATCAGGTGGGGAGAACAGTTTTGTCCAAAACTGTTTTATCTACTATTCCAAATTTCTTAATGGGAACTTGTATTCTACCAAAAGGTGTTACAAAAAAATTAACACAGACACAGAGGGATTTTTACTGGGGTCATGATTTACACACAAGAAAACATCATTTCTTCAAATGGGAAAAAGCTATGAAATCAAAGGAGGATGGAGGTTTGGGTATTCGGAATATGGAACTGTTGAATCAATCACTTGTTATAAAACTTGTATGGAGATTCCTAACTGAACAAGATTCAACTTAGGTGGAACTCTTTCATTCAAAATACTTACATCATACTTCTTTCTGGGATTGTCAGCCGATGCCGGGAGACACAAATACTTGGAAGGACATGCTAGAAGTCAGAGATAATATCCGAAATAATTATTGTTGGTTTATAGGATCTGGTGACTCCATTAATATTTGGAAAGATCTTTGGGTTCTTAATATCCCTGGATTTAGGCCAACAAAACGGCAGAGTTGCAACCTTCAGGTAACTTGGATTTCAAATCTCTTTTTACAGGGTGAAAAAACTTGGGATATGGAATTATTAACGGAAATATTTCCTCAAGATCAGGTGGATATAATTTCAAGTATGTATATACCTCAAGATGTGGAAGTCCAAGACACTTTAATTTGGTTAAAAACTCCTTCTGGAAAATTTAGTACCAAGTCTAGTTACAAGTTATTGTCTGACAATATCCCTATGAATTCTATGGTGGCAGAATTTCCATGGAAAAGTTTTTGGAAGAAATTAAAGGTTCAACCTAAAATCCAGAACTTTATTTGGAAGGCACTACATGAAGGTCTTGCGGTCTACACAAATATAAAGAGTTCTAATCATCAGAATCAGAAAATTTGTCCTCTTTGTAATATGGTGGAAGAAACTGGTTTTCAACTTTTGTTTAAATGTCAGTTTGCTTTAACAGTTTTTCAGGCGAGTCCAATTCTTATTGAGATTCAGGGAGAAAATGTCATGCAAACTATTCAGCACTGGATTTCTTATCAAGACAAAGGAATTATGTTAAACTTGGGATCCTGTTTTGTGTGGAACATCTGGAAAACAAGAAACAATCTAATATTCAACAACACTCAGGCTATGGTTGATGTCTGCATTCAAAAATCTCTGGAAGATTTCAAGAGCTTTGATCTTCATCACGCGTTGAATTACTGCTCGAGTATGGGAGTGACTAATAGTACGGTTACAGTCTAGGAAGCACCTCCTATATCGTTTGTGAAGATAAATGTAGATGTTGATTTCAATAATGGAAAGGGTGCGGTGGCAGCAGTGGCAATAGACTCAAATGGATCTCATATGGGTAGTGGTGCCATATGTTTTGACACTTTTTCAGCAGCAGTGGCGGAAGCAAAGGCTTATGGCTTTGGAATGCAACTAGCAAAAAGGCTACAACTTTCTAGAGTAATTGTGGAAGGTGATGCTGATGAAATTCCAAAAGCAATTACAGGGAATACGAATACAATACCGTGGAGCCTTCGTTCTACGGTTTTATCAATTTTTGACCGCGTCAAGGAATTTAGTGACATTAGTTTTGTTTCTGTTCCTAGAGACGCAAACTCAATTACGCATGACTTAGTTCAATACGCAAATTCAAACTCTTTAAATAGATGGTGGTATCATGAAGAGCCACTTGATTGTATTATGCAACACCTCAACTTTTCTAAGGATTAATATAATTAATGATATGTTTCCTTCAAAAATAAAATAAAATAAAATAAGTAAAGATTTCGTGACATTAATTATTGATGTACCCTATAACAAAGCAATTTAAATTCACTAAAGGGAAAGGGGATTTTACTGTGACAATTAATTCATGTACTACCAGACTACTCCCTTATGTCGGCCAACGTACGGCTTTGGTTTTAAAAATCTTTGAAGAAACCCCATAAGTGAGCCCTCTCTCTCTCTCTCTCTCTCTCTCTCTCTCTCTCTCTTCTTCTCTCATCTAATCACTGCTGAAGAAGAAGAAGCCTCATTATTAAGGTTGCTCTCTGATCCTTTCTCTTTTGATGGATTAGTATCTGTAAATTTGGGCTAACCCTTTTGATTTTAAATATATATATATATGCTTGGATCTTCTATTGTTGTTTGGGAGCTTTTGAACTGATGATTGCCTCTTTTTTTTTTCTTCTAATTATTTTTTTGTGGCTTGATCCGTTGGTGCATGTAAAATTCAGGAATGAAATGGTGGAACTTTAGGGTTTTAGGATGCCTATTTAAACAGTAATTACCAATTGAAAATAATTCAAAAATAAATATAATTTTTTTCTTGTTTAGTTACAGATTGATTTATTAGTATAATCTTAATTTTATTCTATACCACTCTCGTTTTAGCAGTAAATGCAATATTACTCTTCTGAATTAGGTTATACCCTTGTGCTCTTAGTTTTTAACTTTTCATTTATTTAGTATTTTCTTGGAAGAACAAAGAGTTTAAGGGCTTATTTGTTTATTTGTCCAGGTCACAAATGGATCATAGTTCTGAGGAAGAATCAGATATAAGTGATTCTGAGATCAATGACTACGTAGAGAAACCATATCAAGAAATAAAAGCAGGAAAACACAGAGTATGTTACCCTAATGACATGTTCAGATGCCCTTTTTGTAAGGGTAAAAAGAAACAGGATTACCGCTACAAGGACTTACTACAACATGCCTCCGGAGTTGGTAAAGGTTCAGCCAATAGAAGCGCAATGCAAAAGGTAAACCACCTAGCCTTGGCAAAATATTTGGAATCAGATCTGGCTGATGCGTCCTCAGAACCTACGAAACCTGCGGTGCAGCCAGAAACTGTTTGTAACCCTCCTGAGCAAGATGATCTGTTTGTTTGGCCCTGGACTGGCATACTTGTTAATCTTTCTGCCAAACAAGAAGATGAAAATGCATCACTATTTAAGGACTTCTCCAAGTATAAGCCTCTAAAAGTTCACACTATGCGGAATCAAGGAGACAATAATGGATATGCCATAATAGATTTCAAAAAAGACTGGACAGGCTTCAAGGATGCCATGGCATTTGAGAAAGCTTTTGAAGCTAGTCGGCATGGTAAAAGAGGCTGGAAGGAATGTGGGACACATTCTGTTACAAGTGTTTATGGTTGGTGTGCTCGTGCAGATGATTATGAGTCCAAAGGACCAATTGGGGATCATCTGCGTAGGAAAGGAGCCTTGAAAACTATCTCTGATATTGTGGAAGAAGCTAGACAAGAAAAAGATAACATTGTAGCGGACCTAACCGACCAAATTGATGTCAAAAATGAAGATCTGAACAACATGGAAGCTAAATACAATGAGTCAAGTAGATCACTCACTAGGATGATGGAAGATAAGGACAGACTCCAGCACGCTTACATTGAAGGTTTGCAATCTTGTCCTTTTCTACATATATCTTCGTGTATAATTCAGCCCTTCTGTAGTTTCATGATCTTCTACTAGGTTGTAATACCTAGTATCCAGTCAGGTTAGATGTATTAGACTGGCTGTTATTATGGGGATGCTCTTGACCACAAGTCAGACGACATTTTCATAGATGTCTTACAAGACCAGGTGCACAAAATTACTGGTAGGCCATAAAACCATTTCCATATATGTTCCTTCCTAAATTATGGGGAACATCCTTACCCACAGTCTGAATCTAAAATGTCTACCACTGATGGGGGTTACATTTCCAGGCCGCTTCAGGCACTGTTTAGTTTTAGCTAGAATCTCTTTGGGCTAGAATTTTCATGTTTGAACAGTGAAACAAGCTGACTGTCGTTGAAGTTGATCTCTACCAGTGATAGTGAACGATTTTCACCCTTATATTATTATCTATATGCATGATTTGATTTGTGACACGTGGACCTTGTTTCTTCACCAGAAATGAGAAAACTTCAGCGGACAGCAAGAGAACATACTAGAAGGGTTCTCTGGGAGAATGACAAGCTGAAAGATGATCTGGACTCCCAGAGAAAACAGCTTGAGCTACGTTCAAAAGAACTGAACAAACAAGAAGCTTTAACTGAGCTTGAGAGAAGAAAGCTTGATGAGGAGATGAGTAAGGTAATACACTTTATCAACTGAAATGTTTGTTCTTGTTTGAGGCTTCTGAATCTGACTCATCTAGAAGATCCTTCGAGCTGAACAATCATCTTAGACTCAGTTGTTTGGCTGAGCAATATTCATTTGGAATCAGTTTTTTATGAGTCAGACTTCAGTTCACTTAACTGAAAAACAGAGCTCTCTGAATATGTTTCAATTTCATTGGAGAAGGATTTTGATATCTCTGATGATTAAAAAAGCCGAAAACTCCGAATGTCTCAATTTCATTAAAAAAGGGGGGTTCAATTTCTTTATGATTCAGTAGCTTGAGTTCCATGCGGCTTGATTTGGATGAGTATAGTATAGGCAATAATTTTTTGCAAAGAAATATGCTTAGTACTGTTTCCCTTGCCATCCTAACCTCAGAAATCCTTGAACAATCTATATGAATGCAAGTTAGAACCCTGCTATTCATGCCTCAACCCTAGTGTTTGGTCTCCTGCGTTTCAATCAGCAGAAACTGTTAAGCAAGGTCATGGAAATCATGACCGTGTAGGTGTAGCCACTTCTAATGTTTTGAGGAGAGCCTTGATTTGTACAGCAGTAATGGATATATCATTATTTCCAGTTCTGCATATTAATTTTTTTTTTTTGTGACTCTCAGAATGACGTGAAAAATAATTCTCTTCATATGGCATCTCTGGAGCAGCAGAAAGCTGATGAAAATGTGTTGCGGCTGATTGAAGATCAAAAGGTCTGCTACTTTTTCTCTGTATTTGTTGGCATAGTTGCTCCTAGCGTACGTGCCTTAGCAAAATTAACATTGCTTTCATGAACTAAAGTTTTTTTTTCTAATTTATGATTTTGATTGGAACTGTGAGTGAATAAACAGAGAGAAAAGGAGGAAGCCTTGAATAAAATTCTTCAACTAGAGAAGCAACTGGATGCAAAGCAGAAGGTAGAGATGGAAATCGAGGAGCTGAAAGGGAAGATACAGGTGTTAAAGCACATGGGCGGAGAAGATGATGTAGCTGTTAAGCAGAAGATACTAGAGATGGCGAGAGAATTGGATGACAAAATGGATGAAATGAACGATGTGCAATCATTAAACCAAACCCTTATTGTCAAAGAGCGTCAGAGTAATGATGAGCTACAAGAAGCTCGCAAAGAATTAATATGTGTAAGTACTTTCTCATCCTAATGATATTTAACTTCAACACTTAGTACTCATCATTTAGTTTACACTAGTATCGTGCAATTAGGTTCAAACTTCAAGAATTCAGATTAAGTGATCAGAGATTTATGTTTTCTCACCAGGGTTTAACGGACATGTTGAGTAGTCGTACCACGATTGGTATCAAGAGAATGGGAGAAATTACTGACAAGCCATTTTTAAATGCGTGCAAGGAAAGATTTTCAAATGTAGAAGCATCTCTCAGAGCTGCTCAATTAAGCATCATATGGCAAGAGTATGTTAAGAAACCAGATTGGCATCCATTTAAAGTCATTGTTGAAGATGGAGAGTCCCGAGTAAGTTATCTTTGTTTTCTTCGTCGATCTTATGGTTATGCCTACTTATTTATCACCCCTGTGGGGCTTCATGGATATAAGGCTTCAAAGGTACACCCACACATTACGAAATGAAATATTACTCGAGGTATCTAAATTCATTCATGCGATCCTCTAATAGTATTTCATTTAGAGAAAATAGCAGTAGTTTCTCCCTATAAATCACTCTAGGAGACGTTTATAAATACAAAGGTATACATGATGTAGGAAGTAATAGATGAAAACGATGAAAGGTTGAAAGATCTTCGGAGAGAATATGGTAACGAGGTTTATGAGGCCGTCACAACAGCCTTGAAGGAACTTATGGAATACAACCCCAGTGGGCGGTACATTGTACCAGAGCTTTGGAATTTTAAAGAAGGGAGGAAAGCCACGTTAAAGGAGGTAATTGCGTATATATTGAAGCAATTGAAATCGGCACCTAAGCGCAAAAGGTTTTGAGGAGAGGTTAGTAGTTTTCCTCGTTTCATTTTTTATGTATTACTATGACATCTCCTTGTATAATAATATGGCAACTGTTGGAGCCTGGACACTGACTGCTATTTTGAACTAATTACCTTTGCTTCTCTCTCTTTCAGGGTTTCTTACATGCTCCGCTTTGCTGTCCATGTGTTCAGCTTTTAAATCAACTTCCTTTCGTTTCTTGTAACCCATCTTCGTCTAATCTTTGTCATGTTCCAATGGAGGATCGATCATTTTGTTTAATTTCCCCGGATTTTCTATTTTGGATCAAACTTTAACTTTCCCATCATTGGTGGTGCTCTATTATCTGCCCCACATGATTGGGACAGTATTCCATGAACTTTCTTATATCTTGCCTGAATTGCTAAAAATAGCAGAAAGGCAGTTCGACTTTCAGATTCCATTAGTCAACATTATGTGGAGCTGACTACATGCAAATTGTGCAACCAATATCCAAAGCTTGAAACTACATGCAAATTCTGCAGACTGTCAGATTCCAAATTTCAAAGCTCGACTTTTGCATCCAACTGGTTACCAAACTTCCAATATTATTTTTTGATTACTGGCTTCCCTGTTTGCTCGGTGATTGTAGAGGGTTGGAAAGCGATTTTCCGGAAGCATGACTATTTTATGGAACGTGATCTTAAAAGGTTAACAGTTTTAACTATTATCAATATTCTAGTACAAAATAGTAACACAGTGCCCGGCCTTACAGAAAACTGCTAAATGCCTGTGAAGACAGTTCCTAGGAACCGCAAGCTGCAAGCATATAAATCAAAGACAAAATAACTGAAGTGCAGGTTTTGCTGTATAAGAACAGTTGTGACACTAACAGTGCCTTGTATGAAATGCAGGAATGAAGTTCCACTAGCCCAGCTGCACATAGATCAAACATGAAAACAAAATGGAAGTAAGGGAGATTTTCATTTTGAGAGAGAGAGTACCGCTACCAAGTCTATATAATAATGACATCAGAAAAATACCTTTCGAATTACCAAACCAATCATATTTGGCAACGCATAGCCACACCAAAGAAGTTGAAAACCAGCTACCTTTTCCGCACTTTCATCCAGTCAACAAAATTATCCAGGATCAAGGGCCAAGCAAGGTCTGGGTCATAGTTCTTCAGGTCTGGAAAGCTTATCTGTTAAATAATACAAAAGTTAAAAATATGCAACATATTCTACAGCTATAACCCAGATGAGGAAAAAAAAATAAAGAAAAAATAACAAAACATAATTTGTGGAGACGTAACCGCTACTGAACCAGCAGGCATGCAGGCTGCAGCCGTGCTTCCATTTACTTTATTGACATGCATCTTATAAATGTTATATGGCTATGTGCCAACTATGTGCGTGATCATTGCGCAGGCCAATTTGTGGTTTTCACCACACTAACAAAATTAAATTTCTTTGGGCCGTGGGTTCAATCATACAGCATAGAGGTAGGAAGGGGCTGTGTTATAGATCCCTGTGTTATCTTCTACAGGGATCCCTTGTACCCGAGAGAATATCTAGGTGGGAGTCCCCAACTGAGGTCTGCATGTGTAACACATTTCTAAATAAAAGCTCTTCGATGAGTACTCTTTATCTGTTAAAAGCAGGTAGGCCTTTCTAGCGAAATTAAAAACTGGTTATCTGCTACATTAAAGAGTTTTGGTGACTTGGTCCCATATAATTCTTGGGGGACTCGTGCATTGAAAGCATGCAATGACTTGATAGTGAAACCAGTTTGTATGTAAAAGTTGCTTCTTTTACAGCATTGTACCACAATTTATACGAGGAAAAGGCATTTTTCTTTCACTCTGTTGTTTCTTCTAGGCAAAGCAAGAAATACATCAGAAAAAGCAAAAACAGCCATACCTCGTTGCAAAATCGAAAAAAGCCCATCCACTGGTCCATGTTTATAACCTTATAATCATTTTGACACTGCCAAAACTCATGGAAAGCGGAGTCAAAATAGTATTGTGCATAAAAACTCAAAATGTAATTGCTCTGACTAAAGAAGACCCAGGTTTATATGGGTAAGAAACAAAAAGAGATGTCAGTTTGAAATCTCAGATTTCTAATTAAAAAAAATGCTAATTACCTTAAGGTACTCAACAAGTGAACTAACTTGGGGAGAAAATTGAGAACCTAAGACGAGATCCAACAATTCACAGATGCTTTCTGTATCGATACTCTTTTGCTTCTCCTCTGCAACCATTAATAGAAAAATTGAAAAGGGCGACAGCAATGGCATAAGTATGGGAGAGGTCGAGACTAAAGAGTGTTAAGGGACATCTGGAACCATACATACCTGTTAAGCAGTATCGAAAGGCATACGAATAGAAATCCAAAAAATTGGATGGTTTCCTGACCTTTAAAGAAAAAGAAAAGAGTCAGCACCAGATAACGTTGCCACGAGGAATCCAGTCTTTTACACCATGTCATATTAAAGTTGAAATTAAAAGGTAACCTCGTTCACCAGACCCGCGAGTGCTTTTTTTAGTTTGGCTATCGTATCCGCATGTAATGATTTGAGGCCAACCCGCCATTCATCCTGTAAAAAATAGGATTAGTAAAAGTTCATGCATGAATGGAAACTGAAAGCCCCTCACTTTAAGAGTACAGTCGATTGCAGTTCTCACATGCCAGTAAACACCAACTCAACCGAATGCCTAAACAACTAGATATTAGCGAAAGAAATATTACTTGAACCATAACCCAGTATGCAAAATGACATAAAAACCAAAAAACACCTTTAAGCAAACTACATTTCCTGCTAGCGTATATGTTCGTACATCTACGGGCAAGAAACAAATTTTTAGAAAATATGTAAGACTAAACTTACTTCCTGAAGTAAAACAATTAATTCTACACACGTAATTATAAAATTAAGTTTAGACATGATAGTATTGAGATGTTCATACCAGAGTGAAATATCCCTGCTTTTCAGATTTCATCTTCCTGGCAAAAACAGCCTATCAGATCGAACTCCGAGTTTAAGAATTATAAATGACTGAACTTTATTTTAGATAATGTTTCTACAGTTTACCACGCAAGCATCAGTATCCTAACATCAGTATGATCCACTCCCAAATCTGAACAAAGCGCCTCAATTCCTTCTGGCCTGGTCAACCAAAAGAAATCAGTGTGAAATTTCATTTCCACGAACAGGAAATTTATGGATGTTTTTATCATGGCTTCATAACGGAAGACCCCTAAATATCTAATTTATTAACGTAAATCAAGATAAAGCACCAAGTTGAAGGGCATCGAAATTGAAGGAAACCAAGTACAGGACACATGCAAACAACAGATCCATGGACTCTAAACATATTACTTCCACAATAAGAAAATAAAACTTGTTAAGATCTGTAACATCAAATAAAACCAAGAGAAATTTTATGGATTCATAACGTCAAAAACATATAACAATTTATTTATACCCTAGCCTATAGTTATCGGTATTTGATTAGTGTCGTATTGTTAGAGGATGTTCACTTACCCCTAGTTCACCTATCATAATCATGAAGAAAGTTAATGGAATTTTATTTTCTACAGTTTGCGAAACCATTTCCTCTACATACCCCGAACTTCTTCTTACTGTTTTGTTAACCAAAAATCATCCACTAGTTCTATAACTGATGTGCCATGGAAGAGAAAATGAAAAAGAAAAAAAAAAGAATGTCATTTTTGTGAATTGCTTCTTGCGACACTCCCTAATCCACCGCGAAGCGTATAGTGAGAAATGTAGCAGTTTTGACAACTATAACGACATTCATAGTGGTTCAACTCCATTGGCTGACAGGTTTGTGTCTTTGATGGCAAAACTTCTTTCAAGTGCTTTCAATTAAATTACTGTTGCTTAGAGCTCTTTGGTTTCTACATCTCATCCACTATAAGAAGAAAAACCTTCGTCACAAGGTGTCATTCAGATCATAACCTGGATTTAAGAATCAATAGAATAAAACTTCATGAGATGAACTACCTGAAGTAAAAGGGTTTCGGAAAGATGTATGTGTCGGGGTAAAGGTTATGATAAGTATTCCATCAGTGCAATTACAATGTGAGCCTCTATAGGTAAGCAATTTGTGTTCCTAAAAATTGCAAAATATATTGAAATGCCTTTTAGCAGACTTAGGAACACTTAACTAATTGCATAATGTCAATAAAATGTAATTTGACATGTGACCCTAGTTAATATTGACAAAGGGAGCAAAGCCTCGTTATCCCTATCAAATATTGGAGTCACTTCACATAGTTAGCAAAAAATATTTAGGAATTTTCTACTTCATATAGAGGGGTATTGACAGTCAACACTCCAATTGGGTGATTAGAAGGGGATACACTGCAACTTCTACAAACGATGGTTACTTTACACCAAGGCCTCCGAGAACACCTGGTAGTGACCCGGAGGTCCCGAATGATACAAGAGTCAGCATCATAGAACCCAATCCTATTTGGTTACACTTGAGTAGGCTTTTAGAATCTGCATCCTCTATATCTGACTACAGATCCCGAATGGGGTCATCCTCAGAGGAGGTACTCTAAAGTTTAACCCATCATGCATGACAAATGACAATTACCCACCCGCACTACAAGTATCCGTCCTCTAAAGGTCATATCCAATGTAACTTCCTCTGCGGGTGACGGGCAATTATGTGCTTCAGATACAGTGCGTGATACTAGGCCAAAATCTATTATTCTCGTGGTAGGATAACCAACTGGCTACACCAAAAGATAGAGAGGCGGTACTGAGGTCCTGATTTTGAATTCCGGATTCTACTATCTTACTACACAGATATTTAGTCATCAAATAAGGTAAAACGCTTAGTAATTCATTTTCCTCACACAGCAATTCCCTATTTTTTGCTCTAAGAAAACCTTAGTAGTACATACAATCTTGACTGATAAAAGAAGCACGAAACCAACTTGATTGCATGACACTCATTTAACGCATCCTTATACAGCAACTCCCATGCATATCCTTCTTTTCAATTGGGAAGCTTTTATAGTTCCACTTTATATAATAATCGTTTTCGTCAAAAAAAAATAAAAAAAAATCCATGCATATCCAACATACCAACACAAATATTGTAACTTAGCAAAGTAGCTTTTATTGTCAGGGTAAGAGAGGAACTAAAATATATTTCCTGAATTCATGAATAAGAGAGATCTAGTGAAGATCAATAAGTATCAAACCTCAAAAAATTCAATCATGAAGCCATTAATAACATCAGATTAAAGGCAGAAACCACTTACTCGATCATGTTTGTGGCCCTATTTGCATATGAGTTAAATAATTGGCCAATTCGTTCCAACTCCTTGGTAACCGCTTTGCCTGGAGCTGAAAACATACACAATTGAATCACTGTAATCAACATGAAGCCGCTTAAAGTATTACCGACTTCCAACTTATAATGCACGTAATATACAAGAGACTGTGCCAGTGCCCCGTGCATGAAATTAATGTGCTTGGTTTATATACCATGTGATGATAGAAGATTTGATATTGATCATAACGAAGAGATCACTCTCCAAATACATCAGTTGTTCAATTGTTTGCATGTACATGTCATATCATGAAATTGTACAGAGTATAACAAATAGTATTTATCAACATAGTGAGCCGGGATTATAAATTTTGAAAGGTGTCTACAGAAACGACTGAGATGGCTTATATTATACTGCTTACTCGAAGTGTCATTGTAGAGGGTAAAAATACACATATACTGGCACATGGCTAATTGTGCCATTGGCGTCCTTAGCATTTGCAACTCTAAAAACTACCTGTACGTTTAAAATTTTATGGAGATCTTTCTGTTCTACAAAAACGACCAATAAACCAACTCTAAGCACATGATTAAACATCTCCAAATTTGAAAGAATTGGGATGAGACAGTGTCATATCAACCTAACCCTGACCATACTAAAAGCGGCATGTAACGAAAACCTAAAATCCTAAATGATTCACTGTCACGATCAGTCACAGCCCAAAAGCGGATATACATCAGAGAGAAACTTACTAACAAGTACAATGTATCAAAGAGCCGCCAAACTGGAATTTTCGCTACAGAATTGATGTGAATAAAACTAGTCTAAGAAAATAGGGCGACTGATTACCCGTTCGGGAGAGATCAGCAGAAGCTGAAGGATTTGTTGTCCCAGTTTTCTTGGTCGATGATCTACGAATCATTGTATTGTACGACACGATACAATCCTCAGAACTATTTGTAACAAAGGGTTTTGACGCCAAGGAACGAAGGATTTAAATTAGGGTTTTGCTAGATAGTCGCAGGATTTTTCAAATAAAGAAGATGAGCGGGGGGATGCCCCAACAAAGCTTTGCTAAACCTCGACAATAATGCTAACTTTTGAAAACCTCCATGACTTTGTTTTTTTTTTTGGTCAACAAATTTTAATTCATTCAAATCAAAATAGTGATTACATGTTTGCTTACAAGATTAACAAAAATATCAAAAAAAAAAAACATCAAGATAATCAAAACCCTAATACAAATAAGGATATCAACTACAAGGAGATCACGAAGAGAAAAAACGATAAACTGAAGAGATAGCCAATTTTTGATTATGTAGAAGGGAAAGATGATGGTATAATCCGGAAATAATTCCGACCATTTGATTTGATTGTATTCTTCTATGATAAGAGATGCTCCTGAAAGGAAGGAGTGTTGAACCGTTGATGTTTTTGAGCCACGAACCAGCCATCAAAGATTGAAGAACTCGCCCCACAACGACGAAGAAAAATCGCCCCAAAACGGCGAAGAAACATGTCGAAAGACACAAAAAAAGATGTAGATACATCTTATTCGATAACTATTACCTAAAACTATAAAAGAAAAAGAAATCTTTGCTCAAATCTGGTCTAAAAAGACCAAATCTGAGCAAGAAAGATGAAACAATTCTTAAGTTTTTTTTTGAGAAGGGAGGAGAAAAGGAGGAAGAAAGAGAAAAAAATAATGAAAACCTCGATGATAGTAACTTTCGAAGCTTTTGAAGAAAAATATTGACCAGGAATGGGCAAATTTTGCTAAAATTAAAGATAAAAGGAAATCATCTGACCATATCTTCGCACCTTTGCTCCGACTGGAACGTAAAGTAAAAGGATAGATGGCTAAATGTCTTATTCCAGCATGGAGGTTAGTACTTATTAAAACTTGTCTTGTTTCTACGTTTGTTTTATGCAAACATAAGTTCTCATCATCCATGTGCACAAACAAACAGATAGAATCGCAAGGAATTTTTTATGGGGCCACCATTCATCTGTTAAAAAACTTCATCCTATAAGATGGGACAAACTAACCAAGCAGATCGTAGAGGGGGGCTTGTAATAAAGAAAAACAGTAATCACAATAAAGCCTTATTCATGAAAAGAATTTGGAATCTACATGATCAACCTTAATCCATATGTTCAAGCCTTTATAATGAGAAATATCTCCACCATCAACGGATCCTCTACGGAACCACTCCCATCCTATCCACCTCTAGTCCGTAATGGAAACAACTGGCTTCCCTTATACCCTCCTTCTAACAACTTGTTTTTCGTCAAATTGTAAACGGTTTGACAACTCCTATCCAAGCTAACTGGATACCACGATTTGACAATCTTGATTCTTCTCTTTACGACCTTATCCACATAATCACTAACATGGTTTTTAAAATCGTACGAGTCACGAGTTGACTCGTACGATTCGGTTCGAAAATTTTGAATTCGCTTTAAATCGTTCCTGTGGATCGGTTCTCTCCAAAATCGATTATTTGACTGCGAGTTTGACTTTTTTGACCAAGTCAAACTAACAATAGATCTTTGAAATTTTGACCACGAGTCTAACCAAGTCAAACTAAAATTGTTAATTAAATATTTTGAAAAATACTAGAAAAATTAATTTGATGTTTTCAAAAAATTTAAAGGCTGTGAGACTTGAACCTGGGTGGTGCAAGTCGTTGGGTGAACCCTCTACAGCTGTACCAGCTCAGTTGTTGCTGTTAACTTTCAACATATTTTATATTTATACTAGTCTTACATCAAAGATAAAAAAGATATTAAGACCACCTTGTTTGATTCAATATTACTTTAGACATACATGTTACGATTTAATAATCAACCATGAATCTTCGATTCACAATTTAAAATCCTTAGTCACTGATATCATTGACCTTATCTCTCACAACTGGAGACACGACCAGCTAAGTAACCTCCCTCATGCTGCAGTCCAACACATCATAAACATCAACACCCCAGAAAAAATCATATGGCAACATTCAAAGTCTAGAAAACACACCACCGCCACCGGATACAAATGCCTTTACAACCAGATAACCACTCTCACCTCAACCCCCTTCCAACCACCAAGTCCTTATAGATCTTGCGTGCCTACCGAAAATTCAGTTTTTTTTGTGGAAAGCTATCAATGAGGGTCTACCTACCTTCTATATCCTTCACCGCATCAACCTCACCAATTCCAACCTCTGTCCCCGCGGCAAAACTGAGCCAGAATCATCTGACCACATTCTCCTTCACTGTTCAATAACAGCAACTGAAAAAGCGTGGGTATAACAACCACACCCAATATTTCGTTCGACAATACGTATGGACTAAACTCCAATATAACTCCGAGAACACCAACTTAAAAGTGAGACTCAATCAAGAAATATATCAAAGAGCTTTATCTCTTTCTCAATACAATCAGTAAATCAACTAGATAGAAGTCCGTGAGACTGATTGATACGAGAAGAACTTAGACGGTACCAAAGACCAATGCCCAAGTGTCAATCAAGTTCTATCCAACAATCAAGGTTGGATTTATCAACTGATTGAACTACGCACAACCTTATATAAACAAATATAACGAGGAAAAGAAATAACACAGACACCGAAAATTTTGTTAACGAGGAAACCGCAAATGCATAAAACCCCCGGGACCTAGTCCGAATTTGAACACCACATTGTATTAAGCCGCTACAGACTTTAGCCTACTACAAGTTAACTTCGAACTGGAATGTAGTTGATCCCTAACCAAGTCTCACACCAATTAAGGTACAATCGCGTTCATTACGCCTCTAGAACCACACCGGATTTTGCACACTTGATTCCCTTAGTTGATCTCACCCACAACTAAGAGTTGCTACGACCCAAAGTCGAAGACTTATAAACAAATTTGTCTCCCACAGATATGTCTATCCTTTATTCTGTTTGTTGCGTCTTTTGATACAAAGATCAAGGTGAACAGGAACCAACTAATAATCCGGTCTTATACTCTCGAAGAGAAGCCTAAAAATATTAGTCACCTCCCAATAATCTAACTGATTAACAGAAGAAGTTATTTCAGAATCACAAGATTCTGAGACGAAGAACTGTTGTGATTACTTTTTATATCTTACCTATCTAAGATAAATCTCGAGTAAATCTTAGAGAAGATAAAACTCAATATGATAGAACAAGTAAGATCAGAATACGCAACTACAGATAAAATAGTTGGATCTGGCTTCACGAATCCCAAATAAGTCTTCAAGTCGTTAACCTAATAATGGTTTTGGAAAACCTAGGTTAAAGGAGAATCAACTCTAGTTTGCAACTAGGACACATGGAAGTTTCGGGAGTTTTCCAGTTGCTAGAGTTCTCCCTTGTATAGCCTTTCAAATCAGGGTTGCTTACGATCAAAGTTAAGATAGCTTAGTAACAAAGCATTCAATATTCACCGTTAGATGAACTCCTGATTTAAAATTCAAGCTAAGTCTGCTTAGAAATTAAGCAATTAATCTCCACCGTTAGATGGTCTTAGCTTGTTACACACAAATGAAAAATACATATATTTAGATATGAGTAACCATGCATAAACGTTTATATTGGGTTGGCTCAATAACAGTTAACCGAAGTTAGCCATATGAATACTTTTGACTTACCCATGTTCATCCAACACTTCTAGATAAAATATGATGATCAATCAATCATGATAGATAATCAAATGAATTTTGTTTCAAGTAGAGTTGTTCAATTGTTCACTATCTCATATGAATATTCATGAACAAATTGAAACGAAATCGGTTTGATTCGTGACTGTACAAAGTACTTATACAAGAATCAATTCATGAACATTAAGCCACGGTTTGCAAAGTTAATTTGCATTCCTTAAATCATAAATGTTTTAGTTCCTGAGTATGAGAATCATACATTACCGATTTTAGAACTTAACCACTCTGTTCGCAAACTGGGAACGCGAACAGCAGCTCCGGACCTTGGCCTAGTCAAGCCTTTCGCAAACCCGGTTTGCGAACAACCGTTCCGGACCCAACTCAGGTAAACCCGTTTTCATACTAGGTATGCAAACAAGAGTTTCGGACCTGAATCATCACAATACAATTCGCATACTGGGTATGCATACCGTGTTGTATCCAGACATGGGTAATCGTTCTAAACTCTATTTCAATCACTGAAACATCCTTAGAAGACGATAATGGTAATGTTACACATACCATTATCTTCAAGTAATTTTCAAGTGATCGAATGATCAATATGAAACTTCCCAAGCTAACATCAAATGACTATCTCACACAAATCATATAAGACGTTCAAGGTAATTTTCACATGATCATCTTTTGACTTAATATTTAGTTTCCAACAAATAAATTGTTTCCAACTAAACTTGTCAAGAATACGATGAACACAGCTAAAGCGAAAAGCTTCCAACATGTATTTCGAAAAATAGATACGTGAGATAAACTCGAATCGAAATATCAAATGTGTATAATGTAAAAGTCTATATAGCTATACGACTTAATATCATTAAAAGATAAAATGAAATAGACTTTTGAGTGATAGATAAGTTTTAGTCTCCACATACCTTTTGTTGATGAAGTTCCTCCAAGCTCTTCAATAGATCTTCTTCTTCAAGTGGTGAACGCCGTAAAGTCTAAAGCTCAACTACACATTCTATCCTAATCCGAGACATAGCTATATGTAGACTAGAAATCAAGTATGTAATTTTGATCAACTAAACTTGACAAACAAGCTTGAGACAACAACGTTTGCGAGTTCGACCGAGTAGTTCTCTAACAATCTCCCCCTTTGTCAATTTTAGTGACAAAACTATCAATAAATATGGATTACAAAATAAATAAACTTTGTATCTTCTCATCCATCATGCTTGATTTCCTTGGCTCTTCAACTTTCCTTGAATTCTTCGTTACTCCAAATACTCCAGCGATTCTGAACGTCTTCAACTCAGCATCATTGTTGTTGAAGATCCTATCCATAACAATAAGAAAACATATGTTCGCAATCATTATTATAAATGTCATATTATTATTTGTAAAGACCCTCAAGCTCGTCAACGCTATTAGACTAGTCAAGAGTCATATTAGTCGATAATAATGATATTAGTTTAACTCGAACGCTACTTAATAGAAATTAATCTAACAATGATCTAGATACGAAACTAGTATGATTGATTATATCTCGAAAAGTTAGGCGGAATGGACTACTCGAACGTGTTATTCGGATATTGGACGAAGAAGATATTATCAGATTTGTTTGAAGGGAAAAATAATCCTTTTGCTATTGGACCGACTGGGGCTGCCCATATCCTCTATTGGGTGTATCAGTAATTTCGCTTGGTCTTATCGACACTAAACCGTGAAGATAAATCATATCTTCATTCTTATTTTCTCTTATCTTCTTCTCTCTTCTTTCTTCTTCTTTTTTCTCTTCTTCTCCTGCTCCTCCTTCTTTGTCGATTTTGAGAGATCAAGCGGAAGATTTGTGATCGGTAGGAGGTATAGAAGGTTATGCAGTAGTTAGTGGTGATTGTGATGATGTCTGTAGTTAATTCAGATTCGAGAGAATGGGTGAGCTGGATAAAGAAACTAGGGTTTTTGAGTAATGATTTCAGTTGAGGATTTGAGTTGTGTTAAGGATGATGTTACGCCGTTGGTGATGAGTATTATGAGTTGATATAAAGGAAGAAGATTAACAGTTGATTTTCAGTTCTCGGAGAAGAATTAGAAAGTTAGGGTTTCTGTAATTGATCGAGAATTCAATTAAAGGTGATTAAGGAGAAGTTAGAAGATGGGTTTGTTTTTAATTGGTGTTTTATGGAAGTTGTGGTGTTGTTCTGAAGATTGATTAAGAAATTGAAGAATTTAGGGTTCTTGAGTTAACTGAATCTTAGAAGATGAAATTAAGGTTTTAAAAGAAAAATTAGAGATGGGTATGGATTGATTGAGTGAAATTACAGTTGGAATTAAGTTATAATCGACGAAGTGATGGATCAATGAATTAGGGTTTCAGTGATGAGAATTGGGGATTTATATTAAGGTTTCTGAGAAACAGTAAAGAGGATGAAGATTGGAAGATCAGTTGAGGATGTGTGTTGATTATTGCAAGACATGTGTGTTGTCTTGCTTGCATCTGAAGTTGTTAGTGAAGATTAAATGGCTGAGGTAATGTTTCTTCTCTGTAATCTTAAGTATTACAATTTCTAGTTGTTGAAGTTATGAGATGCCATGAACTAAGATGTAAGATTGCTGAAATGAGTTTAGTTGTGGTGGTGATGATGTTGATGTTACAGAGAAGGTGATTTTAGTAAGTATCAGTTGCAGATTCTGGCGGTGCTGAATAAATTCAGGGTAAGTTCATTCATTTGAACTCAGTTGAGATGGATTGTTGTATCTATAATGCTATGAATTGTTGGTGGTTGAAGTTGGCTATAATTAAGTCAGTTGTATGGATGTGCAGTCGAGTTTGTCTAACTGACAATGATAATTGAGTTATTGAAGTCTAAGTGTGCTAGAATTGGAGTTGTTATGGTTCGGATGAATAAGTGATTGCAGGTAATGGGATTGGAGTAAGAATTTATTAAATAGAGGCCTGGATTGTCTAAGGTTGTATTCTAAAGTGCGTTGTGGGTATGTGAATTGAATTGTGAATGTTGATTGGAAACAAAACTGGAGATGAGTTATTGGTGGTGTTGGCTGTGTTGTTGAATTTGCAGATGAAAGTTGAGTGTTGTTTGGGTTGAGGCATGTTGGATATTGCAGGTACTGCACATGTAGATGTATAAGCTGAAGTAGGTTGTAATGATGTTTTGACTGTGATCTTAGTGAAAGGAAAGTGCAGTTCAAGGTAAAACTTGTATTTCAGTTGTATTGAAATTGTAGAATTCTGTTATAATGAATTTATTTGAGTGATGATCTTTGATAGAATCAGGTTGGTGAAATTGAACTAGGATTAGAGATGCAGGTGTGGTAGAATCTTTGGCTTGTGCTTGTGGCTCAGGCCTGAACCTTATGCCTGTCTGACTGAACTTAATCAATCTGATTCAGTTTTATTTAGCTGACTCAGTTAATCTGACTGAGTCGGATCTGTTGACTCACCGTTTTACCGAGTTGACTTTGTTGACCCGACCTTTGATTGGACTGGACTTTGACTTAGATGTTGACTGTTAGTTGACCTGAGACCGTCATCTTGACCGTTAGTTGACTCAGGTTGACTGGGCCTTAGATTAATGGACCGGTTTAGTGGGATTGGGCTTAAGGCTAGTGTTCTTAATTGATATTTTGGATCCTTATGGTCTGAATCAGGCTTTGGTTCCTTTTACAAAGTTGTAGATACTCATAAGACTGAGCTAATAGACTATAAAATCAACCTAATTGTGTTAGTAAACCCTTAGTGAGTTAAAGTGTAAAGTGGAAGGTGTAGAATCATAAATGGGCTTAGAACCATTAGTTAGACTTGTATGATTCTTGTGTGATCCATGTTGGCTAGAGTCTTAGACTTCTTGTGTGGTTAACAGTTAGTCAGTAGTAACAACGATCGATTCAAAGGATGAACCTGTGGATCGTGTATCTCGAGGTAGGCGTGGCTTATCATCAAATGAGGTGAGAATTTTTATTTAGCTCTTTTGTGATATTGTTGTTTTCTTTAAAAAAGTTTATGTTTAACAAATTCATGCATTGTCTGGTTGTGCTTCTCATGCATTATTTAACTTTGAATTGCGAAAGTTCTGTTATTTCTTTTAATCTTTCCATTACTTGGAAAGGAATCGGAATTCTTTGTTCGTCTTTATGAAATGTTTGGGAAATAAGAATTTACATTGATTGCTTGGAAAATGAGATTTTCCATCTGTGGTATATAGGATGTTGCTCCTTCATTTATACCTATTTCCTACAATAACTAGGCGCGGCTTGAGTCACCATATAGCTATCTAGGTGCGGAACGACTGAACGAGTCACCATATTATATATATTGTTTGGAAGGACTTAGTTCCATATACATGATTGTTTACCTATGTGAATTGGTTGTGTTTAGTGTTTAGGGAAAACAAGATTTGTTTTCAAATCATTTCCAATGATTGCATGAAAGTTAAATGTTATTACTACGGGGCACCCCTTTTAGGGATGATGTGCTCACCCATTCCCACTTTCAGTTTCAGAGACAGATCAGAGTTGCGCAGCGAAAGCTTCGAGAAGTTGATTTCATTAGTTGGTTAACTTCGGCTATGCTTATTATGTTGCATATTATATTTGTTAACCAAATGACTATTGTATATGTATCATTTGAGAGGAGTTCTTGTATTTATATATTTCCGAGCGGGGCTAGTTTTGGGTTAAGTTTTGTAGCAGATTTATATTTGAATGCTTAAGTAAATGATTTGGTTTATTAGTGCCTCTTTATTTGGTTAATTACTTGGATTAGTCAGCTGCTAGCTTAGGGGGCGCTACAGTGTTGGTATTAGAGCTCACTATTAGATCTTAAATGGGAAACAATAGATAATAGCCAGTGCCAGATATACTAATAGAATAGTTTAGAACTGGGTTGGGTTTGTGAGATAAATCTTAATCACTAAAAACAATCAAGAACTAAAATATTTTTGAATTGATTTGTTTGATTAGTTCAGCATGATAATTGCTTGTTTCTTGTATTGTGTGTATATTCTTATGAAGTAAAAATTGTAGGTTGAAACCAGATACTTTATAGTTTATAAATTTCAAATAGAAAACTAGAGATTTGTTAGTCTTATTGAAATGACATTTAATTAATCTAGCACTGGAGAATAGTGAGGTTGGAAATTCTGGTGTGTTTGTGTTGTCCTTGTTCGTAGGAAACCATCGTCGGGTCTTGCTAACCTGGACAGGCCAACTGCAAGCATGGATTACTATTCATATTAGGAAGACTTGCTTCTGTTAGTGAACTGATAGATCCTAAATTTTATTTAGAAACTAATAGAGTACCTTGTCCTGTAATTAGAGCTGTTAATCTATTAAAGTAGAGATAAAGCTAAATTGTAAAAGTAGTTAAGATAATAGTTCGACCATTAAAATTAGTTATAATAGATAATAATAAGATCACTAATAATCATAACGATAAAAGTAATAATTTGGATCAAGTAGCTACACAAAATTATTAGTAATTATCCACGGTTAGATTTTGTAGATTAATTAAAATTAGAAATACATTCTTTTGCTTTGAAACCGGATATATAATACATGACTTATTGTTAGACCTAAGAACGTGCGGATAGTTTGCATAAAATAGAAATACTAAATTTCTTAATAATCTTATACTTAAATTATTTTTAGTTCAATAACTGATTTAGTAAATCATTAGAAATTAAACAAATACACATGAAGTAGTAATGATATTTGGATGCTTAATACAACCATAGACTTGAAAGAAAATAAGTTTGTATATTAATAAGATACTTTAGATTAAACACTATTAGAATACATTAAAATTTTATGCAGATTCAAATTGAAATAATATTAAGTTACCAACGGTAATATCTAATAAGATATTATAGTATACAAACTCGATATGATTAGGTAAAATCAATTATAGTAATCTTTACGTGAATGTAAATCATACTTAGGAAATTAAGATTTAGTGTACCAACGGGACTATAAACAAACCTATAAAGATAATAATAAATATATGGAAAATAATAACACTGCCGATAATAGTATTTCAATAGCTATGCTAATAGCAAATTTAAAGTAGATAATATTTGGAAAACTTATAGATTGTATAATAGTAAAGTTAAAATATCAAATATTATAGATTTACGTGAAATCAAATTTGGAATTAGTTATATGGATAAATTACATCAAATTAATAAATTATTAAATACTAGATTATAAATTTTAGCGCTGAGAACTTAAACATACTTATCTGTTAGAATCAAATTTACCACAGTGAACTTAGAGACAATCCTTATGAAATATGAAAGTTAGTTTATTGAACTTAGAGCTACAAATTTCAGATCTTAATTGTAGACAAACATCTAGGTTTGTGTTTGTTTATGTTGTTTTCCCTTAGACAAGAGACGGGATTATTCTATAAGGTGGGGAGTTTTGAATACCTTAAGGGTGGTTTAATTTTCGAGGACAAAAATGAATAAGGTGGGGAGAATGAAAGGACCCTCAAGCTCGTCGACGTTATTAGACTAGTCAAGAGTCATATTAGTCGATAATAACGATATTAGCTTAACTCGAACGCTATTTAATAGAAATTAATCTAACAATGATCTAGATACGAAACTAGTATCATTGATTAGATCTCGAAAAGTTAGGTGGAATGGACTACTCGAACGATTTATTCGGATATCGGACGAAGAAGATATTATCAGATTTGTTTGAAGGGAAAAATAATCCTTTTGCCCTTGGACCGGCTGAGGCTGCCCTTAGGTGTATCAGTAATTTGGCTTGGCCTTATCGACACCAAACCGTGAAGATAAATCATATATTCTTTCTTATTTTCTCTCATCTTCTTTCTTCTTCTTTTTCTCTTCTTCTCCTGATCTTCCTTCTCTGTCGATTTTGAGAGATCAAACGGAAGATTTGTGATCGGTAGGAGGTGTAGAAGGTTATGCAGTAGTTAGTGGTGATTGTGATGATGTCTGTAGGTAATTCAGATTCGAGAGAATCGGTGAGTTGGAGAAAGAAACTAGGGTTTATGAGTAATGATTTCAGTTGAGGATTTGAGTTGTGTTGATGATGAAGTTACGCTGTTGGTGATGAGTATCATGAGTTGGTATCAAGGAAGAAGATTAACAGTTGATTTTCAGTTCTCGGAGAAGAATTAAAAAGTTAGGGTTCCTGTAATTGATCGAGAATTCAATTAAAGGTGATTAAGGAGAAGTTAAAAGATGGGTTTGTTTTTAATTGGTGTTTAATGGAAGTTGTGGTGTTGTTCTGAAGATTGATTAAGAAATTGAAGAATTTAGGGTTCTTGAGTTAACTGAATCTTAGAAGATGAAATTGAGGTTCTAAAAGAAAGATTAGAGATGGGTATGGATTGATTGAGTGAAATTACAGTTGGAATTAGGTTATAAGCGACGAAGTGATGGATTAATGAATTAGGGTTTCAATGATGAGAATTGGGGATTTATAGTAAGGTTTCTAAGAAACAGTGAAGAGGATGAAGATTGGAAGATCAGTTGAGGATGTGTGTTGATTATTGCAAGACATGTGTGTTGTCTTGCTTGCATCTGAAGTTGTTTGTGAAGATTAAATGGCTGAGGTAATGTTTCTTCTTTGTAATCTTAAGTATTACAATTTCTAGTTGTCGAAGTTATGAGATGCCATGAACTAAGATGTAAGATTGCTGAAATGAGTTTAGTTGTGGTGGTGATGATGTTGATGTTACAGAGAAGGTGATTTTAGTAAGTATCAGTTGCAGATTCTGGCGGTGCTGAATAAATTCAGGGTAAGTTCATTCATTTGAACTCAGTTGAGATGGATTGTTGTGTCTATAGTGCTATGAATTATTGGTGGTTGAAGTTGGCTATAATTAAGTCAGTTGTATGGATGTGCAGTCGAGTTTGTCTAACTGACAATGATGCTTGAGTTATTGAAGTCTAGGTGTGCTAGTATTGGAGTTGTTATGGTTCAGATGAATAAGTGATTGCAGGTAATGGGATTGGAGTAAGAATTTATTAAATAGAGGCCTGGATTGTCTAAGGTTGTATTCTAAAGTGATGTGTGGGTATGTGAATTGAATTGTGAAGGTGGATTGGGAACCGAAATGGAGATGAGTTACTGGTGGTGTTGGCTGTGTTGTTGAATTTACAGATGAGAGTTGAGTGTTGTTTGGGTTGAGGCATGTTGGATATTGCAGCTACTGCACATGTAGATGTATAAGCTGAAGTAGGTTGTAATGATGTTTTGACTGTGATCTTAGTGAAAGGCAAGTGCAGTTCAAGGTAAAACTTGTATTTCAGTGGTATTGAAATTGTAGAATTCTGTTATAATGAATTTTTATTTGAGTAATGATCTTTGATAGAATCAGGTTGGTGAAATTGAACTAGGATTAGAGATGCAGGTGTGGCTCAGGCCTGAACCTTATGCCTGTCTGACTAAACTTATTCAGTCTGATTCAGTTTTGTTTAGCTGACTCAGTTAATCCGACTGAGTCGGATCTGTTGGCTCACTGTTTTACCGAGTTCTCTGTTGACCCGACCTTTGACTGGACTGGACTTTGACTTAGATGTTACTGTTAGTTGACCTGAGACCGCCATCTTAACCGTTAGTTGACTCAGGTTGACTGGGCCTTAGATTAATGGATCGGTTTAGTGGGCTTGGGCTTAAGGCTAGTGTTCTTAATTGATATTTTGGATCCTTATGGTTTGAATTAGGCTTTCGTTCCTTTTACAAAGTTGTAGATACTCATAAGACTGAGCTAATAGACTATAGAATCAACCTAATTGTGTTAGTAAACCCTTAGATGAGTTAAAGTGTAAAATGGAAGGTGTAGAATCATAAATGGGCTTAAAACCATTAGTTAGACTTGTATGATTCTTCTGTGAGCCATTTTGTCTAGATTATTAGATTTCTTGTGTGATTAACAGTTAGTCAGTATTAACAACGATCGATTCAAAGGATGAACCGGTGGATCGTGGATCTCGAGGTAGGGGTGGCTTGTCATCAAAAGAGGTGGGAATTTATATTTAGCTCTTTTGTGGTTATTGTTGTTTTCTTTACAAAAGTTTATGTTTAAAAAATTCATGCATTGTCTGGTTGTGCTTCCCATTATTTAACTTTGAATTGCGAAAGTACTGTTATTTCTTTTAGTCTTTCCATTACTTGGAAAGGAATAAGAATGCTTTGTTCGTCTTTATGAATTGTTTGGGAAATAAGAATTTCCATTGATTGCTTGGAAAATGAGATTTTCCATCTGTGGTATATAGGATGCTGCTCCTTCATTTATACCTATTTCCCGCAATAACTAGGTGCGTCTTGAGTCACCATATAGCTATCTAGGTGCGGAACGACTGAAAGAGTCACCATATTATATATATTGTTTGGAAGGAGTTAGTTCCATATACATGATTGTTTACCTATGTGAATTGGTTGTTTTTAATGTTTAGGGAAAACAAGATTTGTTTTCAAATCATTTCCAATGATTGCATGAAAGTTAAATGTTATTCCTACGGGGCACCCCTTTTAGGGATGATGTGCTCACCCATTCCCCCTTTCAGTTTCAGAGACAGATCAGAGTTGCGCAGCTAAAGCTTCGAGGAGTTGATTTCATTAGTTGGTTAACTTCGGCTATGCTTATTATGTAGCATATTATATTTGTTAACCAAATGACTATTGCATATGTATCATTTGAGAGGAGTTCTTGTATTTATATATTTCTGAGCGGGGCTAGTTTTGGGTTAAGTTTTGTAGCAGATTTTTATTTGAATGCTTAAGTAAATGATTTGGTTTCTTAGTGCCTCTTTATTTGGTAAATCACTTGGATTAGTCAGCTGCTAGCTTAGGGGGCGCTACATTATTATAGAGAATCATAGTCCAATTGTATCACCCCCCTAGTCGATACTTCCATCTTACAATGAAAACCACTCTCCCTTACATAATGATTCGTAAACCATATAGATGTAGTGTGAACTACCAAATAATCTCCACCTTTTTGTCAATATAAATTGGAAAAGGTACGAAAACTACAGGATCATAATGAAATTTTCAGAAAGATAACCAAAAAGAGACCGTATTGATTATTTAATCGGAAAATTCAACATAAGAAAACTTACGGATCCATACAGTACTTTCACTTAAAAGTGGATCAGGAAATGATCAATACTGCGGAATTTTCTCAAAAAGTTCATTATATCTTTTATCAATATTTGCATAAAGACATAATAAACTTAACTTTTGAGCATTTATGAGATACTAGCACAGTTCACGAACGTAAATGCATACATCTTATAAGCAATTGCAATATACGAAATCAAAAAGAATAAATACTGCAAAAATCATCTTCCAAATAACTTTAGAATTTAAATAAATAAATCTAAAAACATTGCAAGATGAAAATCGTTGAAATAACTACGTGTAATTATAATAATTGTTATTCCGAACCCTAGTTCCCCTTCTTAAACATAAGAATAAATTCTCATAAGAAGTTTCCTAGTCATTATTTAAGATGATATGAAATAAGGAACTAAGCATCATCTTCATTGTCATCGGAATCCATCAAAGAAGCTTGAACTTTATCCATTTCTTCCTTGATTTTGGGAAATTTTGTAGCAATCACAAATAGTTGTTTTTGCACACATTTTACCTTCGAATTGACCTTAAAAAAACCCTTGTGAATTTGTGGAAGAAGACCCAAGGTGGTACGATCACAAGAACCGTCAAGAGTATCACATATTTGTCTCTTGTAGTGATTCATCTTCATACTTTTGATAATACTTGGACGAACCGGTTTCGAAGTTCCAATGGAGTTTCCAATGGGAGTTATGGAGTATTCACGAGATATTTTCCCAATTAAGCATGTGACTACTAATTTTCTCATAGTCTACGTAATATGAACAACTCATAGAATCCGATACTAAGTAGTATGGATACCTCAGTTGAACTGATACTGTTGAGTAAATAAAAGGTATGTTCGAAATAAAATTTACTCAGAAGATCATATACTAATTAAGTAAAGATACTTCGCAAGAGAAGATGCTAAGAAAACAAACTATCTCTGTAAAACAGAGATAAGTAAGCAAATAAGCTAATAAAAGAGATATCTCAGAAAACAGAGATAACTCAGTAAGGAAATCTCTAAGAGAGAAGATAATGTAAGTGCATCTAAGTTATCAACACACAAGAGATTACGTGGTTCAGTTAATCTTAACCGACGTCCACGGGTAAAGATGATAAGTTTATTATTGATCTTGTTATATTTGAGTGGAAAAACTCCATTGAAGAAAGTATGAAGCTCTAGAAGTAAGAGTAGAGAGAGAGAACCTTTTTCCTTAATTCATAACCAACCCAATTATTCCCTTCTCTTGAGATTGGGATGGGTATTTATAGCTCCACATGCATCATGGATATCTTTGATGTCTTATGTTCCATCGAGATCTGATGGTCCTTGGTCAATCTAGTACATTCGTTGGCCGCCCACCATCTCCAATCAGACAATACTACCTTAGCTCTCCCCACGTGCCATCTTGAACTGTGAAACCTCCGTACAAGTTTTACCTTCGTTGGACGCGTACCTTCCCAGTCATAGGATGCTACGTACTCTGAGCTCACGTGATTGGCGACTGCGCCTTCGTACTAAAAGCTGTGCAGACTGCTCAGCTACCTCTGACAGACAGACACACCCACGTGCCTATACTACAACCTATTGCTTAACAACTAAGCAATCTTGTTGGTGATTTGGTGTACTCTGTTGTAGCGTACTTTTCTACTCCCACCTTTAATATTGCGCCACACGTTGATGGAGATAACTTCATAACTTAGCATCCTAAGGAGAGATGTGGTATATGTTGTTGTAACATAATAAGTTGCTCCACCTTTAGTATTGTGCCGCGTGGCACAGTAGATTTTTGGTATCTACAGTTTTCCCCTTTTCTTGAGGGTTGTTCGAGGAATGATCCTTAAGAAAAAATCCTTATCCTCCTTTGTTTATTTCGTTGAGATATCATCGAAGTATCGACTTGGTTTGCTGAGATACCTTCGGAGTAACTTATTGAGGCTGAGATACATTCGGAGTAACTTATTGAGGTACCCTTGAAGTATCAAAATAATTCGCTTAGGTACCATCGAAGTAAACTCGTTGTGGTACCATTGAAGTATTTAAGTAGTTTGCCGATGTAGGGAAATATGGAAGTAGTTTACTGAGCTACCTTCGAAGTATAGAAGTATCGAAGTAATTTACTGAGGTACCTTCGAAGTATAGAAGTATCAAAGTAATTTACTGAGGTACCCTCGAAGTATCGAAGTACAAGATTCAGATGCTAATATTATCACACAAATACGCGTGCGTGTGTATATATGTATGCATGTATGTATGTAAGCATGCACATATCAATAAACTATGACACAATTGCCTTTTTGGTAAAGACAAAGAGTGACCGGGATGGAGTCATGGAAACACAAATAGTGGTCGTGATTTTGTAGCCCAACAAGGAGAAGTTCTTCACCGTCCGTTTCCTTAGTTATCGACTGATCCATCGTTCCTTGTCTTTCTAAAACACAGATCCTTTTGGATTTCATAAAGGTGAAAAACCGCTGCTATCCAGAATTCAAGATTTCAGACGTACGTGTCAAAACACCCTTTTTGTTTTTATTTGTCTTGCCAAGGTGTCTCTGGTACAAGTTGTTCGTATATAACTTCCCAAAACTGCAAATCAGTTCCGATTATTATCCCCCTAATTAGTTTTGTTCTTCTCTGTAAATTTATTGAGTTCATCTTTTGTTTTTGGGGACTCGCTTCGATTTTTTTTTTTTTAAGAAATCAATACTAATTTACGTTTTCTGATTTTCCAGAGATGAATTTGCCAGTAAGAAGATGGTTGGTGGAGTTGGTAATGCTTCTTCTTACGATCTTCAATCATTGTTTGTGGTTTTTGTGGTGATCAAGTGAAGAGAAGTACTCCTCCTAATCCGATGCCTTTCTAATCTTCTTACTCTTATAAATGGTTACCGGAATCTTACGAGTAAGTGTTATTCAAACTCTTAAAAACGATGTATTTGTTGGTTTCTTTTTCAGTCGCAATTTGTGTGTTGTATTTAAGCCACAAACTCTTACTGTGTGTTAATCAATGTTTGTTTGTTGTGTGTGATTAATGCAAACTAACTTGCATAAGAAATTAGAGAAGATGAAATAATAATGGTGGCCTTTGTTTCCATCCTTTCTGATTTCTTATTCTATGTCTTTTTTTTTTGCTAAGTCCAAACCATGTCTTTTTGGTGCCTAATCGTGCTAATTAAGGTCATGATAATTCAAGTATACTGGAATGTGAACTATTAATAAACTGTCTCATAATAGTTTGTTCTTTTGCCTCTCGGTTTATGCAATATTTATGCACAACTACATCTATTAAAGCAATCGTGGGAAGATAATGTTAAGTATTATTTCCAAACCCAAGTTTAGCGAAGCCCCAATTCTGTCTTCCCCATGTATTTTTGAGGTTGTCGATTCTATGAAAATTGCCACTGTATTTCTTTTTGTTGGTATTATGGCTTAAATTTTGTTCTTATCTTGCTTTTCTTTTCTTTTGTTGAACATTTCAAGATAGGATAATGTCTTGGACATGTTAGCAGTAAAGGTCATTGTTTTGTTTTGTTTTGTTTTGTCCAACATCCAATCATGGATGTACGGCTTCTATGAAGGATATTTCATTGTTTATATCAGTTGCGACTTGCGACTTGCGTGTAACGTGGGCAATTGTATGCTTCCACATTTTGTGATTTTTTTTTTTTAAATTCAAGTCTTGGCAAAAGATGCAGTATGTGATTGATTCTGACGAAGCTGATTTTTTACTTGGGATTTTTTTTTTTTTTTTG